>NC_138030.1:52297440-52860304 GCF_964106645.2 Podarcis pityusensis | reverse complement strand
TATGCACAGTCTTCAAGATCCATGGAAGGAAACGATGGGATCTCAAGTAACACAAGAGCATTTAACTTGAAGACAGAACAGCTGGCAAAGCAGGTTTGTGTCAAGATAAGATGAACTCACTCAGGTGCTCCCAGAACAAATTGTTGAAGTTTAAGACAAATGAAAAGTGGCTGCACCTAGAAGAGCAAAATAGATGCTAGACAACATAACTCTCTTTCTTGCAGTTTGCTCTAAGCACGTGTGTGTGTGTGTGAGAGAGAGAGAGAGAGAGAGAGAGAGAGCGCAAGAAGGCCACTCCATCTTCCACTTCCTTATTTAATAATATTTCTGAAGTACATCTCAAGGGAGGCACTGTTGTTGACACGTCCCTTACATTGTCAACTCTCTGAGCTGGGAAAGGCCCACTCCTCGCCTGCTCTTGCCACTCTGAGCACCATCACAGCAGAAAGAAGTCAGAGAAATTATCCTCCGCATGCTCCTGCAGAGGCCTGGCATTTCAGAAGTACACTCCAATATCTCCAAAGGTCAACTACATTCGTATTGCTCAAGCAGCACCTTGTTATGTACTTAGAAAACTAATTAGAAACAGAACTGCTACCAAGCAATTACTTGACATTCCTATGCAGCATGATCAGCTACCTTTTTGTTTTTTTTTATAAACCACTGCAAACATTACTAGTGTGGCCATAGGGTGCAGCAATCTTATGTAAGCTTACTTGGGAGTTCATAAGACTTACATCGGGAGTAAGTTTTGCTCTACAGCAAGGCCGGGATCAAATCAGCATCTGGGTTCCTTTGTATGGGCAACTATTTTTTATTTCATTAAAAAAATGTTTACCAAATATCTTTCTTAAGGATCTCTGAAGGGACTCACAGCAAAGGACTCATACAGAGGACCCACATAAAACCCCAAAACAGAACATAAATAAGCTGGTTACTTAAATTATATAATTTACGTGTCATTAAATTACAAAAAAGGAACACCATCTTCTAATGGTACAGAGAAAGGAAATGTAAACCATACCTTTGGGTGCTCACAGAGAGCAAATCAGGCTTCTGTTTTTCAGTGTCCAGTTCCAAGACTGCCTGGCTATTGTTTTCTTTCACACACATCTTGATGACACCACTTCTAGTCAGGGGACAGAGGAAGAAAGACATGTCCCCTTCAGCTTGCTTCCAGAAGTATCTCCAGCTGCTTAGTTTTAATGGCAACACTTTTGCCCACTTTTGCTCCATGGAAGATGGAGCATGCTTGTTTTCTCCTGCTCTGGAGGATAAGACCTGAACCAAGGCCTTCAGGTTACAAGAAAGGAGATTCCAACTAAACATCAGGAAGAGCTTTCTGATGGTAAGAGCTGTTCAACAGTGGAAGGCACTCCCTCAGAAGGTGGTGGACTCTCCTTTCTTGGAGGCTTTAAAGCACAGGTTGGATGGCCATCTGTCATGGGTGCTCTAGTTGAGATTCTTGCATTGCAGAGGGTTGGACTAGATAACCCTTAGGGTCCCTTCCAACTATACAATTCTATGATTCTATAAAATCAGATACTTTACAGACCTGGCTAGACCATTTACTTAAGAAAGAAATTGATTTAACTATTTCAGCAGTCTCATTTTCTGCAGAAAGCCCATCTTATAGTTCCAGAATCACAGGTTTTAGAAAACCCATTAGTCTTAACCCAAACGTATTACAATGTTGTACTGCAATTAGAAAGGCAAATGCTAAATCTTCTTTTCCATGTGGATTACTGCTAGAGAAGCTGAATAATGTGTCAGACAACAAGCAGCAGCAACAGCATGCCAACAAAGATGGGTCTTCTGTATTGCCTCAAGCATCAAAATAGAAGTGTCACAGGCAGATCACAAAATCAATGTATAATGTATAATGCATGGCTGGCACCTGATTTTAACAGAGAAAGGTATGCACAGGTGAGGACATGGCTTAGTTCTATGCAATCTCTCCTCCTGAATCACTTTCTTCTCAACTGGAAATGAACTTGCTGAGGGCAAAAGTGCTGAAGGAGAGAGAGCTGCAGTGGCCAGGAGGAGGGTTATTCATTCCTCCCCCATCTGCCCCTTTAGCTCCTTAAAATACATCCTCACCTTGACTTGTTCCATGATTGTGACAGATGCAGGTTTAAATATGTGAATCGGCCACTATCCCACTACGTTGACCGTGAGAGTCCTGTGTATCTACCTTCCTTCCACCCTGTCTCCAATCTTTCAAAAGCAATCTGCCCCTGCTTTAGGAGAGCCTGTCTCAGCAAGAACCATCTTTAATTAGTCAATCAATAAACTAAAGCAAGCACATCTCAGCTGACAAAACTCCAGATGAGCGGACCAGGGTTTTATTAGCAAAAGCAGACAGTGTCATGGCAGAGTAATTAATCAGTGTCAGGCTGAGAACAGGCTAGAACATGGCATTGTACCAAGGACCTCACAGAGCTGTAAATCACTGACTGGAAGGAATGGAACAGTGCGAGGGCAATCCCGTTCTGGTTGGAGAGTAGCTGGACACTGGACCAGGGAACTATGTGCATGTGTTTGACATCCTTCTGTCATCATGACTATCAGGGACAATCCACTGTGCATTGGACTCACTTAGAGGAGGAGGAGCCATCCTTGATGAAATAAGTGACTCTTCCTCAGGATGCTTCCATACTGCAGATATTAATATTGTGCAGCTTGAAGCAACTGGGTGTATAAAAACTGACTCCTTTTAGAATAAAACATTGCCCAGACCATTAGATGGATTCAAAACCTTACCTGCAGAACCTTCTTCAAAACAGAACAAAAGCATCAAAGATACATACAAATAATTCCATACAATATGTTGTGCATGTCCAGCATCTTATAAGAAATAAAAGATAATTCCAAACACACCTAGAAGCAAAGGTCTCTCTCCTTACAGCCTCCATTTTGCCAGGAGCTGTATTCACTCACCAAAATTACACATCCTTCTCCCAAAGAGCCTAGTAACAAAAGAACAGCCACCACCCTTCCAAGACAGCAATTTTGCAATTCAATAAGCTTCATGTGATTTAAAGTTAAACACCTCATCAGAGCTAGCAGGGAACAATAACAGGTTGATTATCAACCCATCTAGGAGTTCAGAGAGCTTAATATAGCCTCATGAGAAATCTCTATGTAAAAGCCTTCAGTAATACAGTAATACACACAGGCATTCTTCATTTCAGCGTGAATTAAATAATAATACTTAAAATTACTCTGATTCAGAAGAGGAGCCTTCCTTAGCATCTCCCCAGCCCCACAGGAGTGCCAGGTAAGGTGAGGACCCTTTTGCAGCCAGCCAGTCATCTCCTGGCTGATGTTTACTAAGTAAGTAAACCAACATAGATAAGGCTTCAGTTAGGTTCAGGTGCTTGTAGAGATAGCTCCTAGTGCAGCGAACTCTGGAGGACCCTGAGAGTTGTGGACTCCTAACTCAAGCCATTGATGGGGCACTATCTCTATAGCTCTCACAGAACAGGTTGTTCTCCATTCTTCCTGCTTTCCTCCACCTTCTGAATAGCAAATAGCTCAAATTCCTCCTTCAAGTAGCAGATAGGTAGCCGTGTTGGTCTGCCATAGTCAAAATAAAAAAAATCCTTCCAGTAGCACCTTTAAGACCAACTAAGTTAGTTCTTGGTATGAGCTTTCGTGTGCACTTCTTCTATCTGAAGAAGTGTGCTTGCACACGAAAGCTCATACCAAGAACTAACTTAGTTGGTCTTAAAGGTGCTACTGGAAGGATTCTCCTTCAAGTAGATAATTCAAGTTTGGTGGTAGTAGAAAAGGAGTCACAATTCCTGTAACAATAATTTACTTCTATGGATCATGCACATCATGATCATGCACATCATGATCAGTACATCAGTATGGATCAGTATGGATCATGCACATCATGATCAGTACATCAGTACAGCTGGCATATGTATAATTTAAACTTACTCCCCATGAACTATCTGTGAACCTGGTGAAAGCTCCTTTCTCCTATGTGACCTGTACAGAACAGCTAACCTCCTGACCCTAACAGTTGCAGAAAGGATCACAGCACTAATCCTTGTATTTGCCAGAAAGATCTAATTGTCAACCTCCTGTAGGCAGGAACCAGACTTCACACAAATGAAAATCTCTTTTTAAAGTAAACTTATGATGCAGGAACTGTAAAGACAAAGATATGGTCTCCTGTCACTACAGTACCATCAGGTGTAATTTTCTGTTCTATCTATGCTGCTCCAACTTGTAAACGGTCCTGAGCATGTAGGAGTTCAACCTCCAAAAGCTACAGGTTTGTTTCCTGCTTTGAAAGTATCAGTACAAATATGTTGTTGTTGTTGTTTTTAAAAATGGTACTGTGACTCCATCAGGAACTGGAACTGGGAATCAGATTTCTGAGATCATGAGATCACCCTGCACCCAATTCCTTAAAGATACTCTCTTATACACAAAGAGAGAAAATTTCCAGACAAGGTCCTGCTATTTTTTTGGTGGGGGAGGAAGATGTTCCTAGGAAGAAAAACAACACCAACTGGGCTGCTTTATCACCTTCAGCTTCCATCTGTCCTGGATGCTTCTGTTGTGAATGCTTTAGCTGAGATTCCTGCATTGCATGGGGTTGGACTGGATGACCCTTGGGATCCCCTTCAACTCTACAATTCTATGATTCTATAACTTAGGAAATACCTTAAGACAAACACTGTGGCTCAAAGCAGTCTGTAACATCCTTGTTTTTATCCCTTGAAGGCTCAGTAACAAGCAGATCACATGCTAAAGCAACCTGTAAGAATATCATAATTTTGGGGCAGGGGCAGGCGAGGGAATGAAGGATATTTTCTTAGAAAACACAGAGGGAGAACTGAGGGAGGGAAAGAAGCTGAGAACCAGAGCATAACATCAAAGAACACAGTTCCCATATTGTCTTTGATCGTGACTCTTCCCCACAAGGCAGTAATGTTCATTGCTAACTCGACTTAGGTTTGCATTGGATGTGGGATTGTACCAAGGCTAGGATTCAATCATTTCTGTCTGGAAGGAGTGAGCATGCTGTGTTGAAACTTTGTTTTGTTTTATATGTAGCCTTGGGGGTATTATGCGCCAGGTTGTCTAGTGTGCCAAGGAGAACACGATCAGAATAACATTAGGACGCTTTCCATGCATTGATTTCTGAAGAGGGCTGGAAGGTAGATCTCAAGAAAGCAGGGAATATGTTAAAATTATGGGGCAACTTACATAAAATAAGGAAACAGCAAAAGAGACATCACAGAGCTTTGTAGACCACAGAAGGACTTGAATGTTGGAAACAGAATCCATTACAACAAAAACAGGAAAGATCAAAGGAACTTGGCGTTCTAATCTTACAGGAGAGAAAACTAAGAGGGGAAACAACCTTTTCCATGTATGTAATAGAGTGTTAAAAGAAGAATTGTGGACAAGTGCCAGGTTGCCCTGAGGGCAAGGCCAGTGTGGAATCTCCCACTTACATCTGCAACCACCTCTCAGTTTCAGCCTAGCTCCTGAAGAAGAGGAACTCAATGGGAGTTGTGGGTTAATTTTCTGCCTGTGATGAAGCAACTACCAGCCAATTCCCAGTTACCATTGTAGAAGTTCAGCCTGTTTCTTCTTTACCTCCCTTTGTATATATGGAGTATATAGTGTTGTTGTATATAGTGTCAAAAAGTGCAGGCCAACACACAGGGGAAAGATTGTGCAGTCCAACACACAAGGGAAACATTGTCAAAATATAGTGTGAAAAGCCAGATTTCAAACTGGGAAGCTATTAAGATCAAGGATGGATATATAAGGGGGTGAACAGATAGAATGCATAAGAAGAAGCAAAAGAGTGCACCATCTATAATATCTAGTCCAGACAATCTTAAAGAGGAATCTCAGAATTACAGTACTTGTGAAGAGAAAGGCTCATCCATGATATTCAGTAGATGACAACTTCTCATTCCCCCTCTAGTCCTGTGGAGTCAGCAAATGGGGTTGATGGATTGGGGGAGGGTCACCCCATCAGGCATGGTCATGTGAGTATGATATACCTTAATGGAAGAGATTAGGACATGGCAGGTCCAGCAGGCAGGTAAGGAGCACCCAGAGAGATGAGCCACCACGCCTCCACAATCCAGGAAAGAAAACTTTTGAGAGATTTCAAACAAGACAGAACCAACCAGCCTGTGTGCATGGAAGATGCTCAAAACACGACAGCTAGGGATGCAATCCTAACCATGTCTGCTCAGAAGTAAGTCCCACTTTGAGGGAATCATCTCCATGTAAGTGGGGATAAGAATGCCACCTAGGTTGCTATGTAATGGGGAACTAGGCCATTTTGCAAAGTACATTGCTGACAGGTAAGTATTTTATTCTTAAGCCTCTCTCAATGATGGTTACTTGTAGTCTCATTTACATCAAGTAATGTTCATGGAAGAGATTGTCATTTTCTCCAAATGAGCCTCCTAACACCTCTGGCAAGGGTAGCCAACATGGTGCCCTCCCCATGTTGTTGGACTCCAACTCCCATCAGCCCCAGTCAACATGGCCAATGGTCAGGATGTCAGCATCGCCCTAGAGCCAGTGCACCAACTGGACTCTTGCACCTCAACCCCGACTGGGCTAGGCGAGCTGGGTAGCACCGCCAGAGACCTCCTTTCTCACAGGAACAGGTCACAGTGCTGTGGACTCACAGCTTAGAGCTGAGAGCACCGGATTCACTGTCTCAATAATACAGTCGTTGCACAGCAGAGTTTTGCAGAGTCTTGCAGAGTATAAACCACTCGGAGAGCAGCTCTGTAGAATATCTTCCTTTTATTCTATAACTACAACTATGATACAAAACTATATACAGAGCTGAATATTCTAAGCATAAATCAATGCTACACTGAGAGTCTGCAGCTGCTCTTAGCAGCAATCTTATCTCTAGGATCTCTAACACTCTCACTCTCTCCGATACACTGACTGACTGACTCTCTCTCACACACACACAGATATGTTGCTGGGCAGAATAAGTAGATAGGCAGGACACGCCTCCTTCTCTCTGGAGAGTCAGCAGAGACCATCAGGAGATGATCAGGAGATTCTTGGGTATGGGAGGGGTGAAATCTCCTCACAGGCATGGTTGGAACTGCAATCCAGGAACATCTGAAGGGCGCCATGTTTGTTACTGCTGTGCTAGAGGAAAACATCTGATGGGGAGAAAAGAAGAACAAAATAGGTGGGCAAACTCCCTCCTAGAAGTGTTTAAGAAAAGAGCAGAAAGATCAGTTGTAATAGGTTCAACTCCACCCATGACTACACTGCACAAATGCAATAATAATATTTTTTTTAAAGAAAATGAGACGAAACAAGTAATTCAACCTAACCGCTCCCCCAGATCCGGAGTGGGGGGTGGAGAGAGAGAGAGAGAGAGGAATTAACTAATTCCAGGATCCTGAGGCTATAAAAGTGAATAACTAATTCAAGGGCTAATCTTTCTTACAGCTACATACTTACACCTCGGCTACCCACCTGAGAAGTTTGTACTTTGTATTTAGCTGATTTACCTATTTGCTTGATTGGCCCCCTCCCCACATACATGAACTGTACTTCTTAAAGAACATCTTTAGTAACACCTGATAGGTTCGATGGTAAAAGAAAAGGGAAAGAAGGTTAAGACCAAGTAAAGGGTCTGTAGTGCAGAGAAGTAGGACATTTTCTGAACAAGGTTTAATTCTCTTGAGTTGCTTGACAGCTGAGTCATGACCGAAACTGATAATTTGTAGCTTGTGCATGTGAGATGTAGGCAGAGTCTGTTATTAGAAACCTTTGCAGCCCTCATCTCCTATTAATTAGAGATTTCATAATGGAAAATTCTCGTTTTCTTGTGAGAGTCAGACTAGCCAGAATCTTGGCAGGTCACCCAGTCAACAACAGTTGTACATTAAACATTGCTAATTCAGAAAGAAAGAAAGAAAGAAAGAAAGAAAGAAAGAAAGAAAGAAAGAAAAGATCTATGTAATTACAAAGTTTCTTCATTACTCACTGCAACTCTCTTGCATATAAACAACAGTCATTCTCTAGCTTGGGTTTCTGAAGCAGATAATTATTAGGTAGAAGGACTGTTGGATTAAAAAAATAAAAATCAATCCCTGTCTTTTCCAGAGAATGTTTTCCTCCTGTACATTTCCTTTCCCTTGTGAGCAACTTTGATTGGTTATCTCTCATTTCCATACAAAGGCAATAATAAAGGAACTTTTTTGTCTTCTTTTGTTTATTAGAAGGTCATTAAATGTTCCCAAGAGTCAGATTTTCTTGGAAAGTATCTGGGTTGTTTTGTTTTGTTTGCAGTTTTTAGGAGATGAAAAGCACAAATAATGCTGAGAGCGCAGTAAAGCATAGTTCACTTCTTATTTCCTTCAAAATCAGTTTAAAAGAAATCTACCTGGATTAGCACCTCTGTCCAACCAAAGGTTCCTGCTGCAACCCATTCTGTGTTTAACTCAGTGAAATCTACTTCTGGCTCAGTTTTGTAGAGCAATATCTGTGCACAGCAGTACATGTGAAAGGGTTCTTCTACATCTCAGCTGAACGTGAAGTAGCACTGCAATGTGGCAGCTAAAAAGGTTAATGCAATTCTAGGCTGCATCAGTAGAAGTTTGGTGTCTATATCACAAGGGGCACCACCACCACTTTATTTTGCCTTGTTCAGACCTCACCTGGAATCGGTGCTTGGAAAGCTCATTTTAAAGTTCATGTTGTCCAAATAGGAACTAGTTCCAGTTCCAGTTTGTCTTTTTACAAAATGAGCTAGCTCAGTTCAAGTTCATCCAAATGTACTTTTTAATTCATAGAAAGTCCATCCTTGGCCAAAACAATTGCAGGATTCAGAATGTTACAAACTGCAAGTATAGGGTCCAAAAGTAAACCAGGGGTCACACACAAGTAATAAGATGTCCGACAGACAGAATGTCAACAGGTGAAGCTTTCCCCCTAAATGTATCTCGATATTAGAAAAGGTTGGAAGAGAGTGAATCTTTTCCAGGGGAAGATACAGGAAATCCCTCACATTGCTTCCTTTTGATTTTTTAGCATCAGTGACTAAACAACCATAGCAGCAGCATCACCTCCATATCTTCCAAATAAGCCTTAGAATGTCACCTCTACATTTTGCTTTATACTTTTCTTTATAGAGGTCTGGTTGACTTCTTGAAATAAAAATTAATGTTAAGAATCCAGGCCTCTTACTGGGTGAGGAGAAGAGTAGATAGGAGGGGATAAATTTGAATATGAACTAGAAATCATTCAAAGTTCTACACCTTTAGTTTGCCTAGCAATTATGGGAATGACTTTCAGGTGTAGTTCAGATATTTTTGAAGTAGTTCAGTGAACTTTGTTCACTGTACACACACACAGCAGGGAGGCAGACTTTCCAAGGGCAGGAGTTCACCTAAGAGAGGCTGAGGAATGGAAGGTAAAGAAGATGAAGCTGGCTTTGGAAACAGAGATGTCAGCTGTTGAGTTTCCCCCACTAGAAATGAGAGGACTACAATTGTGGAAATGCAAATGAATTCTGGTGGCAGCTGTAATAGACTGACTGACTAAACGGCAATGGAAGTCAGCAGCAACTTTAGTAACTTCATTGCCTGTGCTAAAGGACCGTATTAGAATTGACACAAACGGTGATTTTATAGTAACAGATTTGGAGTGCAGAAAAATGTTCATGGAATGGAGTGTAAATAGGTACATAATTCTAGAGGAGAGCAAGTTATAGTGTACATTTTTCTGCCTTGGATCCTAAGAAGTTAAGGAAGTTAATGAAAGGAAAGTTTCTTATTCCATGAAAAGCCTCTCAAGATGGACAGGCCCCCTCTTGAACCATGGACTTTTGTTCACCCAGGCACTTGGTACTTGAAGTGTAGAAGGATTTTAGCAGCCTTGGAAATTGTTGTTGTATATGGCAAAACTATACTCTCAGTAGTTTTATTTTTTTATATCGTTTTTCAGGTATTATACAGTGGTATCTTGGGTTAAGTACTTAATTTGTTCCGGAGGTCCGTACTTAACCTGAAACTGTTCTTAACCTGAAGCACCACTTTAGCTAATGGGGCCTCCTGCTGCCACCGCGCCGAAGGAACACAATTTCTGTTCTCATCCTGAAGCAAAGTTCTTAACCCAAGGTACTATTTCTGGGTTAGCGGAGTCTGTAACCTGAAGCGTATGTAACCTGAAGCGTATGTAACCCGAGGTACCACTGTTTAGCCATCCTATACTCTCTTGGGAAGAAAGACAGGATAGAAAGTATTATTTTCTCAGTGAGGATTGGAGTACATGACTGTAAATTGGAATGCAAATATGATTCTCCCATCAGTTATCACTGATTTCTATGGGAGAAAGCCAGCCCAAGAAAAGAGTGGAGATAAATCACAGAGGAGAGCAGGGCAGGGATGAAAGTGAGCCAGAGCATGGAGAAGGCGAAGAAGCTGAACTGCTCATTTCACCCACTGTCAGGGATGGGAAGTGGGGGTGATACACTGAACGCAGCCGCAGTGATGGGACCATTGGCGTATTCCAGTGCCCTGTAAAATACCCACTTGGTAGCAAGGGAGTTTGCTGCAGAAGACAGGAAACCCCATCAAACCATGCCTCTTCTTGCATCATATCAGAGCCAACAATACATGACTGTGGCTGCAATCCTATAGGGACTCAATGGAATTTACTTGCAAGTCGATGTGTAGAAGATTGCTTTGTAAACCTACTTGCGAATTAGGTGCCATGCCCAATCTGAATTCCCAGAGTGAATCTCAGATATTTCACTGGGTGTGTCACTTACATGCCTTATGCAGGTTCATTAGCTAAATGGGTGACTCCTGCGAAGGGGCGGGATCTGGGTAAGAATGCATAATGAGGGAAGTGCATACCTTAAGCATACAAAGAAAAACCAAACACAGCACACATTTTTTCAGAGTGCTAATCATCATTCTGTCTTCTTTGTTGCTCTTCATGCCATCAATTCAAAGCTGTACTTTAGATCCCTGGGGGGGGGGTCCCCCTTACCTCCTCCTATTCATAGCTGAGGGGTAATCAATTTCCAGTTGCTTGTGCATATGGCACTTGGTCTTCTCTCTCCATCCATTTCCTTAATGTAAGCCTTCAAGAATTCTGTCATAAAGTTAAATAAATGTACCCTTGACATATAGGCTTCTTCTGACATATTCAAGGACTTTTTTGGCATACAAAAAAAAAGTTTTCAAGCTTCCACAGGAATGATGTCTTACTATCAATTAGGAGTCTCTTATTTTAAGAGAATATCCCAAGTTCCCTTGTGAGCTACTGCCAGGGACCACTTGCCAATGATGGGCATGGCCAAAGACAGAAGTGAGCTGGGCAACATTTACTCTTCGCTACATTCCAGCCCTGCAAAAATCAGGGGTTTGTATACATACAGCACCCCAACATTCAAGAGATGTTGACACGTTCTAGCCAGGCAAAAGCAAGAATGGCTCTCATCCACTCCATCACTGTGCCCAGATAATGGTCCAGAACATGCACAACCTCTCTTGACTCAGATGTTATGAAGAAGTAGAGCAGCATGTCATCCGTGTTCTCATGGCACTTTGCCCCCAAACTTTGCATGACTGCACTCAGTGCACTCTCTTCTGCCCAGCCTCTCCGTCTGCACACACCTCTGCCCGCCTCGCGCCAGCTTGCTTCTCCTTCTCAGAGAGAGAGAGAGAGAGAAGCCCTGCATGCTGGCTCCTCAGAGAAAAGGATGTTGGGGAAGGGAGAGAGATTGACAAGAAACAATCACATGATCTACAAGTCGATCCCGATCGACATGTTGGACAATGCTGCCTTATGGAAACCTTAAGAAAAAACATATTTTGTTTGGGAAAACACGTGGTCTGAGGCCTTGTTATTCATACCACATCTAATTGCTATACCTCTTTTCTCAGAACTGGGAGTAGATTGGGTATCTTGAAGTCCAGAAAGGTAAAGGAGCAGCCAGAGTAAAATAAAGATGTCTACTTGGTGACAGCAATACCGTTAACAAGTAGGAAGGGTTGTTTGTTTGACTGGCCTACCTCCCCTCTCAAGGTGCAGGCTGTAGCCCACGCTATCACACCAACGATCCACCTAAATGCTACACCACATCATATTTGTGTAACCTCAGCAAATACAGAAGCCACTTCATAAAGGTTTAATAATCATGGCCAACATCACATTCTCCACATGTTGCTGCACTACAACACACACCATCCTTGATTATTAGCCGTGTTCAATGTGGCTGATGAGAGTACTATATATTGTCACTTTTTGTCCCATCACATGTGACACTGCTTTGTGAAAAAGAAATGTTTAAAGTACCATTTCCCCCGAGCATTTGTTTCTCCCAGTAATTTGATCCAAACTCACGTTTCTGTTGTAATCAGTGCTTCTGCCTATGCTGGGATTTCTCTCTGATTAGCCTTGATTAGTTGTTGGCTGTTTAGCAGCTTCAGCAGAGTTTGATTAAGAGATATGCTTCCTTCCTCCAGCTTTTCAACATTTTCTCCAAAGCTTTCTAAGGGCTGTACCTGCATTGCAGGCCGAACCCCAGCAGAATTTATTAGATGAAGAAATAGGTCCACTGCCTATGTCAATTCTGCCTGTGTACAGTAACTCATCTCCCAAGGGATAATTGCAATGGGGAAAAGGTTTCACTAGAATAGTGAGTTTCTTGAGGAGTTGACTTTCCAAACCTTGCAGACTTGCTTCTGGTTCTGTTTCCCTTAAGCAGGTGTTTCTGTTTGTCTCTATGATAGAGAATTCTTACTGAATCCAGTTTACCCAGTCTCACCAAGATATTGCCAACATGGAGTTGTTTTATACCTCTCCTGCTAGAGCCAGTACCCTTTTGGGGCATATGGTATCTGCCCATCATGCATGTCATGCTTGATGAATCTTGCATGATCACAACATTCAAAAATTTGCAAAAAGCATGTGTACTAAGAATAGTTAGTTGAGCAACATGCAAAATATATTTTAATATAACCTGGAACAATTTGGTTCCAAACTGTTGTATCCAAGCAAGTAATTCCATTAGTGAAAGGGATTCTGTCTGTGCAGTGAGCCTTCCTCCCCGGACCCCTACAATCTGTTCTGTGATGCCCCCTAATCCTCCAGAAAAGACTGGGGGCCATAGGGGTGTGTGGGGAGACAAGAGGGAACATGTTCTGGTGTACCCATGATTTATATGTGTTTTCCTAAACTGAGTTTATCTCATGCATTGCAACATATAAAGCAGCCCTGAATCAGACAAAAAATAAGTGAAGCTGGTTAGAGAGTCATAGGAACTGTGTCTTGTTTTGATGTTTTCTTCCTCTTCCTCTCTTAAAATTAAAATGCCATCATGCTGGAGCACTTCTGACCACTAATGAAACACCCTTTATGGGTTAGTGTATCTAACACTGTTTTTCTCCTTCCTTACAGTGCTCAAGTTTGCTTTGTGGTTTTCAGATGTGTGCAGCCTCCTCAAAGTCGCCTTTCTGCTTGCATATGCCTAGCTCAGGGAGACCACACAGCAACAAATGACAGCTTGTTGAAGACCAATCATTTGTCCTTTTCTTTCCCTACATCCATAATTTGCTTAAGCTTTCTCCTGCTGTTTTTTATGTTTGAACAGTAGCCTGATAATGGGTAGCGAGAACTCCCAGCTGTTCCCCTGTTATTTCTTCCTTCCTTTGACTTTCTCTTAAAGTTATAAGAACAGCAATTTCATCACCCTGGGAGACCTGAGTTCCACTCTTGGCTTAAAAAAAACAACAACCGGCAGTGCAACATTGCTTCCTTGTGGCTTATGCTTCCCTCTTATTGATGGATGGAAAATGCAGAAATGGGTGTGTGTGATTCTTTCTACCACCAAGGTCCCTCTAAGCCCCAAAGCAACACAAGGAAAGTATTTTGCTAGGAATCTGTGCAATCCCAACACTAAATAATGCAAGAGTTGTCTGTTGCGCTGGGGTCTTCCTCAACAATTTTCTGGTTGATATTTGTGTTGTCCAAACCCGATAGCTCGATAGAGAGGCCTGGAGGCCCTCAAGTATGAGGTTCCCAAACCCTGATCTAAGCCATCAAAACTCATGCTGGGGGGGAGACTGGAAGGAGGGGCCAATGCTTAGTCACTAACCACTCTACAGCAAGCCTTGGTGGTCCCTACCCTCCTTGAAGGATCAGCCATATACTGGGTATGGGGGTTGGCAATACGAATATGATAGAGTAAGAGAAGAAAAGGGAACTTTACATGGACATCCAAATAAAGGAGTAAATTTCTTGTAAATAACATTTCCGTCAAGAACCTCTGCTAATTAGAAGTTGCAAAATGCAATTGCCACTGACTCAGTTAAAATCCACTTACACCTAATTTCCCCTCTTTTTTCATATCTCTGTTTATTTATTCTGGTAAGAAGCCAAGGTACCGCTGAGTACACCCTATAATTTATCTGATCTTTCAGATAAATCCCACTTCACTCATTAACACTTGCTGACTCCCAGAAGAATACAGGCTTGATTGGGATCTAATTTATGGCATTCATCAACATATGATTTATTTATTTATTATGCAGGAGTGGGAGAGTGACAGCATGTGCAGGTACTCTCCCCTAGAAGCCATGTCCTTTTACTCAGACACAGACAGGAACTACACCCCATAATTCTCCCCACATCCTTATTCTACGCTCAGAGTCTCACTGTGCTGAATGCTGTTGCTGAAAGCTTCCAAATGTGATGTAGTGATGGACAAATCTGTCAATTCTTCATTTTCTCCAATTTCTCATTGTTTTTCCAATCTTAAATTCAGTTTTCTACTTTTCTGCAGCAATTTGTGAGCTGTTGTTTTTTAAATCCTTATGAAAATTCAACAGCATTTTAGTGTGAACTTATCCCAATAAACACATTTTTTTGTATACAGAGTTGATTAATGTACAAACTTTTACAAGCAATTTCACCAAATGTACTGCATTTTTTGTATGTTGTTTTCAGAAATATACACATTTATATGCACACTTTGCACTGCATTTTTGTACCAGTTGCTTGGCTGCAGAACTGCACCGCAAAATTTAGAAAAGTGAAAATTTCCAAGGATGGCTGTGCTTCAGTTCCTATATTGTTTTGGATTGTGTGGAGTTTGCCTTTAAATTCAAACTGAATCAAATTTTTCCTCCATCCCTGGTAATGGTAACACAAGTGTCATAAATACAAATTTATCATATGTGGCATTAAATTGGAAGACCCAACTGTATGACTAACTTTAGAATTAATTGGTGGATTTGACGCAGCACTAAATCTTTCAGTCTGTCGACACAAGGATTTCTCCTTGCACAATGGAACTTTCTCTCCCTCTCCTTCCCCCACATGCCTCCTAAATCTGTGCTAGGGATTCCACCAACCATCTGGAGCAGATTTGGGGAGTGAGTAGGGTGCACAAAGTGTGAGGGGGAGCCCCATTGTGCAAGTGCAAATCCTTGCCTTGATGGGATTTGTTAGCACAATACCATTCAATGTTTTTTCTTCTTCTGACTACTCAAAGGTCACAACACTCGTTGAAACAGACAAAGATTCCAAAGTGAAATCAGAAAGAAATATTTCAAAAAAGAATTTATATGAATTTGTTATACCCATAATTTGAATCTGATTCTGTTTGAACTAAAGAATCTCTCAGTAGGTAAGGCTTTAAGGGTCAGGATTCAGTTTCTCAGCCACAATGAATAAACCAATTGAGATCTGATCTTCTCTAGTTCCTGCCGCCATTATGTCTTATCCACATTACAAGCTAAAGAATCTACAGTTCCATTGCCTGGAGAAAGAACTTCCCAGTTCCCTTTTAATGTTATTCCCACCTGTTAGGCAGAATTGGCAGCTGTCTATTCTTTCCTGGAATCAATCAAACGTTGGCTGTGCTTAGGGATATAACAGTGGCAGACAGCTTCCTCTTCTCTTATTGACAACTAAATCCACAGGCCTCGTTTATGACAGATAGGCAGTGAAGAGAAAGGAACTCTGTCATTCATCTACTGTTGCAAATGAAAATTAGGATCTTGCTTGTGCATAGCTCATGGGGGGGGGGGAGGGGGACTCATCTCCAGTAAAATCTTGAATGCAGTGTGTCCTTTGTGGTATTTGTTATTATAATCTCGACTTCATGCTTCATTCCAGAGAAAGCATGAATAATCTAGCAGCAAAGGAATGCAGGAAGGGAGACAAATGCACACGTCTCTCTTTCCGGTTTCAGCCTTTAATGATGTTTTTGTTTTTGTCAGTCCCAAATAGCAAAATGAAATAAGTGAGAGCTGGCTGCAGGTTGTCATTTCAGCACTCCTTTCAGGCAGAAGGCTTCCAAATTTTCCTTGCAAATGTTCAATAGGAATAATTTTGCTTTCACTTTGAAATAAAAGAGGCTGCCATATTTTGTGGTGCTCCATAAACCATTTTAGGAGCTATGCTCTGAAGGTCAGACAGCCCCACCATTCACTTCAGTGACTCTCAGGAAACATGCCAGAAAATTCATACTGCACTGAACAGGAACTATAACATTTCCCCCTCAAATTACTCCCTTTTGTAGTGATGGAACATCCCCTGCACTGTAAGATGAGCAGTCCAATGGAAGGTTTCTCTGAACATTAGAAATGTCAGCATATATGTGACCAAGTGGGATTAAAACAAAACAAACCAAAAGACAAAGTCTTATGACTTCAAATATGTCATTTGTAATTATCCAGGACTGAGTTGTAGTATAGAAAACAAACAATCAAGACTAAACCATTTAGAGCCCTGTCTCATACAAAAGTATGCCTTATTACCCATGGGTCATTGCAATTTCTCAGGGTGACCTCATAACAATACCATCCATGCACACTGTCTGGAGAGCAACGATGCTTAGGAGAGAGGATCAAAGTGGTGGTGACTTCACCATGGCCAAACTATGAGTATCTTTCATAAAGTGTTAGATAAGATCTTTGTTCCTTGCTGTTGGATAAAGCCAATGTGGTGTAGTGGTTAGAGTGTTGGACTAGGACCTGGGCGGCCAGGGTTCAAATCCCCACTTGACCATGAAGCTCACTTAGGCCAGTCATTCTCTCACAGAGTTGTGAGGATAAAATGAAGAGGAGAACCATATACATGGGAGAAAACACGGGGTACGAATGCAATTGATTAATCATTAAGCTTCCCAGTCATAGCATCACCATGCTGAGAAGCTTGGCCCCACCCCCAAACAATCAAATTTCTACCTGCCGCAAAGCTGTTGAATATATAGCTATAGAAAGGTGGCAACCTTATTCACATGTCTGGCAGTCCATTCTCCCTAGCACATACTCCCTCATCAGCTTTTTGCTATAGCGCCAAAAGCTTTTATGTGCAGAGACAATGCAGCTGGTTCCAATTTGCTGTCTGGGGCTGCTGCCTCCCACAATTAAAATCAAAGCAGCAACAATGAGGTCTCTGGTACCAATTTCACCTTGGCCAGGACCAAAGCTTATCTCATCCTGGTATACAAAAGGCAAAGGAAACCTTTTTCAGATGAAGGTTGGCTGGCCAGAGTGGATGGCATTGAAGACAGGCGTGCGAAAACAGAGGTGAGCTTGAAGAACAATTCCATCTATTGAAGGGACAGCTTTCACCCGGGTGGACAGATAGTTATCTCAAAATAAAATTGCAAGAGTAAGGAAAGAAAGCAATTTATGATTGTAACTCCTATCCTTCTTGGCAGTGCTTATTGTTCAGAATCGAGAGACCTGGGAACTATACACTTGGCTGTCTGGGAGAATTTGCATGCCCTGCAATAATGCCCCTCATGTTTCTGATGGTGTTAAAATAAACCCATAAATCATTATGATGATTGTACAGTGCTGAAGTTATGTCTCATATTTTCTCCTTCCTCCAAGATACTGCTGCCAATATACTAGGCTCCCATACTAGGCTTCTGTACACATGTCTAAACAGGATTGCAGTAGTGCTGGGTATCTCAGAAATGGGTCCTTGGAGCAGCTACCAACAGATATCAAGCAATGCTGGTGTTGACTACACAAGTGTATTTCTTTCACTGTTGTCTTCTCCAAAAAGAGTTGCAGGAACAGTATACAGGTACTCATTATCCTGCAGTGTAATAAGCAAATTTCACTAAAGTGCTTGGTTCAGCTGGCGCTCATGGAATATCCCTGGAATACCCAACAAAAGCACCTCTTTGTTGGGTCATTAACTAGCCCTGGTGAGATAAAAGCTAATAGGTGCTCTTAAGAACTGTTGATAGTTCTGTATTTTATCATAAACTTCCTGGGTTTACAGAAAGTTAAGTGCAAGACACCAGGTTGTTGTTTTTTTAAAACACACAAATAAATAAATAAAATAAGTTTATTTCCACATGCTGAAATCACCCCCATAAATATTGCTTCATTTCCCATTTCTGCAGTCTCAAGCTTAGTTTCTCCAACTGCATTTGGAAAAGCAACTAATCCTGAAAATATGTTTGCCTCTGTAATCAGTTCCTCTGTCAAGAGGCATTGGGCAGAATTGCAGTTATGATTATTTTTATTTAAAGTGATTTATCAAAATCAGTAACCATATCCCTGTTAATCTTCCCCTTGACTGAAGCAAAAATATGAGCTATGATTTTGAGTAATCCAGGAAAGTTTTAATGGAACAAATCTTTTTTTTACAATACTGTCACCCCACTCCTTTAATGAAATGGAAAATATTCTGATTATAAAGATTTTGTCCTTTACACAGGAGATGGAGATAGGTGTATGCAATGAATAATTGAGCTAGCTCTTCCTGTATGTTGCATTTGCAAGAGGAGAAATGAAAATGGCCTGCTAATTCTCTTGTAGGAGAAACTCAGTGTTTTTCCAGCAGTAGTTCTGAATAGTAAACATAAAGTCATGTAAATGAACTAGTGCTAGGTAAGTAATCACCAATGCATTTTTAATTTTGAAAGGATAAGGGTTACATTCAGCTAGATCTAGCTATTTACTTACCTGTGAAGTTTTGAATAAATTGCAAACTTTCTGGAGAATTATGTGATTTGTTAGAATAGGATTTGGGGTAAAAGTAATATTTACATTGCTGCAAATTCTTCGAAATCCATGACAGTTTCGTATCCCTCTTTAAACGTATTTCATTTGCTTTTATTTTCCTCCACTGATTTGATAAAGTAGACTCAAGATTGCAGGAAATGAAGGCCTGCTTCAAAAGGTGAGGCTAAAGGTCACAACCCAAAGTCCACTGAATATAATGGGTAGAATAATGTAGGATGCAACGGCAGCAACCAAAAGATCTCCAAAAGCAATGATGCCTTCATCCTTTAAAAGTATGGATACCCTGTCCTGATGCTCAAAGCTACATAGAACTAACATGGTCAACCCTTCTGCAGAGTAAGAATTTGGCAGGATTAGCAGGGCAAAATCTCCTTTGTGAATGAAGACTTTCTAATTATGTGCATACCTGCTAATACTAAGATAGTTTATATTTTTAGAACTTTTTTTGTGTAGTATACAGTGGTACCTCTGATTGTGAACAAGATCCATTCCGGAGCCCTGTTCACAACCTGAAAGGAATGCAACCCTCGTCTGCGCACACACAGGTCGCAATTCACTGCTTCTGCGCATGCGCATGATGTCATTTTGCGCATCTGTGCATGCGCAAGCAGCGAAAGCCAGAAGTAACCCTTTCTGGTACTTCCGGGTCGCTGTGGGACGCAAGCTGAAAAGATGTAACCTGATCCAAACGTAACAAGAAGTAGGACTGTACTCACCTATATCCAATAAACTGGAATGAACAGAAACCTCAGGATTGTAACACACTCTGTATTGGGTTGCCCTTGAAAAGTGTCAGAAAGTTTCAGGTGGTGCAAAATGTAGCTGCAAGGTTGTTGGCAGGAGTGTGGATTTTTGACTGTACCATTCTGGCATCATATCAACTTCTAATTACCTTCTCAGACAAGTTCAGGATGCTGGATAAACAGTTTGGGACAAGGGTATCTGAAAAGGTGTTTCCTCCAGCATGAACCTGCCCACACACTGCCAACAACAGGGGAGGTCTTGTTGCATTTCCACCAGTTTTGCATGGATTGTCTATTGCAATGTTCAAACTTAAAATGCTAAGATATGAAAGATTTTGAAAATACAATAGAAATACTTTTGCTGTGATTCACCCTCTCTTCTTACAGTGCAATTGTACACATGTCTGCTCAGATATGACCTAGAGAATTCCAAGGGATTTATTCCTAGGTAAGTGTGTATAGGATTGCAAAAGGTAACACTTTTTGTTGCAGAGCTTGTTTCAATTGTGAGGAGGAGTAAGCTCTTCTAAAAGTGGTCTTTTGTGTTTGGGGTGTGTGTGTGTGCTTTACCTTTTGAAACTTCTCCTTGGTTAAACAATAGGCTTGGCTATGAATGTGGGAGGAAAGACCTTAAACAGTTCTCTCACTCATTCCTTATAATAGTACTGGTCTACCTTACAGGATAGTTGTAAGGAATAATGAGCTAGAACTTCTTTAAGTGCTTGTATCATTCTAAAGACCTCTATACATGCTGAGTAGAATCATTTGCAGCCCAACTTTATCAATGCTTGGAACCAGAAGTTTAGCACTACTGAGTTTCACACAGTAAATAATAGATATGTACAGAGTTGCTGTGTCTCCCCCTCCCACCCCCTACCATTTCTCCTAAGAGCCCATGGCTCATAGGTGAAGGGTTTGAAAATCACGTGGTATTTCCCCCCTTCCTTCAGGACAAGGAGCTAGATAGTCTTTGCTTTGCTAGGCGGAATTAAATCACTCTCAGGCATTAATGTTGGGCATCCTTGAACATGGATTGGTAGCGGAGGTGAGATCCAACTTCTTGCTGTATTTGCAAATACAGTCCCCATGTTTTGGCACGGAAAGAGTTTGTGCAGGGATTAGACGAAAGGGGAGGGAACAGCAAAGGCAGAGAGAGAGAGAGAGAGAGAGAGAGAGAGAGAGAGAGAGAGAGAGATGATCATATGTCACTGTCTCATTTTTATCTTCCCCTCCCCCGATTTAAGTATAACGGCGGGGTTTAAGTCTTTCGACATCCTCAGAGCTCCCTCGGCGGCTCTATTAATCTCGGAGGGAAGCGTTCAGCACCTCGGCCAGCTCCTCCGCGGACGAGAGCCGCTTGGCGTGAGAGGCAGAGAGAGAGGGGAAAAAACTACAGGTGGGGAGAAACAGACGGTCCAGACTCTCTCTCTAGACAGCACCACTACATAGGTCAATCTGTGGGCGTCTGGCAGTTGAGGACAGTCAATCGAGGCAGTCGGTTGTTTCTTTTTCTCTTTTTCCTCCCTCTCCAAGCAAACCTCAGGAGAGATTCCCTGTGTGTGGCAACGAGGCGTCCTTCGAGTCGACCCTGCCTTAGGTTTGTTAATGTTTCGTCCCGCTGACCTATGAAGGAAAGGTTGGGGAGCGGGAGATTCTCGGGTTTCAAAAAGTTATTGAAAGCCTTCCTGGCTTATCTGTGTTAGATGCTGGCGATGATGACCCAAACCAGTGCGCTTTGTCCTTTAGTTTGGGCAGTGGTGCGTGCAGACTCTTCTCCGTCTTGCAGAAATGAGTGTGACCAGCTCAGTCCTCGGAAGGTCGCTGTTTAGTACAGCCCCTGACACATTGAGGCTGCTAAACAAACAGTAAGCAACTGAAAAATAAGCCTCATTTAACACAGCTCTGTTTATTTGTGCTTGTGTTTCCTTTCTCTTGTAGGTGTATCCTGAGGTCTCCATATTTTCTGTCCAGATGAGTGAAGCCAGCAGCCAGCTTGTATCACTTTATCTTTTCCCATTTAGCATCAGGAAGAGTTGTCTGGAAAATATCAATGACAAGTGGAAAGGGCAAATCTGCTTCTCTTCCAGGAACTATTCCTTGTTTTAGAATTTGGATTTATACCTTTTACGCTTTAAGGATAATGTGACGCCATTGGATCCACATAGACAATCATGTGAAGTTTGAATGGCAAGTCGCTCTTGGACAGGCTGATTTCTGTTTTTTTACCTGTAGGGATGGTTTACATATAGGGGGGGAAAGTGCATTGAGCTGCTCCTGGGTTTGTGAAAATCCATTTTCCTCCTTTGCCATTATGATCATTTGCAACATCAGTGCAATAAAAGATTGGAGCACATTTCTCTCCCAGATCCTCCCCAGTGTCAACAAGACTCTCAACTTGGTACAGCAAGTGGAAGCCACCACCAGCTCTGTTGTGAGTGTTCTGCAGGATCCTGATCAAGGCAGCTATTTGTCCAACAGCCAGTCCATGAATTCCAGTAACTTTACCACTGGCCTGGACCACCTTTTCCAATACTCATATTCAGACAATGACCAGCTTTACAAGGAGTACAAACCTCTTCCTCGGGATGCAATCCCTTTGCCCAAAGCTGTGCTCTACCTTCTTATGGCAGCACTTGTGGTGGTGGCTGTGGCGTATGCCATTGTTGGGCATCTCATCAAGGATCTTGTCCATGATTTGATAGGTGAGTGTTGGAGGAACACGTTTTTATATACCGTGTGTAGCATTGGTGACAATGTCCATTTTCAGATTGAATGCTGGAATTGGTTTCTACTCTCTCCCCTCCCCCACCACCACATATCAGTAATTCCAGTGTTGATGGGCAGAATAATCCTAACTGGGTTCTAGAGAGTGGCAGAGCTCACACCACTACCGCCAGTGATGCTCCTCTCTGCTGGTGGAGGATAAGTTCATATATGTCGTCCTACCCACCACCCCACTAATATCAGGAAGTTAGAATTGCAGCCTAACAATACCTGTCTACTCATAAAGAAGCTCAATTGGATTCAGTTAGACTTACTCCCAAATAAGTGTGTGTAGAATTATAACCTAAGCATTCATTTGAGTTGTTTGTTGTTGTTTTACGTTGTGCCATTGACGTACATAGTATTTAACAAAGTGACTTAAAAATATGGGCAGGTCCCTGCCCTGATGTGCTAACAACCTTAAAACACTTATAACGTACAGTTTCGAAATTACTCTTTTCTTTTCTTAACTAAATGTGTGCTGGCACCATGAAAGATGCTCAAAGGTACTTTAGGTGTTACATGAGAAAACACCAGAAAAGACTCTAATTCAGAACAGGGTGGTGTTGATTCAAGTTTTTTATTCTGCTCTGTTTGGATTTGGATCTAATATGTACTGCCTTGTTAAATAAAACTACTACAGCAAAGTAATGTGGCTAAGTAATAATGATCCATAATGTTAGAAACAATTAATGCTCCCTTTATTCAAAGGTAGATCATTTAAATCTTTGCATTGTTTTTATATCTCACCATGCACTCCCATGTAGCATGCTCCGTTCATCCCAGAATGGTTTCCATTATTATTTTTCCTGCTTTTGCTACAGAATTTTTATCCCTGGCTTGCCATCTAGCTGAAAGAGCCTTAACCTTTTTAATGGTGCAGCAGACAGGTCTGGATTATGCAAATGAAGACCAGGTACTATAGTAATGTTCAAACTTTGAACTGCCACATTTGGAGCATTTGTAGAATCAAAGGGAATCCTTCATAATTTGTGATTGAGCTGACACACAACTTCTGGTCAACACAGAATTCCAAAGCCTAATCAGGTTTCACCATCAGAATAATATTTTAGACAGCAAATCCTCTGGAGCAGGGACCTTGTTTCTTTGATCCATTGTAAAATATAGGACTACAATCTTTAACTGGGTTTCTTGCTTTCCTAGATGCTGATTAATTGACTTATGGGGTAATATAATGCATGGTAGCTATTCATATAGCCACTCATATCAGTAAGAGTGTGTATGTGCGCGCGCGCTTGTTTGTTTACAATTAATATTCCAGAAAGGAGTATTAACATGAAACATTACTGCCATATGTGCTGGAGTTAGGGGAATCAAAATATCAAGATTCTGTTTTCAAAGGTTGCAAAACATCTACTGTGCAGTGTAGTCCTAAGCATGCTTACTTAGAAATACGTCCCCCTCTTTTTAGTGGGATTTACTCCCAGGGAAGTGTGTATAGGATTGCAGTATTTATAATACGTTTTAAAAGAGCTTTCAATAATCTTGCTCAGTCCTGTCACATTTAAACTACATTAGTTCCTCAGTTGTCTTATTCTGAACATTTTAAGCCTTGACTAGTTAACATCTACAGTATGTATGGATTGTTGGACAGATATAAATCTGCTAAATCAGTAAAGAGGAAGAAATGAGCAGGATGAATCAAGTAATTTCCATTGAGTTCAGCAGTGCCTACTTCCAAGTAAGTATAGATAAGTTGTAGGTCAAATTGTATAAAGCGTGTTACAGTCATGTCTCATTTTATTATGAAGGATTAACATGTACATATATGTGTACACATTTTTTTTAAAAAAAACACATTGTTTTCAGAATCAGATGGGCATAATATTCACTGTGCAAACAAAGATGGACATCTGCAAGGCTTGTAGTGTAAGACTCTAATTCTGCAAAAACACAAGCATGCACTAGACTGGGAGCAATGCAAGGGGATCTTACCTGACAGGATTCCAAGGGGACCTGCTGACATTGTGTGACCTTGATCAGGTGCCAAGATCTCTATGCACTTTCCTTATTAATTAAATGGGAATTCAGATTATTTCCAAATAAGCTATGCTATGTTGATGGTGATTATCATAATTATTGATGTAACTCTGGCAAAAGGCTTCAGAACATGCTTAATTTTAATGACATTCATCCGTATTATTAGGTGTAATCCACAACAGGAAAAATCAAAGAGTGTGTGTGTGTGTGTGTGTGTGTGTGTGAGTGAGAGAGAGGGAGAGGGAGAGAGTGCTCTTGCTTCATGTCATTTTTCTAGGTCTTACCAGGTACTCCCTCATTGCTGGGAGATGGCAACTGTTCTCCAAATCTGATTCATTTCACTGGGCTCACAGAAACATCCTTCATCTTGTCAGAAATAATAGCTCTGCTAAAGAGTGAGTTTTGGAACTCACAATCTTTTATTTATGATCAGAACAAAAATTTGTACCTGCTTTCACCTCATGCAAATAGAAAATGGAAATGAGTTTCAGGGGCACCTCAAGTCTGCTAAAGTGAAGCACACGCTCCGGCTTACATCTCCTTAGCAGGCAGCACATGCATTACTCGTATTTATATGCTCCAAATTACTGAATTCTCCAAGGAGGGAGAGGGAGATGATGTTTGTTAACATTGTCAGGTGAGTCATCATTTTCCCTTCCTCCCAAGAGGGATCTTCATTTGAATGAGTTTGCATAAAATGACTTCTGGGATCAGACAGAAGGTGAAAGGGAAGTGGGAAGCAACTCTCAGTTCGATCTGAATTCTTTTCACACAGTTGCCATAGTTGGGTCGTTTTCAGTCATGCAGCCTTTCCCTAGAATTAATTCCCATTTAATCAGTGTACTGATTATGAGATGGAAGGTAGAGGACCTACAAGTGCCAGCCCAAACACCCCGCCCCCGCCTTTTAGCCAATTGATACCTACCGTATATGAGCATATGAAGCTGCCTTATCAGAGTCAGACTATTCACCCATCTAACCCAGCGGTGGGGATCCTGTGGCCATTCAGATACTGTTGAATCCCACCACTGTCCATGCTTCCTGAGGCTAATGGGAGTTGGAATCCAACACCATCCGAATGGCTGCAGATTCCCCAACTCTGAGCAAATGCAACATTGTCTGTTGTGACTGGCAGGAGTTCTCGACAGTATCAGGCTGGGGTCTTTTCCAAGTGTATTACCTGAAATCCTTTTAAGTGGATATGCTAAGGATTGAACCTGAGACCTTCTGCATCACAAAGGCCCTCTTAGAATTTGAGCTTTGCACCTAATGCTGTTTCTAAATTGTGTTGCTAAAGCATGCACCAATATCTAGAAGGCTACAACGTGTCTGGCTTTTTGTTTTGGATTAAGGCATAAATAAATACATTGTGAGTTTATAGACTTTGCTAAATAAGTGTATTTCAGTCAGATGGCAGGTAATATACCTGCATGCACAGGTTCTTAGATAATGTTAAAACATACTGCTTTGCTCTTTACAGTGAACATCTCTCAACAAATGAGGTGAACCCGCTTCTTTCCATTTTCAAGGTTACTCAATTTATTCAGATTGAAAATTCAAAGGGAGTCCAAGTGACATCGTAGCCTTGAGAAAAGTCACTTTTGAGGGGATATAAAACCTTTTATAATGTGTCTCTGACTTATGGAAAGGGATGAAGGTTGAAAAAGTTGCATTTTTTTTATTTTGCCAACAGGGAGTGAGCAGAGTGAGATTGGATTCATTTTAAAAAATGAATGCCGAATAGGATAATATGCCCTGTGAGGTGGGCAAATAAAAGGACACCTCTCATTAAAAAGCATCAGGACATTTTGCTCAGCTCATTTCAAAAACACACCAGAAGGTGCCTAGAGTTGCCAGCAAACTCTGAAGCCCAACTGTTTGCTAGATTTGAGGAACCTGTCCCTCACAGATTAATTCTGGCTAAAGCTCTAGAGCAGGCATAGGCGAACTCCGGCCCTCCAGATGTTTGGGACTACAATTCCCATCATCCTTGACCACTGGTCCTGTTAGCTGGAGATGATGGGAATTGTAGTCCCAAACATCTGGAGGTCCAGAGTTTGCCTATGCCTGCTCTAGAGCAGAGTGGAGGGCATTGTGGCCCTCCAGGTGTTATTGGGCTCCATCACCCATCAGTGTGACCAATAGCCAGGGGATTGGAATTCAACATCTGGAGAGCCACAGATTCCCCATCTCTGCTCTAGGGATTGTTTGTTGTAAAATGGATCTGGACTAGGGCTCTGAATAGCTTTGGCTTCTAGGCACTGGCATGAGGCAATTACATTATCATTACCATCCTATTTGTGCCTACTAATCCATCAATCCCTTTGTGTATAATGGGGCCTGCTTCCTAGTTGTGTATTTACTGTATTTAGTATTGCAGCCTATATGTTACTCTCCAGTAACATTGATAAGGAGTCATGTGGTGGGGTGACTTCCCATACCATTATTGCCTGCCTCTGTCACCCATCCTTGTCTGGAGGAAGGCAGGATGGAACATACACATACAAACTCTGAACAGCCATCAAGGATGGTCCATTAGAGATCATGGTACAATGTTCTAGGTATGAACCACATGAAGTATGGTTGCTCTGACTAAATCTGACCTCCCAGAATGTTCACAAACTTCTTGAAGCAAGCATAATTGGTGAAATGCAGTGCTGGCAGGAGCAGTGATCTATGCAGGAACACTAACCTGAACAACCCTACCCTACACCCAGGTAGAGAATTCACACATGGTCTGAACTGTTGATATGTTGACAGTCTGTTGCTCTGAGCCCTTCTTTCAGAAGCTTGTTTGGATTATCCATAAATTCCATGGGGGAAATATGAAAGCGATTTGCCTTATTTTTGAATGAACCTTGATTGAAAATATTCAAAATATTTATGTTATGCTGAAGAAATTCAGGCAATGTTGTTCCCATACTTTGAGAAATCCTAAAGCGGTAGGGAGTTCATCACAGCATGGTTTCCTACCTTCCACAGATGACAGAGCTTTCAGAATGCATTTGCACCTGCAGACTGAAAACAAAAGTTTGTCTTGCAACAGTGAATTTGGATAACAATACAGCTGATCTAGGGAATATGACTGCATACAAAAGAGAAAGCAGAACCATAAGCAGGAAATTCTGTCCAGCTGAATGAAGCACAAAGAATTTGTAAAGCAAAGCAGGAGAACCATTACTGAAAAACTAATTTAACCTGTAAACACTGCCCCTGTCTTCTTCATCCAACAGCCAGTATAGACATGGCATTTGGTTTATATCCAGCTACAAATGCTCAAAAACTTGGCCATGTTTCGTAAGAAATGTATAACTAAACGAACAACCCCTCCTAATAGCAATAATAAATCCAGTTTCTCATTGGCCTCCTTGCTGGATTGTTCTTTTTCTGCCTTATCTCCAAACACCATGTTTTAGGCTTCTCTTTTGCATAAGAAACATTTTCTTTAAGTGAGTGAAATTAGGACTGTATTTAGAACTTCTGAAAGCAACTGATAACTGATTTAAATGGGGTATGAATGAATTTTCAGTCATTCTAATCTGGATTTATGAAAGAGGAAGAATGCTATAACACATCTCTAGCCACTTTTATTTATTTGTTTGTTTTAGTTATTACATTTATATACCGCTTTTATCTTCCAAGCTGGTGTACATGGTTCTCCTCCTCCCTATTTCATCTTCACAACAAGCCTGTGAGGTAGGTTAGACTAAAAGATGGTGACTGGCCCAAGGTCACCCAGTGAACTTCGTGGCTTAGCGAAGTTTCGAACCCTGCTCTCCCAAACATTCTAACCATGTATGGTTTTATTTTACACTGCCATTGATACTGCAATTTCCCTTAAAATATCAACAACAGAGTGGGAGTGCAATTCAACACTGTGGACCATTCTTGAAGTGAACCATGAGCCAAGGAGGTAACAGAGCCATTTTGTTTCTCCATTTAGCATATCTGAATATTATTTATATGTGCGTAATAGATACAACTGATGCTTTTGAATTATGGTGCTGGAGGAGACTCTTGAGAGTCCCATGGACTGCAAGAAGATCAAACCTCTCCATTCTTAACGAAATCAGCCCTGAGTGCTCACTGGAAGGACAGATCGTGAAGCTGAGGCTCCAATACTTTGGCCACCTCATGAGAAGACTCCCTGGAAAAGACCCTGATGTTGGGAAAGATGGAGGGCACAAGGAGAAGGGGACAACAGAGGACGAGATGGCTGGATAGTGTTCACGAAGCTACCAGCATGAGTTTGACCAAACTGCGGGAGGCAGTGGAAGACAGAAGTGCCTGGTGTGCTCTGGTCCATGGGGTCACGAAGAGTTGGACACGACTAAATGACTAAACAACAACAATAGATAAAACTAGCGGCAATGCTGGATTTTTTTTGCAATGTCAATTTATACATATTTCCAGTGTGAGACTAGAAGTGGCTGGATAGTTTTGTGAATGGCTGCCAATTAAGCTGGGCCAGGGACCTAGGGAGCTTCAGGGTTATCCAGTGTGGGGGGGGGGATGGGCCAGCTCTGGAGAACATATGTTCAAGCAGAGATAGCCGCCCCCGTTACGCCGCCGCCGCAGGGGAGAGCAATGACGACCTTTCGGCGTACGGTCAAAGCCTCCCTTCAGAAACCCCTTTAATGGGGAACCCTGGTATCGCCGCCGCAAAGAAGAAGATGGACTAAAGGATTCCGCCCAAGGCCTGATACCGCCAAAGTTGTGACGTTTTGCTACGGGAAAGGCGAAACCTGCCAATGCAGGGAAATTCCTTTCCGGCCCTTTAACAGCGACCTTATCGTAGCAGCGCCCGCATACCTGTGAAGAAAAGTTAACCTGCAAAACCTATGAAGAAAAGTTAACCTGCAAAGGAAGACATTAACTGAGGGTGGGTAGGGTGGGAGAAGCTCTGGAGCCAAGTGAGGATTCCCAGGTAAGATCCTCCCTCTATTGTGTGGGCAGGTAATCACTCCCCCTACCTGGCCTGGTCTCCTTGGCAACGCTTCCCCCAGGTGGGATTGGACAACTGACTGAGGTAGGCGGGGACCTCCAGGTATCCCACCTGAGGGAAGGCAAAGCCAAGCCTATGCTGATGGGGCCGCTCCAGATCCAGGGCCACGCAAAGGGCGCCCCCCATTTTAAGCGGGGAGTGGTCATTCCTGAGAAAATTCCCCTACATTTCAAAGAACTTGGATGACTTCTCTTTGATCAGATGAGCTTCCTTTTCTTAACCAGTTTGATTATCACCCTGGGCCTTTGTTTTCTCACACCCTTTCCTGTGTGGATTTGAGAAGAACCTTGGTAAAGCACACGTCATTGAGAAGCCCTGCTCAGTGAGCTTACCTGGTGACAGCAGTGGGAGCAAATAGCCCAATGACACCACCATTTAAATTTTCTACAGTGATCCAGAGTGACACTATATCAGTGGCACTATGGAAATTGCAAATGGTGCCTCCCCTAGGACCTGGGAGACCAAGATTCAAATCCCCACTCAATCCTAAAGCTCATTGGGTGACCTTGAGCCAGTCACAGTCTCATCTATTGTGGGGATAAGATGTGGAGTTGGAGAACCATGTACACAATATTGAACTCCTTGGAGGAAAAATGGAATACAAATTTAATAAATATAAATTAATAATTGCTACTAATAAATCAGTGTATCTATTGAATGGCTGACCAAACATGTCACATTGGCTTAGATCATCCCTGCATGACAAGCTGGAAAAGCAACTCTGCTTCTGCACAGCTGCGGGTTGTATCCAATGCTAGTCCTACTCAGAGTAGATCCATTGAAATTAATGGCCAAGACTAACTTGGTTTTAAAAAAAAAAAAAAATCAGCAGATCAGAATAAAACTCTGTGAAATGTACAGGAAGCCTGTCCTCCTCCTTGCCTCTCACACTGGACTCACTCATTAGAACAGGGGTCAGCTACCTTTTTCAGCTGTGGGCTGGGCCACCGTCCCTCAGACCATGTGGTGTGCCGGACTATATTTTGAAAGGGAAAAAATTAACGAATTCCTATGGCCCACAAATAACCCAGAGATGCATTTTAAATAAAAGGACACATTCTACTCATGTAAAAACACACTGATTCCCAGACCACCCGTGGGCTGGATTGAGAAGGCGATTGGGCCGCATCCGGCTCATGGGCCTTAGGTTGCCGACCCCTGCATTAGAACAAGGAAAAGTCCCAAATCTGAACTTTCCAGGATTTTCAGTAGGGTTGAAGCCTTGAAGTTAGGTGAAGTCACATTCTTCAGATTCAATATTCAAAGTTAATGCCTGTCCCCACCTCTTTCAAAGTTCCAGCAAGGCCACTTTTTGTAGAGTAAAAATCCTGACACCCACAAAGTTGTTGAGCTTTCTTCCCCCTGGCATTTTGCAGATTCGGCAAAATTCCCCCCAATGCCATTTTTACACCTGGAAACCAGGACACGTCAGGAAATTTTCCTGGCAAGCCTGGTTGTGACAGTACCTGCAAAAAGATGTGGATTATTTCCTTACCTGCCACTTTGATAAAGTCATTTGTTAAACAATTACAGGACTCCTGGCCTTGCTCCTCAGGAGGACATTTCCCGCATGAGCTGTCACAGCTGATTTTTAAAATGTGCTCTTCAAGAGCATAAGGGGCAGCTGCCATCAGTTTTGAGTCATCCAAGAAAGGACTCATAAAAGGGAAAAGGATTGCAAGCTGGGGGGGTTTATTGGTTGTTTGTATTTTGATTTTATGTATGTGATCCTTTATGTGAACCATGCTGAGACCTTCGGGTATAGGGCGGTATAGAAACTAACTAACTAAATAATTATAATTGTTACCTTTTTATGGCTTGCTTTGGCCTTCCCTCAGTCAGTAATATGATCTGTACCTTAGTTTTTTCCAAATGTATATCCCAGACTTAATTTGAGGCAAAGCTCACCAGGTGAAAAAAGTGGAGGTTTTCTCCTGATGTTAGAGCTCAGCTCACTGAAAGTGTCAGTTTGAGCATCTGAAGACTGTTTTCCCTCTTGCCCTTGAGGAACCACTATCAGCACCTACATACATGGGATCAAGGCCTGGATATAACTCTGAGACAGGCTTCAGCCATGACCTCTCGTATTTGTGAATTTATTAAGCTTTAAGCACACAGAAAGGTTTGCAGAAGAAGCATCAAGGCATTTAGAGGCAGCATTGGCAGTTTCAGCAGAGGGTGTATTGATCCTAAAAATCAGGTAGTATGGCATGTACTGGTGTGTGTGTGTGTGTGTGTGTGTGTGTGTGTGTGTCAGTCGGTCAGTCAGTCAGCATAGCAGCCTCCTTGGACACATGGTGTGGGTGTGTAGCTGTGTGGACAGTCATGAAGTGGCACTCCCAAGTGTGCCACTACAAAAGCTCATTGCTCAGCATGCTCCCTCCCAAGGCCACTGGACAGCTGCTTCTGGGAACCTCAAAAATAGGGTATGATTCCCTCTTCTTCATTTTGTTACAGATGCTGACCATTGGGGCTGATAGACCAACTATGCATGTTTTCTTTCTTAAAAAAGCAATCGAAGCTTGTAGCAATTAATTTCACAGGTTGATTGTGCATTAAATGAAGAAGAATGTTATTTTCTCTGTTTAGAACCAGTTTCACTGGATGACTCCTAATGTTTTGAAAGTGGATAATTTTATCTGCTCAACCTTACCATGCTTATTTATTTTGAACTCCCCTGCTGTTTTTTATCCTCCTGGGGCCTTCATCTATCATGACTGTAGGTTTGTTCACTCATTACAACTAAACAGAGGCACAAACACTATACCTGTAGAGGTGTTTATGTGAAAGAATTGACAGCTTGTTGATTTGTATAGCTCAACTGTTGTGAACACAGACCATGTTGCATGTGAATGTTGCATGTGAATAACTGCATGAGTAATCAGCTCTACTATTGTGTACACAAGTACAGATTTTACACTGCTTGAATGTACGGTAATCTGTGAACACCTCAAGAGGCCACAAAATACCAGCTGGTGGGGAGCAATAGAGGGAGAAGTCTATGATGGTGAGCTGGATCTCAATTGTGGATTTGGTTGCTTGCTGCAGAAAGCAGGCTGCTTGACTAAATGGACCCTTTGAGTTCACCCAGCTGATCTTATAACATTCTTAATTGCATAGGAGGGTTATACAATTTTCTTTTTACAGATGCAGTGGTTTTTGACTCCTTTATACTGGAACAGGCAAAATTGCAGCATGGATAAAACCCATAGGATTCATAACTGTTGAATCCTGCTTCTGCTGGCTGTTGTCAACTATTGCTCAGTTAAAATATTATTGGTTTGTAACAAAGGCAAAGCACGGCATAAACTCAAAAGCAATAGCCACCAAAGGTTACCATAGCAGGAGAGGGCAGTTAACACTTATTACTATTACAACATCTAAGGTCACTTTCAGACCTCTGCATTTCTGCACCTATCTCTTCAATGTTTGGATAGATGCCAGTATACGGCCATTGCAAAATAAAAGTGCACCTTCATTAGTCACTGCACAGAAAGTGGGTACATTGTGAAAAATAGCAACAGCGCAACAAATTGGCTTTCAACAAAAATCAAGACTTGGGAGGGGGAAAGAAAAGTTATGTGAAGCTGCAGCAGCATATGCACGATAACAACCACTTGACAGTGGTGTTGTATAACCTCCGCACTAAATTTGTAGAAATAGACGAGGACAGTTGCCTGATATATGCTTTGTCTGGAAACCTAAGCTTCCCCAAAGGAAGAGCTTTCTCTGATCTCCCTAACAAAGACCTCAGCCCTGTGCCTGGATATAAGGCCTTGGATGCTAACAAGTCTTAAGGGTACCTTTGCTCTCCTTGCTCATAGAGAAAAATCCTAACAGCATCTCCTTAAGTATAAGCTAGCAACATCCTAATTACCTCTCCCTGTGGATGACATATTAAATCTAGAAGGTCCCAAAATAATCCCCACGGAAACCATCTTGCAGATTAGCCTGTGAAGAAATAAGCCATCCTGTTATTTACTTTGGAATTAGAAAAGGCTTCCGTTATATAATTTCTCCCTGGTCTGCTGTAGTGCACTGTTTATACCGAAATCAGACTGAATTTCAGTTTGCAAGGCGTGCCCACAGTCTGCAAGGCTTACAAGGCAATTGCCGGAGCTTCTGTGCTAGCTCTTTTTTGCAAGCAAAATTGAAATCTCTTGATCCAAAGTGCTATGGAAACATTTGGGAATGCAGAGGAATATGCTTCTGTCCTTGGCAACCACAGTAATAGCAATTCACATCCTTCTGTGGTCGACCATTCGCTGTCTTCCTGCAGATGTTGTGCAAATTCAAATCCAATGAAATCAGACATGGTGTTGTTGTGATCTCCAATCCACTATATGTTTCTAGCATGGAAACTGGCAAGACCCCAGGGGTGTTCACATGGCTTCAGATACAAATTTTAAATCTGAATTTCAAGACTTCAACCAGTTTTGAACATGTGGCATTTTATTTGTTGAGACAAGTGACTGGGAAATTGTCTTATTCTCTGTAGGGACTTTTTGGCTTCTGATCCAGCAACACTGAGTTGTGGTCCTGCTACATTGTCAGCAACCCTCTAATGGGGTTTACCTAGGGCTGGCTTCAACCTATTCTGCAACCTCGTTCTCCACACAGGCCTAATGCATTTCCTCCAGGAACAATGTGCAAAATGTTGTTATCAGCATATTTGAGCTCCTTGCTGTTGCAGGAGGCTTAGACAATGAGTGTTGTATTTTAGACAAGGTCAGTTCAAAAATATCACCCCCATAATTGCTCTCCAAATTTGATGAAAAAGATATTTCAGTGGCCATCATGGTCAGGCCAGCTTGGACTTCACGGCTATCCAAATAAATATGGCTGGGTCACCCTGCAGACATTGCTTGAGCAAGAGACTAAATTTACATTTGTGGTCCTATGCCTCTGTCTGTGTTATCTTCGTGTTGCTTAGAAGATACCAAGACACTTTCTTACACTGGAGATAGTCTGCCATTACTTTCTTCACTCATAAAACTCTCTTACCTTCTAAATCATAGCCTCCTGTTTAGTTAAAGGTAAAGGTAAAGGGACGACTCTGGGGTTGCGGTGCTCATCTCGCTTTACTGGCCGAGGGAGCCGGTGTACAGCTTCCGGGTCATGTGGCCAGCATGACTAAGTCACTTCTGGTGAACCAGAGCAGCACACGGAAACGCCGTTTACCTTCCCACTGGGAAGGTAATTGCCTTAATGCAGGCATGGCCAAACTTGGCCCTCCAGCTGTTTTGGGACTACAATTCCCATCATCCCTGACCACTGGTCCTGTTAGCTAGGGATGATGGGAGTTGTAGTCCCAAAACAGCTGGAATCTGTGAAACATTTTAATGTTTTGCATTAAAATGTACATACACTGAACATACAAAGAATGTTCAGTTCTGTTGACTTGTCTTCAGCATGTGAAAATCCTCCTCCATTTAAAATAAAAAGTATACATTGTATGATGTGCGTCTTATGCCAGAGTAGCACAAGGGCTTTGCAAATAGTCGCCGGGTGTCTAGGTCAATTTTATTCAACTGTAGGAAGGAAGAGCCTTACTGAAAAACTAGCACTGTGTTATCTTCACCCCATAAAGGTAGTTTGGGCAGCTGCACAGAATTACATGATCTCCACTAACATTCTGGTCCCTCTGATTCTGGAAAATCCTTATGCAAGTTTCCATATTAAGAACTTTTGAATTAAACCTAGTCCAATGTCTTTATTACACACCTAGGGGCCTATCTTTGTGCCTTCTCAGGTCATGAATTATCTCCCATCACGGTATAACCCACCTGCTCCCAATGACATTTGGCCACTGACGTCAATGAACCTTAATAGTATCTGCAATCTCATTATGATAACACTCATCCTCCCACATCACTTCCTGTTCCTTTTGGAAGCAAGAAACAGGGAGATATAACAGGTCAGAACAGTCTAAAGCCAAGAGGTTCTACTGCAGACTGCTGCAGGGAAGGAGGCATAGATTAGCCAGTAAGAAAATGTCTAACTGGCAGAGTATTTTTGCTGGCAATTTTAGTGGATTTAAGATTGCACCCAGAGCCAGAAAGTATCTAGCCCTCATGACTAGAAAAAGGTTTGAAAACATGACAGGGGAGCACTAAAAATGCTCAGTATCAGTAAACAGAGCACAACTGCATGGTTGTTTTGGGGTTTTTCCAGACACCCTACCTTGTTAGTTTTGTCCAATCAGGGTTAGAAACAGTGGCATACATATTATTTTTAAAAATTTATTTCCCATCTTTCCTCTGAAAGGAGCCCAGGGTGCCACCAGCTTTATGTACAATAAACTGCATTTGTACAGTGCAATTCCAGTATATTTCCTGTGATTTCCTGTCCCACCACCTGAGTTCACCAGGGCTTTCCCTTATCCTTCATGCTTAAGATGCGGCCAATGCTAAAAGAGTCTTACGGAAAAGTCAGGAAGAAGTGTCGATATCTTGTTTAAAAGATTGACCAAATGCCATAGTGATCTCTTTTTAAGTGCACTGGGTCCAACAGGCTCACAGTTGCCCCCCCCATGCCCATTTCCTGGAGTTCTTCCAGACATGAGAAGCTTTTAATCTTGAGCAGTGAGCTGAACGAGGTCAGCTGAGAGCAGCCGCAGATGGGAGTTACTTCAATTGGCATTATATTTCAGGGCTTATTCATTCTCAGGATAACACTCTTCGACCCTAGATTAATTAATCCCAAAGAACTAGCAGCAGCCACCCTTTCAATCCCCCACACACACCTCAATTCCATCTATACTATAATTACAAACACTGATTAGAATCACCACTCCGCTCATTGGCCGGAATTGAAACAGTGGGGGGAACCCACCCTTTCCCCAGTTGGACTGTGCGTAAGAGAGGATGTTTGGAGGAGTGATAAAGAGTAACTAATCCGTTTTAGCAGGCTAATCCTATGAGCTGCTACACTGACACAGTGGCTCATAAGATCAATACGCCTGCACAGGGATTCAGCCTCAACTTCACTGCCGAAGGAGCAACAGCCACGGCCGTTGCAAAGGATGCAGGGCTGGCAACGGCAGTTGGGCCATTTCACAGATTTGGTGGGGCAGAGTAGGAAGAAGCAGGGTGGACAGCACTCAGGGATGGCTGAGAACGGCATCATCCTAAAGACTTTTTGAGCCGAAACCTTGGCATTAACATGCAACAGGTGATCGTCCTTCCCTGCAGCAGAAACTGTGGTCCTCCAGGTGTTGTTGAACTACAGCTCCCAGCACCCTGCAGCACTGGCCATTCTGGCTGGGGCTGACGGGGTCTAGTTCCCCATCCCTGCTGCAGCAGATGCTCTCTTTGCAAGTCAGTATTTGAATACAATCAGTGATTGGGCCATCAACTTAAAACTGCATTTGTGACCTGGCAGCAGTTCTCCTGAACATCAGGCAGAGATCTTCCCTTGTCATGCTGCTAAGGATGCACAAAACATTTTATTTTAGAATAAATGGCAACTGGTTACTTTAAATAAATAAAAAAAAGCATAGTCCATACCCACTACCTAGAGTTACTTCAATATATTTATTTTTTTAAGCTTTTCTTGAGAAACTGGTTTCATTCCAAAAGTAAAAGCTCATTGCGCAGTGATTCTCCATTACTCTGGAGTGTGTCCATTTGAAAACAGCTGAAAACAAATGAAGGCGGACTCAGCAATGGAGTGTATATCTCTAAGCCTGCCCAATGACGTTGTGTAAGTCATACTGCAATCTCTACTTCCTTCTTCCTTCTCTTGGGGCACGCAGGAAAGAAATTGTATGGATAACCAAATCAAGGGGAGGACATTCAAACGTGTATCGCATAACCAGAATTACTCTTGCTGACAGCAGGATCTAGAATCCATCTAGACTGAAAGCAGCATGTTGAGGATGAGCATGAATTATTCCAGACTGAGGAAAAATTACATTTTTGTGCTACAAGCAAGTTACTGTGTGTACACCCTTACATCTTAAAAAAAACCAACTAGAGGTGTCAATGATTGAACCCATATAACACAGAGAGCATTATTTCACTGAACTATGACCTCTACCCTAAGGCTGCCATTTTCCCCACCCTTTCCTGGGAGTAAGCCAAACTAAGTGGGATTTATCTTTGAGTAAATATGCAGAGTCTCCACAACACTCCACTTCAAAGGGCAAGACTTTTGCTACAATAAACCAATTGTTTGGAAGGCAGAGCTAAACCAGACTCCCCAGAGGATTTCAGTTGTTGAATTGAAAGGTCTTCTGAAAACAGAGGAAAAAATACAATTGCCAGTGTTCATTGATAGGACAGAGAGTGAAAATAATAAAATCTTGTTTAGAAGGAAAGCGTCCTTTATTCAGTTTGGGAGATATGAGTCGGATGCAGTGGGAAACAGGGGTGCCAACTTGAATAATATATTTGGGGGGCCCAGGTAAGCCCTGCCCCATCAATCACAAGACGTGGCTCACACACATCATGGCAATGTCCATCAACTTGGCGGGCATGGCCCCCTCTAATATTTTATTGGGGAGGAGCGAAGGGAGCTCAGCCCCTAGGAGTAGGCTCCTATGGTGGGGAATCATGTTGCCAGTCTGTTTCTAACCACCACCACCCTCCACACAGACACCTTTTCTCTTATTGTGGGCTGAGATGTAGTGGGTAAAAATTTTGTCATAATTTCATCTCCATGCTCGGCGGTGTGGGGGACTTTACCTGCTAAATTTCTACATGATATCTGGTAAAAGCATAGAAGCTTTTGCCAAAATAAATCTTGACAGCCCTACCTCTACCCAATGCATTAATGGAAGTGATATCTATTAAATGATCTAGTTAGAATATGTGTCTTTCTAAAACAGACAGGCTTCATTGTTTGTAGCCACATGCTAATAATCTCAGCTCTACTTCATTAGCTGAGATTTTGCTTATCAGCCACAGTCTTCTATTTTCATAACTGCTGAGGTGCCCTGACTCTGCTATACTTATACACAGACAATTGGAACCATACAGCTTTGTGATTGTGTTTTAATGAGCACTGAATATAAAACTGCCATACCACCCCCTATCTCTCTCTCTCTCTCTCTCTCTCTCTCTCTCTCTCTCTCCCTCTCTCTCTCTCTCCCTCTCTCCCTCCCTCCCTCTCTTGTACACATGCTGTGCCCTGCATGTAGCCTTGGTGTTCATGCCATGTATATACATGCATTTGCACTAGATAAAACATGTGTGATATTTAACTTCCGGGGATTCTAGGGAAGGAGGCTGAATGCATAGCATTTTACACTAACAACATTTTAATAAAGTATCGCCAAAATTGGGGGGGGGGGACATCTGGCAGAGTGGTTTACCTGAGGGCTTTTCCTGCTGCTTTTCCTGGGCAAAACTGCTCTTTAGTACTCAATCATATCAAACAGCAATTTGGGATTTCCCCAGATTGCCATTTGTTCCAATCTATCGCTAAAGAGCAGGTTTTCCCTTGGAAAGGAGTGGGGCAAGGGGAAAACCACCCAGACCCATGTGTTCTAGGCATGGTGCAAGCGAATGTAAGGACGAACCCTGAGACCCTTTTGAAAAATAGAAACGGTCCCTGGTATATAGGGACCATTAGAGCATATGATTAATGTTGCATTCTTCTCCATATTCACTTCAGAAATTAAGTAGGCATCTTCCTAGCGAATACAGCCTCTGCAAGAAAGATTTAGTGTGGGAGGATGTGCGAGGATGGTTGCATATAAGCAGGGCTGGATTGAGACCTTTAGAGTCCCTAAACAGTTTTTTAAAAATGGTGCCCCCATATATATCTAATTCAAAATATAAACAATAATAAGCCATATATCATTAATCTCTGTCATTACTATTTCATTATTGCTATGTTGTGTGTGTGTGTGTGTGTGTGTGTGTGTGTGTGTGTAATTTTTCCATTTATAGTGGGATCCTTTTTTGTGGAACCTAGATCAGCTGCACGATATGGTACAGTTTGCTAACAGGGTCTCCCAGAGTGAAGTGTCACTGAATTACATCTAGAGTGAAATGCAAACTACAAAGAGAAAAGCAACTTTTTTTACAGAGAGAACTGTTTGGTTTGTGTGTGTGTGTTTTCAATCAGAGTGCATAGATATGGAATCCTTAATATGCCTGCCTTTGTGGCTGAGAGACATTCTGCATCTTGTCACTTAGAATCTATTACCAAGTCTACATTTCTGCCTCTCGGGAGCCTTTTCTAAATTGGTGCCTTATCTTCAATGAGCAGACTGAAATATTCCTGCTTTTGGCATTGGCACTTCAGGGCACTGGCTGGAGACCGTTTCCTTAATGGGAACTGCCATGCTCACTCCAGAGCTCTCTCCATCTCGTCTGTCTACATCCTGACAATAATTCAGCTGCTTTTTTTAGGGGTCAGCAAATTTAACATTTTCAGTTTCTCTCCATTTCTCACTTCCCTAGTCTTAAGTTCAGTTCTCCTCATGTCCATATCTGTTTACTATTTGTTTGTTTCTTTTTTTTAAAAAAGTTCTCATGAAAATTTGTCAGTATTTTGGTGCACATTGCTGTATGCAATTTCACCTAATATACACCCACTTTCAAGCAATTCTCCCCTAATATAATGCTTTTTTTGTATATTATTTTCACTGAGATATGTCTTTTTATGCACACCATCCTTTAATATGACACTGTTTTTTGTACACATTTGTCAGCTGAAGAACAGCATAATAAAATCTTGAGATTTATGGATTTTGAAGGATGGCTGTGTTTTGGTTCATGCATTATTTCAGGAAGTGCAAATTAAGTCGGTTCGCTGTAATATTTCAAAAAACCTTAATAAATATCTTATAAAAAAAATTAAGTAGGTTCGCATTAAAATGCAAACTGAACCGAGATCCTTAACCATTTTCTCATCTCTTCCATGGGTTTTGTCTTTCTCAGTAGGTTGTTTGCCACTTGCTATTCTGCGACAGTCACTTCCCTTTCATATATGTATTTTTGAGATTGATTGGCCATTAACAACATCCTCTGGGCAATTTGCCCAAACTTCAGACAGTATCAACCAAGTTAGAACACTTACCTTCACTACAATACCCACATAAAAACCAGCCTATTCAACATAAAACTATTCTAAAAGCCACATCCCTAAAATAATCTGTCTCAAGAACTAAACATGGTACTAAAAGGCCTGGAGAGATTAAGGTATTGCTCTCTATTGTATATTACTTAGTAACTATTGTAGCTAAGTGATATAGAAATTGCTTAAATAAAAAAAAATACAAAGTATCATCAAGGAAGGCATTCTGTGACTGAGGCACCACCACCAAAACGGCCATCTCCCTAGTGGAGAACCTGGAGGTTTGGCTTAAGTTCTGGCTAAGTATATATGGAAGAAAACAGATAAGCTAAAGCTTTATATCAGTAATACATATGTTATCTTTGTTCCTGTTTACTCAACAGTCTTTCTTTTTTGGTACTTCTTCTTGGTAAATCATTGCCTCTATTTTGCCTTTGGGGGAGATTCTGGAGATGCTTTTTCAAAAGATATTTTTTAGTGTGCACAAATAACCTGTATTAGAGTTGGCAGTCTTCAGATTTCTGCTCCCTCCTCCAAAGTTAAAACTCTGCATCTGATGTGGCAGAGCTTAGTCCATGAAAGCTTATGCCATAAGTCTGTCAGTCTTTAAGGTACCACAAGATTCTTCATTGGATTTGCTGTAGCAGGTTAACGTTATTATATGGTGAGCAGCATCACAAGTCATTTTGTGAATGATCAGGACCAGGATACTCTTTTCTCATTTTGACTGTTAATGTCCTTCCCTTCCTAATTGCCTACTCCAGCAGTGGATAGCATGGTGGGGCTAAATTGCTCACCAGCCTCCATCTGGCTGAGTTGCTGCTGCAAGAGAAAGGGAGGGGCTCAGCGGTTTGGCTCCACCAGTGCTCCTTCCCCCTCTACATCTTGGTATGCTGCAGTGACTCAGCTGGATGGAGGTCAAGTGAGCAGCGCAGCCTTACTGTGCTGTTGGCTGCTGGTCTACCCTTTTCAATTTTTCAATTCCAAATTTTAGCACCCCATTGCCTTCTCAGCCTCTCTGGCTGAGTCACTCCTGACCAATGGGCACCAAGCAAGTTATATAGAAAACAAACACCATAGTTCCATGTCTGCAGCATCATTCCTTTCTGTTTGTGGTGTCAGTGGGCACAAATCCACTGGTCACAATGCTTTAAGGACATAAGAAACTCTATCTAGTCCAGCATCCTGTTCTCACTGTGGCCAATCAGATGCCCAGGGAGAGCCCACAAGCAGGACCTTAGTGCAGCCGCATGATCCCTTTGTGACTTCCAGCAAACACATAGGTTGCATTCCAGCACTGCTAAATATTAGGCTACTTCCCAGCAAGGAACACTTCAAGTGGCAAGTCTCTTCTGACAGACCTAATTTGGTTTTATTTCCCCTGGGAATTAACAGTTCGCTTTCATTTGCATTCCGCAGTCTTTCCTCGGGAAGATGAAGAGTAGATTTTCTCTTTCTCAGACAGCCAAGAAGGGCTGACGGGCTGAATAAAAGCTGAGTGATGGGAGATGCTTAGGGATCTGGGGATTCAAAATCCCCAGGGATGTTTAATTAGGGAAGAGATTCCAATACATTCTTGCTTGGGGAGATTACAGTAGCTGTAAGTCCCCTAGGAAAGTGAGTGGGGGGGTGTGTGAGCCCAGACAGGTAATTATCTCCAGAGTAGACTTGTCTTAGACCTACATATTTGAAACCAAGTGCCATGTCACCAGAGACCACGGAACACTAGTGGGGCTATTTTTGTACAAACACTTTCCCTCAGTAATGAAAGCGGGGAGTTATAAGAACTCCACTTAGTGCAGAGTAGTAAGACCATCGTGGGTGCTACGCCACCACAAGTGGTACTCAGAGGCATTTTTGTGTGTGAACACCCTCCCTTACAGCTGCAATGTAACACCAGCTGTATCTGTTGCAATATCTAGTACTGTTGCTACAGTCACTAGTGATACAAAACTCCCTCGCTGCATCTGAATATTTACAGCTGCTGACTATGACCACACTGCTTTGTGGTCTGAAATGCACTCCCAACAGAAGAAGTTGGCAACATCTTCTGTTAAAACTATGTGTATCTTGTATTCCATGAACTGCATTAGAGATTGCAAAACGGTTGCTTATTTTTATGAGGCAAACACTGTGTGATGATGGTCTCCATGTAGAAAGGAAACAGGAGCCCTGAGACAACCATGAGAAAGTGAACATTTGGGGACCAAACAATTCAGTGCTAGGTTAGTAAAGTGTCTTTCTTTTCATTTAAAAAGTATACCTACTAATTTCTTCCATTTCTCAGCATATCTATTTTGTTCAAGTTCCCTGTCCTCAGGAAAATTATTAAAAGACACCTCTTTGATGGATGGAAATTTATCCTTCCCTACGTGTTTCTTAAAATAATAATAGCAATACCAAAATCATGACTGGAAGGCTGTTGACGGTGGCTGTGACCCAGAAAGCAACACCAGCAGCACCACAATAAACTTATCCTACTTCATTGGATACAGATGCAGAAGAACTAATACAAGAAACTGTGTGACATTAGAATACCCAGGAAGCAATTAGCTATGTGAAACAGCTTCAGGACATATAGATATCCAATCTGGTATAAAATGCCACAGTTGAACCAGACATACTCACCCAATTCCCTGTTCCATCATGAAGCTTCATTGGAGACTTTTAGGCCAATCACGCTCTTAGCCTAACCTACCTAGAAGGGAGGTTGTTGAGAGAATATAGTTAGAAACACCAGAGAGAGAGAGAGAGAGAGAGAGAGAAAGTAAGTCCTCCATCCAGACAATCAAGAGGCATTATTAGAGTTCAAGGACTGATTACAACCAGGCAAAAAGCACTTGGAACAGAGCCAGTTAAAGACATGGTCTGAGGAGAGGGGGTGTGGCCTAGGGGGGATTCCAAGGGCCAGATAGAAAGGCCTGCAGGGCCACATTCAGCCCCCAAGCTTAAGGTTCCCCACATAAATACCCTTTTTCAGGTAGATTGCTAAATAGAAAGCAAACCCTGAATAAGCTGCTCCTCCTACACATCAACCATACCAGCCTCTCGCTCCCCTTCCCATTTTCATTGCCAGCACTTACTCCTACATTTTGTTGTTCTGATTGCAGACTGGATGTTTGGTCCCAACGCTGATGACAACAACAACAAGAGCGACGTGAACTGCATCAGCAATAATGTGAATGAGATGGGCGAGATTCGGGGGACGCACAATCACCAGGAGTCCCAGCCTCAGGATGTGGTGATTTCCATCAGTGAACCTTCTTCTTGTCATCTACCCCGGCAGATATGAACAAGCTGGTCCCTGGATATATGCAGAGAGTGCTGAGAGGGTGAGAGGTCGAAAGGGAAGGGCTCCCCTTTTTTAAAAGGTACTTTCTCCCCACCCTCAAAATGACTTTGCGACTTTGATGAGGGCTACATTCTCAATTCTTGGCAACCTTGTACGAATACTGGGTGTGCAATGTCCTGTCCTTTGGGAGCATCCAATGACCAGTGGAACAAGCTAGCACGAAGCAGCTCTACACCAACAAACACTGCAACTTTATATATAAACAGAGGGTCGCAGCTTTTTGAAACACTCCACACAGACTTCCAGAAATCCCATGGGAAGCACAATAAGGAGCGAATCTGCAAAACAAGCCATGGTTTTTCTGATCCCATAGTGTTGTGTAAGATCTGCTTTCCCTTTTGGGTGGCATTCTCCTTGGGAAGAGGCTATGGAGAGTATTCAGCAGAAGTATTTGATCCTGAGGATAGCATTTCTTGCTACCACAGCACTGCAATGAGCGATCCTGCTTCTTTGGTTAATTCCTGCCACCGCCACTGCACAAATATTAAAGGCTCAAAAGCCTGCTCTGTGTCTGAAGCTGGCAACCTTCAGCACAAGGAGGCTTAGACGGAGATAAACATGAGGACTCTGAAACAAGCATGGGGACTCTGTTGCCAGGCAGAAAAGGAGACATTATCCACAGATGCGGAAAGCATTGCCAATTTCAAATGAAGCCTCACAAAGTGCAAAAGTGCAAAATATATGCACCACCTTTCTAATTTTTGCTGTTAATCCGCCTTCTGGTTAGTTTAATGTCTGCCCTTTTTTTTAGCGGAACAATGTGTGCCTGGACACACATATTAGCACCATCTTCTCTGTGGAACAATTTGGGGTTTTTTTCTTTGTTTCTATAGGTTTCCACTTCCTGTTTCATTTTTTTTTAGTGCAATAGTAAAAAACAAGATTTTGAAAATTGCTCAGCCTCAGAAATGATTGACTCTTCTGTCTTGTCTTCTAAAAATTAGAAGCAGCCGCCGCCCTGCACACACTCCTTTTGCATTCTCAGCCTTTATTTTTCATTGCTGCTTCTCCCCGTCGTACAGATGTTTCTGTTTCCTGAAGCACTGAAGCAGGGAGGCACAAAACAAATGGGCAGGGGCAGAGCATCTGTTTCCACCGAGTTCTCCACCAGGATCAGCCTGGTGGTATAAGATGGGCACAGATGCAAGGAGGCCATGTCTCTGCTTGATTTTCCTGGCTGAATTTTCTCTGACTGCTTGCAAAGAGAGAATGGCAGCATTGCAAGCCAGCCTTGTATTACACTGGAACATAGGAAGTCAAGACCATTGGTCCATTAAGCTCATTACTGTCTACCAATAACTGGCAGTGGCTCTCCAGGGTCTCAGACAGGAATCTCTCCAAGCCTTGCCTGGAGACACCAGGGATTGAACCTGGGACCTTCTGCATGCAAGGCAGATATTCTACTGCTGAGCTAGGGCCTTTAGCTTTCCCTTAACTGTGGAGGAGAGTTTTTAATTATTTGCCCTGATAATTTGCCCAGATATTTAGGGGTATTATGCTTTTAAAAAAGTGTTACCTGTAAGAATCATCAGGCCCAAGCAAAAACATGAAGATCCTTTGCAGATTCATATTGTGTGATAGTGCCCCACAATGCAAGTGGGAACCCAAACTTCCATGCCTCTCCTAAGCAACCTCTTCTAATCCCATTCTGCCTTGTCAGTTGACTTCCTTGCAGTACTTCAGGCTAAATTCTGTTTCTTATGCTGGTCAAGCTACCAGTTGGCCTGTGTCCTAGCCAGGCCTGCGTCCTGGCCAGGCCATAGCTCTCCTGACAGATGATTTGGTCTGGAGCCACAGTGTGGAAATAAAGGATGAGATTGCCCATCAGATACCAGGCACTCTACTATTCAATTTAGGCCCCAGTCTTTTTCTTACAGTCCCCTTCTCAATGTGCCTTGTTTGAATTAATCAATTTCAATTTAGCATGTAAATTCTCAATTTTTTCTTATTTAAACATTCAACAACTTTTGTACAACTTTTGAGAGCCAGTGTGGTGTAGTGGTTAAGAGCGGTAGTCTCGTAATCTGGGGAACCGGGTTCGTGTCTCCGCTCCTCCACATGCAGCTGCTGGGTGACCTTGGGCCAGTCACACTTCTCTGAAGTCTCTCAGCCCCACTCACCTCACAGAATGTTTGTTGTGGGGGAGGAAGGGAAAGGAGAATGTTAGCCGCTTTGAGACTCCTTAAAGGGAGTGAAAGGCAGGATATCAAATCCAAACTCTTCTTCTTCTTCTTCTTCAATCTTGTTTATTTTCAGTAACCAAAATTATATCAACAGCATATACAAGCAGAAAATTTATTTTCCCATTTTGTAGTTTTTCCCATGAGACATCAGTTGAATTGGACCACATATATCAGGATTAATAAGTTACAAAGGCTCTGTTGAACTTTTCTGGCTTTGCTTGGGAGATAGAAGGTCTTGTTTCCTTCCCCAAGAAACAATGTTCACAAATTTCACTATTTAGGTCAACTTTACAAGGTTTAAGTCTTTCAAGATTGGGTTTTTATCCTGAAGAACACAGCCATCCTGGGAGTTTCTGGAGATGATTTCTAAAAGCCCAGTGCAGAAACCTAATAAACGACCTTAATACATTTCACATTGGGGTGAGCCAGAAAACTAAACTATGGTAGCTGAAGCCTGCTCTGTACAATACTTGGCATAATGGTTAGCCCAGTCCCGACAGTAGTACCCAAATATTTGCTAACGAAACCCACCAGCCAAGGAGGGAATGTCTCTTTACGGGTAATACAAAAATATTACTATCTGAAAAGGGAGGGAATATGTCAAAATGAAATAAACGTGATACATTTTGCTCTTTTCCTTTGGTCAGAAGACAGGAATGAAAGACAGTTAATAGTGCCCCATCTTTAATTCAAAGTTACTTTTGATTTCATAGAAATGAAATGCATTGGGACAGGGTTAGGAAACATAGCAAATTTAACCTGCTTTTCAACTCCTACCAGATGTATTTTTAAACAAGGGAAGGGGTCTCACCTGTACACTGATGATTGATTGTTCCTGCTAATGCAGAAAAATATAGGGCCTGGTCTTTGTGAAAGAAAAGCCAAATAATGGACTGTTGTGAATGGTACTCCCATAAGACTTCCACTGTCTAATCTCAGTTTTGTTCCTGGTCCTGTTCCATTGCCTCTGACAGGTAAAGGGATAAAATGATGAAGAATAGAGATGAAACTGCATTCCCTTCATTTTTATACATATGTCCGGCTGTTGTTAAACCAAAGGCGCAGGAAAACACAGAACAACAAACTCGACAGCCCTCATATAATTGGCTGCTATTGACCACTGAAGCCCTTAGGCTTTATATAGAGTAAGGCATGGATGGCTGTACAAATTAACAAAAAATATGTTTTAACATGGTATGCATCTGGGACAGCAGATTTCTCCACACTTCATTCTGCTTGTTTTTTGAATTTTTTATGACGAAAGAAACCAAGTTCCCACTCATTTATTTTACTGCTGTCACTCTTAAAGAATGGTATTTCTTTTCTCTTGGAAGGGACTTAAAAATAGTAATTCTGCTCCAGTCCATGAATGAGTAAATGAACACTTGTTAGCATAGAAATGAGATCCAGCTCATTGTCAGCTAAATGTCTGTAATTGCATGAATGAGAGCCATCCTCTTCCCCTTTTAAAAGCAGTTCTGACAACTGAATAGGCAGTTAATACAAAAAAAGAGATTTCAATACATTGCACTGATATCCATCAAGGAACGATTTAGATCAAGTGCATTCTGCTGGAAGATAGAATGCTGAGAAAGTTACACTGATAGGCATAAGCTTGATTTGTTCCTTTGAGAAGGAGAGGAAAGTTTCAGCCAGGACAAGATCAAGCAAATTTGACACTTCTAAAATAATAGTCCTTTTACTGTTCTAATCTTCAATTTATGGAAACATATAATTCAGCCAGGTGTACCAGGGGGTGTTGGTGGGAGTAGAATCATGAGCAGTAGCTGAAATCCTCTCCTGTACTTGACAAAGGGGCCCTTACCTTTGGGGGCCAAGGAGCACATTAATTTAAGTGTTGTCACAACTGCAGGTCACGATTAATTCACCACTTGAAGTATATCCTCTGAGAGAATGGCCAGTTGTAGGTTAAGCAAAGCATATCGACCCATGACTGTCACTGAAGAGCAACCCATAAATGGCTAGAATTAATGTATGGGTTCTTGCATGGTCTCTCCCATTGTATGCAGCATTAACACACCACCACTGCTTATTCCTGGGGCACTGGGGTGAATCAATGTGCTAACTCTTCTTGCTTTTTCCCCAACACATGGGGAAGAAAAATGAAACTGTTACCCTCCCCCAAGCAGCCACTGGAGGCAACAGTGGGAGGGGAGGTGTCCATTTGAATTGTCCCTAAGAGAAGTCAAGGAAGGAGAAAGGCCGGCTGCTGGCTAGCTGCAATTGCCGTATCAGCTAGGGAATATAGCAGGAGAGGCAGCGGTTCTCAACCTGTGGGTCCCCAGATGTTGTTGGACTACAACTTCCATTGTCCCTGAGCTCTGGCCTTGCTAGCTATGGATGATGGGAGTTGTAGTCCAACAACATCTGGGGACCCACAGGTTGAGAACCGCTGCCCTAAGGGATTAATCTAGGGTGAGAGGTTGGGAAGTGGCAGCTGTTTCAAAGGAAACATTGTCTGAGCAGAGAGAGAGAGAAATGCTTTTTAACAACTAACTGATGCTCCCTTGCTGTGTTCGTTTCATTGGCTGCCTCACAGTACCTTCAAATGGCAGGGGATGCATTTCTGAAAAGCCCATCAGCTGTGATGTGACGGGTGCTGCAGGGAAGGTTTCCAGCAGAGCCCAGTGGCAGCAAAAGAAATAGCACTAAAGGGAAGGCTGCTTGCATAAGCCAAATGGCTGTGAAATTGGCAGCCTGAAGTTCAAACCTACCCTCAAGACATGAGTTTAAAAGCTTTGGGACCAGAAGAATTACATGGTTTGTTCCCAAATCTATGGTATGTGTAGTGCTATTAGACAAAGCCTCTGGATGTTTTACATCATACTTTGGCATGGAGAATTTATTTTTGTCCTTGGTTATTAATTAGGATCATGAATGGCTGTCTTTCCAAACAAACCTCATGAGATCAGCAGAGAATACCATGGACAGCTCCAGGCAGGACTTGGGCTGAATACTTCATGCAAGCAGACTTCGGGTGTTGCTCCAGCAGCAGTTAAACAAGCCTTAAACAGGAGTTTGAGTGGGTAGCTGTGCCTTCATTGAGAAGAGCCTTTCATTTAAAGGAGTCCAACCTTCTTTGCCATTATTGTTGTTGTTTATGTGTATCCCGCCCATCTGACTAGATTGCTCCAGCTGAGTGGGAGAGACTCTAGTAGTTGCATTTAGGCTTTTGAACTGGGTTCCTCAGAGTCAGAAGAAAGGGATGAGATGTCCTTGACCCAGAGGAACACCAGCACCATATGATCTTCTTGCAGAAGTACTTCCTGTCGGTTAGATGCTTCTGGGGCTGCCCCTGATGGCAATTCCTTCTCACACCACAAATCCCCAGCCTCATCCCCTGAAAAAGGGGAGTCTGACCCCAGGGTCAAGACACTTAAAGGTCATCAAGTTCACTGTTCACTTACCAGTTTTTCAAGAAGGGGGTCTTTGGAATGGATAGCTAAAGGCCTGTCTCAGCTGCCTGATTCAATGTCCCTCAAATTGCTATTCCATATGTCAGCAGCATTCTCTTCTCAGGTGCGCTGACTCAACACATTCCCAAGGATTTCTCTTCCAGGTGTTTGTAAAAGCATTCTGTCCAGCTAGAATCTGAGTTATGAAGGCTTGATCTCAGTCTGTGCTAATTTTCACTCACAAATGTGTGCATGTGTGTGTGTGTGTGTGTGTGTGTGTGTGTGTGTGTGAAAGGAAGTCTTTGAGGGGTGGGCAGTGTTGCAGAGATGTAAAAGGTTTCCAGGCATGCAAGCAGTCTTCTAATGCTATGGGGGGGGGAGGTTTTAGTTGACTGACTGCACAAATTTATGGTGTGACCTTCAGATGCGTCATTGCATGGATTGTTTCTGTCACTGCCACAGGAAAAAAGGCAATGCTCAAGGATCTATGCATCCAATGTCTGAAAGAATAGGGTAAATGTAGGAAGTAGACCAGCCAGGAGAATAATGTTTGAGTAATTACTGAGTATTGGGATTAGGAAATTGGGATAGGTTCTTAGCTGTAGCGAAGAGCTTTGAAACCGAGCTGCTAGCACAGGGCTTTATGCTCACAAACCTTCCTGCATATTAATAGCATTTCCAAGCCTATCATGAAACTGCTGTTCTCCCACAGTTCACAGATACTAGCGGAGCAGCGTGAGCCAGGCTGATAGAGAGTGACAGAGCCAGCACAAGCTCCACTGGGTCAGCTCTGATAAGGAGCTGGATTTACTAAGGCTATTCTGTATTAAAGCGAGAGGAGGTTCAGGAGGAGAGGCAACAACAACAAAAAGCATGCGTTGAACAGTAACAGCCTTGCTGAGGAGTCTTTTCCCCAGAGCCAACTGACAGAACCAAGTTCACATCAAATCCCTGTTAAAAGAGCTTAGAGAGCATAAATCCGCCATCCTGCCTGTTTAATGATTAGTAGGGCAGTCTTCCCAAATGTCCTCAGTTGGGCATCATGCCTAGGACCAAATCTTAGGCAGATGTAAGGTCAACAGAAGCACATTCATTCCAGGCTGGTGTACCTCAGGCATGTGCTGGCTCTAGCACATATTCCCTTAGAATGATGTGTGCTGAGCTAGCTGTGGCAGGGGAGATTTGTGAACAGGACCTCCTGTTATTCATTTATTTAAGAGAAGTTTAATTCAAATTAAGACAAGAGTGCTTAGGTGGAGGAGTAACCCTTTCCTATATGCCAGACTTTGCCAACCTGCTGCCTTCCTGGTGCTCTCCAAATACTTGGTGCATGTGCTGATGGGGGCTGGTTAAAGTTGCAGCACAAAGCACCTGCAGGTCACCAGTCTGGAGAAGGCTGGCATGTGTCATTTTCCCAATGGGAACCACCACCTACCCAACCAGCTGTTATAGAATAAAACATAACAGTGCGTTCGAGGTACCATTCTGCTTTGTCTCATGGTGAATCTACTGTTTCTGCATACTTCTCTCTAAGCTGCTAGCAGAAATTTTAGGAAGAGGACAATGTCGAGAGTAGATCAGCATTTTGTTGGAGATGTAATAAAGATAATGCTTCTTTAAAACATGTTTGTACAATGTTAAGTTTTGGGAGAAAGTAGTGAATTATATAAATATGACTGTACAAAAAGAGCTAAAATTTTCAGAGGATAATAATTTTTTTCAACTACATTCTTACTATATAGAGTTTGGCAACTGGCCTAAGTGCATGCTATGTTAAATACACAATGTGTGAAGCAGAATAATAATAATAATAATAATAATAATAATAATAATAATAATACCCTGCCCATCTGCCTGGGTCTCACCAGTCACTCTGGGTGGCTCCCAACAGAATATTAAAAACACAATAAAACATCAAACATTAAAAACTTCCCTAAACAAGGTTGCCCTCAGATGTCTTCTAAAAGTCAGATAGTTGTTTATTTCCTTGACATTTGATGGGAGGGTGTTCCACAGGGTGGGCGCCACTACCGAGAAGGCCCTCTGCATCTTAATCCAATACTTAAGCACAAGGAGCCCTGACTTTCATCAGAATTGTATCATGAGGGAAGGCCAAATTTAATCCTCCCGCGCCCAGCCAAGATCATGACAAATATGTGGCTATGAGGCTTAGGGGGAGAATTTTCCACTAGTGCCAATGGAAGCTTCTTCTTAGTCCCATAGCAGCACCAAGGGCATGACTGGAAAGAGAAGGTTTAGACATCTTTGCAACCATCAGTCTTAATGCAAATGTCCTCCCTCCATGTAAGCATTAACTTTTCTCTTGAAAAAATAGTATTGATTTTTCTTTTTTAAAAATAGAGAGGATAATGCATACTACAGAAATATCCAACCACCTGCTAGTAATTAGCTGCCGAAAAGAGTCATGAACAGCCATTCTGAACTATTATCTAGCAAACAAAAATGTTCCTCACCCAATCGCTGTAAAAATATATAGTATTTATTTCCCCCAAATATTTGCCATGTAGTCAGGTTTTCTTGAAGGAAGTCTTGTTTTGCCAGAAAATGTATTATTACTTACAGATTCTAATTTTGAAGAAACCTTTGAACTTTGGAAGTTTATATTTTCCCAAACCCAGAATCATATATACCGGTAATTAAGAGTACTAACATACAAATATTTTATCATTTGTTGACTGAATTCTGCAAAAAGCACATCCGCCATTCTAATATAAAGTTACAATGACAAATACCCTGCAAAATCTGCTTCATAAGCAAACAAATCCCGAATGTATTCCTGAGTTGTTCAGTCGCTGCTGCTGTGAGCATAACTTGGATGAGGCTGTTCTTAAAAACTGATCCTCTCTTAATTACTGTAAGATGAGAAGCAAAACCCTGAGGATGCTGGGTAAGAATATGCAAATGAGGTTAGACTGCTGCTGTGGAACCAAGATTCAGTTTTGGCATTACTTTCAAAAATGACTGTGAAGTGCTGCCACTGACGCTTTAGCATGACACATTATTCATATCCTCACAAAGCAGCTGGATTCTGGATAGGTAAAACCAGGTAGCTATGCTTAAGTCTCAGGCTGTGCAGAGCAAAGAAACCTTCATTTTAATGCCATTTCAGAGTATTAAAATCAGGGCTTTTTTTCAGCCATTGCCATTCTAAGAGGGGTTGATGGTGAGTTCCGGTACCTCTTTTTCTAGAAAAATAGCACTGATAAAAAGAAAGCACTGATTAAAACCCTTGAAAATTCCATACCCCCATCGTCACCATTTTCCCTAATGAAATGGATGAGCAAATGGTTCATCTTTAAGACTTGAGACCTTACAACAAAAAGAACCAACCATTCATTCCTTCTATGGCAAATAGTATATTTTATGAAGTTGCCACTTTATCGTAAATCATAAAGCAGGGTGGTGAACCTTAGGCTTGGGGCAAAATGTGGCTTTTCTATTTGGCCCTTAGAGCAGGCTTCCTCAACCTCAGCCCTCCAGAAGTTTTGAGACTACAATTCCCATCACCCCTGCCCACTGGTCCTGTTAGCTAGGGATCATGGGAGTTGTAGGCCAAAAACATCTGGAGGGCCAAGGTTGAGGAAGCCTGCCTTAGAGCTTTCTCCAGGCCACATGCCTTCTTCCCCAGGTTCTGCTCCACATCTCACTATCCCAGCTTCACACCCCATACATTATTCCTGCCTGGAACATGTCCTTGAACTCTGATCACACCTCTTGCTTGTCTGGATGGAGGGCTATGTGAGTGTGCATAGAAACCAGTCTACAAGGCAAATTTTACATTTGTTGCTCCACTCACTTTTGCCACTGGCCTTGACCACTACTGGGTATGTAGCCCTCAGATCAGTGCTTTTTTCCCCTGGGGGTACTCAAGGGTACACAGTACAGGCACCTTTTTTTTCTTGAAGAAAAGCACTGCTTCAGATGGTTACCCAGAAGGGAAGAAAGTCCTCAGGCTGAAAAGGGTTTCTCATTCCTGGATTGCTCAACAGAGGGTGCTTCTCAAAGCACAGATAAATTGTCCAGTCTATCCATTTGATGATGGTGAGACTGAAGGCTCAAGCCATTCTCAAAAGCCAAACTAGGCAATACTGGAAAGGCATGATCTTTTTATAATAATAAAAAATAGCAGGTGCTATTAACGGAGAGCTGTATATCAACAGTTGTATTTGAATTATGTGGAATGTAAGTTTACTGTTTTCTAAGTCCAGGTCTGCAAGGCTCTGTAATTACAGATCGTGTCTGGAATATGTGAAGTCGGTCCCTTGTGGCCATTTTGTATCACTACAGGAATTCTTTGTGCAGCCCATTAGTCAACGCACATAAACACTTGTGGTTCGCTAGATATTGGTGGCTTCTTAGTGACGTTCAGAACCAGTCCTACAATTAAGCAGAGCAAGGCCACAGATTTTGGGTGCTAAAATGGTGACATGTTGCCAGTTTCAGCAGCATTGTAACTTCACCCAAAGCAGTCAAGAGACACCTAAAGGTATCATGGGTGTAGCTAGGATCTTTTTTAGGGGAGGCAGTTAGCTATGTATTTTTATTTATTTTTATTGACTTGGAGGGGCAGCTGTTCCTCCCTGCCCCCCCTTGGCTACGCCCCTGAAAGGTATAGAACCTAAATGTAGAGAGTCCTGAAACAACATATTAGAGCAGGGGCTGCCCCTGATAGGGCTGTAAACTCTGTCTCCATTGATGTTCATGGCTAGAGGTTTGCTTTTCTCTATTTCATTTAGTATTTCATATGTATTCATATTTTAAATGTGTTGTCGCCTACTTGGAACTATTGAGATCAGGTTGGGTAAAGATATAAATGAATGGGGGGAAAGATATGCAGCAAAGCATGCGCCCAAGCGCTGTGTGAATCAACCCACATTTGCTGCTGGCAATTATTATTAGAATTGATGGGCCTCTTTCTGGTCCAGTGTAACAGTGATCATGTTCAAGATGCAGCTGCTATCATGACCTCAGGTGGCAAAGCAAAAATCTGCTCTCTGCACCAGGTATGTTGAATCCCTGCTTCTCACCAAGGGCTACTCCAAATCACATTTCCCCCCTGTGCATAGTAGGTCAGCCTGACTGGTATTCTGTCTGTGTACTGTATACCTGATAAGACAAGCTGAAAGGCTAGTGTTCTCCAGAAGGTGGCAGGCCTGCACTAGGAATAAGTCATCAGCTTCAGAGAAAACACATGTTCCAGATGCCAAACAAATAGACTGAGCTTAGAGGCTGAAAATATGCACACAGGGCTGAGCTTTACCCAATCCAGCTACCAATGGTCTATTCCCATCCATATAACTTTTGTCTGTGTTCATTCTTAAGTCCATTCCATGATGTTTCTGCATTAATAATCTGAATATTTTTTAAATTCATATTTAAACAGTTTTTTAAAAAAAAAATCTCAATATGCATTTCTCAGTGTTTTTTCTCTCATTTTAAAAAGTTTTTTTTTTAAAAAAAGTTGATAATGACACTAGAATGTTCAAGAAAAGCAAACTTAGTCCAAACAATAGTTTGTGAGGTGCAGCTCATGTTTGTTCAAATCAGAATCCACAAAGATCAAATTCCTCAAACACTCTGACCTGGTTCACATGTGATACTAAGCCAAACCATGGGTAAGTGTAAATGACTAAGGTTGCTGGTGTGCAGTTTGAAAATCAAGGCTGCCTTATTCTTCCCCAACTCTTGTACCTACAGCATTATAGGGACCCATGGTTTGGATTAGTATTGTGTACCAATCTGGGCTTGTGGTTTGTCTCACTCCAAACAAGCAACCAATTGTAAACAAGGTTTGTTTTGGGCTTACTTATCATGACTTGTTTGGGGGAGACAAACCATATGCTTGAGTTTACACATAATGCCAAGCCAAACTTTGTATTAGCTCTGGCTAGTGCATCAAGCGCATGGGAGGAGCACAGTGTCCACATTTTTCTAGTTGCACCAGCAGATTTACTCATACATGCCTAACCATGGTTTTGTTATGTGCGAACAAAGCCAGTGCATAGTTACTAATGGAGCTTGTTTCCACAAGATGAGGCAATGAGGGCCATCAACTTAGATGGTTTTAAAAGGGTGTTAGACAAAGTCATGGAGCAAAAAGGTTACGAATGGCTCCTGGTCACAATGACTATATGATACCTCCAGATACAGGGGCAGGATGCCTCTGAATACCAGTTGCTGGGGATTACACATGGGGACAGTGCAGTTGGCCTTACATCCTGCTTGTGGATTTCTTATAGACATCTGGTTGGCAAGTGTGGGAAACAAGATGCTGAATTAGATAGACCTTTGGTTGATCCAGCAGGTTCTTCTTATGTTCAAATCCCTATCTCCAACTCTAGAGCTCAACACTATTGTTGTGTGATTGGGATTGGGCTAAATGGGTTGGGGGTGTCTTCAGCCCTGTGACTCTATTTGCAAAAAGAGACTGCTTAAGCGGTCAAACTGCCCAACAGGTCCTGTGATTTGTTGCCATAGGAGCTAATGAATGGGGGTTCTTCTTGGAAAGGGCATGTCTGTCTCCCCTACCCCCTAGCTTGGTCAGAAGTAATGTCTCCTGAAACCGAGGCAGACGAACTTTCAGATGGTAATATTATCATAGTACGTGGGGTTTATTGGAGGGAGTTTGTGAGCACAGACCTTAACAGCTGTCTTAGAAGCATGCATTTTCAAATGGGAATGATTTCCCATAAATGTTGGATGCCTGAGTCTTATTTCCCCATCCATGGTTTGATCTCAGGGGGAAAGTCCTGTGAAGTTATAAAACTTCCTCCCACTGCCTGTCTCATGCCCCAATGACATCTTCACAATCTAACCGAGGTCACAAGCACAAAGACGCAAGGTTCATAAAACTTCATGGGAACCAAAGCCAAGGAGGAATCTTGCCATCCCAACTCTCAGCCGTAAATCGTTCACCAGTGCCCCCGCCTTCCCCATGCAGTGGTTATTAAATGCAAGGGATTGGTTTCTAAGTCTGCTTTTCCTGTCCTAAGCATCTTACAGGAATGTGGGGAGAGCGAAATGCAAGGTTATTTTTAACAGCCTAATCCAGACTCACTGCTCTGTTTGCTGCTTCTTTCCAAATCCCAAATGGGCTGAGCTGCCTGTGACAAATAAACAGGGAGCTTTTAATTGAGGTGACGGATGAAGAAAAAGTTTTTTCCTCCCCCTTAATGTTTGGGGTGAGACTTCTTGAATTTATCCCAGTGTTTTGCATTAGGAGCCCCAGGAAGCTCCTCATAAATGCATGCTTGTAGGGACGTGTGGGTCAGGAGGTTGTACTTGGCATCCTTAAAAGGCTCCTGTTTCTTCCCAATATCCATGAAGTTAAAAAAGAAAAAACTCCATGACAGCCCTTCTCTCTCCAGATCTGTGATCCAGGCCATTAACCTATCAAGCGCTGGTGTCTGCCTCTCTATGGAATCAAGAGAAGGAGCAAATTGCTAACTCACATTTCATTAATGACGTGCAAATTTCAGGAGGTGACAAATAATTACCTTCAATAAGTTGTGGCACATTCACAACTCAGAAGTAGGTCTTATGAAATGAAGAGGAATTGTAATGTTTCTAAAACCGACTAAAAGCCCTTTGAGGACCCATTCACTGCTTGGATTGTTGAAGGATCTTTGATAATTATACATTAGAAGAATTTTCCCTGGCTAAAGCCATCATTACTTGAAGACCCAGGCCTGTGAAAAAAAATTCTGGGCTGATTGCCCTTCAGAGATATGCACTGTTATTAACCTTAAAAAATGTTAATATAAAAATGCCTACACCTTGAAAGAGCCTCCTGCCTTGCTGAGCTACTACATTGTCTCAGACAGACATAATGGCAGTGCATTTTCATTTGCAAAATGCAAATTGTAATGAAAATGAATGCTGTTTGGGGAAGAAAACAAATTATATGGTGTATCCTGGGGGAAAGTAGCTGACTGTACAGAGGGACATATGTTCAGTGCTTTTTTCTGGGGGGAACACAGGGGGATGCATACCCCTAAACATTTTGTGAATCTTTACACTTTTGTCCATTTACTGTATTTATTTTCCCCAATTTGAACTATAAAATGGTGATTTTCTTGAGTCAAAATGAGAGTACCCTTAAACATTTTTTAAGAAAAAAAAAGTACTGGATATACTGATAGACATACCCTGGATTATCACGCCTCCTCGGTTTCCTTACAAATCAATTGCAACATGACCATCTGATTTTAAGTAACAAGGCAGGCAGGTGAAAGCCATCTGGCCAACAGACTGAGCTTGGTGGGGCAGTGTCCCATTTGCCCTAATTGGTCAGCTTGCACTGCCCTAAACTCACTTTCTCCTGTCACCTACTCCTTTTGTCTCAGTAGTTTCTTCATCCTCAACATCCTTCCCGGCTCCCCCCTCCCCTACTGCCCAATTACAGTGGTACCTCGGGTTAAGTACTTAATTCGTTCTGGAGGTCCATTCTTAACCTGAAACTGTTCTTAACCTGAAGCACCACTTTAGCTAATGGGGCCTCCCACTGCCACCGCGCCGCCAGAGCATGATTTCTGTTCTCATCCTGAAGCAAAGTTCTTAACCCAAGGTACTATTTCTGGGTTAGCAGAGTCTGTAACCTGAAGCGAATGTAACCCGAGGTACCACTGTACTTTGAAACTGCCTCCCTGGAGAGCTCCATGAGCAGGATCACATGACTGAAGGATGTCTTTTTAGAGAGAGAGGGAGGGGGAGAGAGCTGCTTTGCGGTTCCTGCATGCTGCACATGTACCATAATACCATACCCTCCAATATTTCTCCAATGAAAATAGGGACGTACCATTCCATAGTGATAATTTTACTATTTATACCCCACACATCTTACTGGGTTACCCCAGTCACTCTGGGCAGCTTCCAAAATATATAATAAAACATTAAACATTAAAAAAATCCCTGTACAGGATTGCCTTCAGATGGTTTGGGGGTCAGATAACGCCATAACCTCCAACATTTCTCCAATTGAAATCAGGACATCCTAAGGAAGAGTGGGACATTCTGGGATCAAATCAGAATCCGGGGTGGCTTCTCTAAATCAGGGATGTCCCTGGAAAATAGGGACACTTGGAGGGTCTGTAATACATATAACACCACCCACATCCAGACCCCAATGTGTTACAAGGAAACCATGTATAGTTTCCTTCGTGTCCATGTGCAGGCTGGGTGAGCCACAATTGGTTGCAGCTTCCCAGCATGTGTGCAAACTAGCACAAAGTTAAATACACACAGATGGCATGAATTTCCTACTCCAAAATGATTTCCATAAAGGATTAATATTAGACAGGCGCCTTCACTGTATTTTTTCTGGTGCCTGCTAAAAATTCTTTTGTTTAGGCAAGTTTACAGAAACATGTAATGTTATTCTGTACATTTGTTCTAAAACTATTGCTTTTATGTATAGCTTGATAAAATTTATGTTTTCTTTTTTTGGAAATTTGGTTTTATCAGTTTTTTATTATGAACATTTCTTATTGGTTTATGAAAAGGGCTTAGAGCGTTTGTTCTTGATTAAGTGGAATAGAAATCTGGTTAAATAAAAAAAATGTTCATGTTAGAATGGCCTGTTCATTTGGAATACCTGCCCCAAACCATGACAGTTTGACAATGTCAGTGAGCCCAGGAAAAGGCGTGCCTGGAGACCTCCCCCAGCTGCACTCGATTCTCAAAAAATGTAAAGAAAATCCTAAGAGAAATTCTATTCCTGCCACTTTGGCTTGTTCTGTTTCTGGTATCTCACCTGGCAATTAATTTTTGTTGAAATCATGTTCTCAGAACATGTGTCTGGACTGCAGGGTCAGCCCAATACATTGTGCTCCCAAGGCAAAGAACAAGATGGCGGCCCCACCCCACCCTCACCCTCACCATCCCATGTACACAAGTCAGCTGGCAATTGGATCTTGTTTCAGTACTGGCAATGTAAAGTGTCCCCACTAAATCTGAGAGCAGCAGGTTCCTTAGACGCAGGGGACGCTGTGTGCCACACACAACTCTGTACTCCGACCTGACCCCCAGCATCTACCACATGAGGTTGTTTTCTCACCTTCCTGTAGGGCTGGCCTGGGCAGGTTGCATGTTAGAAAGCACTGTGCGGGCAAAATAAGACCACAAATGGATTTGCAAAGGAGTCCTAAGATTTGCTGGAGGAAGTAATGGGATATAATATCGATTTAATAGTTAATAAATCAGCCCAGAAGATAAGCAGCAACAAGCAATGGAGGTCACATCCGCACCATTTCTTTAAAGCTCTTATACCACATTAAGAGTTGGGAGTAGGGAGGAGACCCCTCACTGAGCTACAGTTCCCAGCACCCTTGAGAAACTACAGTTCCCAGGCTTCTTTGGGTTTAAAGTGGTATAAGAGTGTTTTTTAATGGGTGGTGTTGATGTGATCACTATTGCTGCTACTGTTTTCACACACAGAGGCCTTACCCCTTGTCCCACTGCTTTCTCATGGGGGAAACTGCTCTTTAGCACTCAATCAGAACAAACGGCAAATTGGGTTTTCTCTAGATTGACATTTGCTCCCATTTGGCACTAAAGAATGGGCTTTCAATGGGGCAAGGGGAAAACTGTCCGGGCTCATGCCTAGAAAGCACAGATCAAGCAGAAAAACAGCTCAGACCAGTGCTTTCTAGGCACAGGAGGAGCAGAAGTGTGAACAAGCCACCTCTCTCTCTCCCCCTCTCTCTCTCTCTCTCTCTCTCTCTCTCTCTCTCTCTCTCCCAACTTACTAATGAGGTTTGTTAGGTCCCTGCTGATCATCTTCTTAAAGCATCCTGGTTCAGCAATCTAATCTTATAATTTTATTTCCACAATCTGGGATTACTGCAGCCTCAGGTTAGTGACATGTGAAGTGGGTTAATTACTAGCAAAAGGGGAGAAAAGAGAGTGGAAAGCTGACGAACAATGGCCTGGACCGAAACATCTGAAGCAAAATACAAACTCCATCTAATCATGCCATGCAATTAAGAGAACCCAGCGGTGCCCTCCAACCAAGCATCAAACCCCTGCCACATCCTGCAAGTTTCATTACTCATACAATGAAAATATTGCATAGATACACCTCTTTTACTTGAGTCGGTGCCAGCCCTTAGCCCAGTTTAAAAGTTTAAACGGTCCAAGGTAACCAAGAAAGCTGCAGCTTCTTGCATATCTCACCCCATTCCTCAACTAGTCCAGTGTGGTGTAGTGGTTAAGAATGGTAGACTTGTAATCTGGTGAACCAGGTTCGCGTCCTTGCTCCTCCACATGCAGCTGCTGGGTGACCTTGGGCTAGTCACGCTTCTCTGAAATCTCTCAGCCCCACTCACCTCACAAGAGTGTTTGTTGTGGGGGAGGAAGGGAAAGGCGAATGTTAGCCGCTTTGAGACTCCTTCAGGTAGTGATAAAGTGGGATATCAAATCCAAACTCTTCTTCTTCTTTTATCCATTGTTCTTCCCCACTTGCTGTAGACACCAGAAAAACCTAACCTTTGCTCCAAAGTAAGGGTGGAAGGAAGGTAGCCCATGGAAGATCAGCATAGGAGGTGCAATGGTTGCATCCTTTCCTATTGCTGTAGAACGTTTAGGTATTGGATGAAGTTGTACTTAGAGCAGACCCATTGAAATGAATGGAGAAGTCACTTAAGTTCATAGGTTTCAATGGGTCTACCCTGAAGATAGGTACAGTTTCTGGGTATGGAAGATAGGTACGGTTTCTGGGTGAAACCCTTACTGTAAACACTGGATTTTCTCGAGAGCAAGGAATACTAAGATGCAAAGAGGTTTTCATTTTAAACTAAACAAAGCCTGGAAGCAATGTAAAGATCCCCTCATTCTAGCTAAAGGGTGGAAATGGCTTCCATATGAAGGATGGACCTTCTGCTGTCAGTCTGGAAAGTTGCCACCAAGAGGACTTGACCTCCCTGCTGGATACAATTTGCTGATATAAACACTTCCTGCTTCTTGCTGTAGCCAAGCCAAGTTTCATACAGGGAATCAGGGAGGAGAGACACCCAATCATGTGGGACTTTCATTGGGAACTCCCACAAGTATTTGGAGATGGTGTTCCAAGAATCTGTAAGTGGTTTCATTCATTAACTCCTCCCCTCACCACAGAGTGTGTGCACACATGCAGGCAAGCAGACTCATGCACGAACACATAAACAACACTCCTTCCTCCCACAATAGCTGCTATCCAGAGCCCAGTTGCTTTAAAATGGCCTAGACTCAGCCTGGCCAGGGGCAAGAAGCTTTGTGCACCATTTAATGGAAAAATTAATGCAACAATTAAGGGAAAGGGAAATTCTAGCAAACCAAAAATGGCAACTTATTTCATACAAAATGATTTTGTTTTACCAGATGCTTCTCAAACAAAGAACATGACTGGGACCCTCCAACAGCATACACATCTTTATGTAAATATGTTGTTGTTGTTTAGTCGTATAGTCGTGTCTGACTCTTCTTGAACCCATGGACCAGAGCACGCCAGGCACTTCTGTCCTCCACTGCCTCCCGCAATTTGGTCAAACTCATGCTGGTAGCTTCGAGAACACCATCCAGCCATCTTGTCCTCTGCCGTCCCCTTCTCCTTGTGCCCTCCATCTTTCCCAACATCAGGGTCTTTTCCAGGGAGTCTTCTCTTCTCATGAGGTGGCCAAAGTATTGGAGCCTCAGCTTCACGATCTGTCTTCCAGTGAGCACTCAGGGCTGATTTCCTTAAGAATGGAGAGGTTTGATCTTCTTGCAGTCCATGGGACTCTCAAGAGTCTCCTCCAGCACCATAATTCAAAAGCATCAATTCTTCGGCGATCAGCCTTCTTTATGGTCCAGCTCTCACTTCCATACATCACTACTGGGAAAACCATAGCTTTTACTATACGGACCTTTGTTGGCAAGGTGATGTCTCTACTTTTTAAGATGCTGTCTAGGTTTGTCATTGCTTTTCTCCCAAGTTGCAGGAGTCTTTTAATTTCGTGGCTGCTGTCACCATCTGCAGTGATCATGGAGCCCAATAAAGTAAAATCTCTCACTGCCTCCATTTCTTCCCCTTCTATTTGCCAGGAGGTGATGGGACCAGTGGCCATGATCTTGGTTTTTTTGATGTTGAGCTTCGAACCGTATTTTGCGCTCTCCTCTTTCACCCTCAGTAAAAGGTTCTTTAATTCCTCCTCACTTTCTGCCATCAAGGTTGTGTCATCAAGGTTGTGTTAGGATATATGTAAATATATCCTAAGCTAAATATGTTATATGGTTATTTCCCTACATTATTTCATTTAATTGTGCAACATACGTTTACTTGTGACATGTCCATTGAACATGATGTATAATAATATTTTTTTATTGACATACCCTCTTTTATTATTACTATTTGTTTCATAAAATTTATATACCTCTTGACTGTAAAGAAAAACCTCGAAACAGTTTATGTTTCTAATCCAAATGGTTGGCTTGGCATAATTATGCCTACATCTTTATGTAATGCTCCTTACATATAATTTTTTCTTTTGCGTTATTTCTTTATATTCCTACGGTATATCCATTTATTATATTCAACATTTTTCTGTGTATGCTGCATAGGTTTTGATGTAACCCATGATGCTTTATCCTGGATGACTTGCTGTCATCTATGTTATATCTTACTATACTGAAAAATTCCAATAAAAATATGATTGGTTGAGTTAAAAAACAGAAAACTATGTACACCCTTGCTGCTATCCACAATGCAATCTCATGATAGTTTTTACTTGCCTGTACTTAGACACCTGCCTTTGGCAATTGGTATGGACTTGCTGAGTCTCTTCCTGTCACTTCTGGGGTTGCGGCGCTCATCTCGCTTTATTGGCCAAGGGAGCCGGCGTACAGCTTCCGGGTCATGTGGCCAGCATGACTAAGCCGCTTCTGGCGAACCAGAGCAGCGCACGGAAATGCCGTTTACCTTCCCGCCGGAGCGGTACCTATTTATCTACTTGCACTTTGATGTGCTTTCGAACTGCTAGGTTGGCAGGAGCAGGGACTGAGCAATGGGAGCTCACCCTGTAGCGGGGATTTGAACCGCCGACCTTCTGATTGGCAAGCCCTAGGCTCTGTGGTTTAACCCACAGCGCCACCCGCATCCCACTGGGTGCTTAGCCTTACCCCCCCCCAAAAAAGCCTTAAAAATCTTAATTCCTTTGAAAATATCATGCATACAGTGAGCCTTTTAGGAGCAAACTGGGATTAAAACTCTGTTCTATCCCCAAGTGTTTCCTCTGTCACTGATTAACTTAGATGTATCACTTTGTTTCCCGGAGTAGGAGGTCTCTGATCAAATTTACACACAATGTTTCTTTTACAAGCACCTTTTATTTGGGAAGTTTGTTTTTTCTTGGTGCTTTGTTTCCATATACAGTGGTACCTCGGGTTACATACACTTCAGGTTACATACTCCGCTAACCCAGAAATAGTGCTTCAGGTTAAGAACTTTGCTCCAGGATGAGAACAAAAATCATGCTCCGGCAGCACAGCAGCATTAGCTAAAGTGGTGCTTCAGGTTAAGAACAGTTTCATGTTAAGAACAGACCTCCGGAACGAATTAAGTACTTAACCCGAGGTACCACTGTATAAAATGAGAGCAATGTCTTTGGACCTGGTACTCCAGTCCCAAACACAAGAGAGACTGTTAGGATATCTTTGCAGTGAAGAAAGAGCACTCTAGTCTTCCCATAGTCAGACACATTCACTTTTAATTATCACTTCACGTATTCCAAGTCACGGGCCTGGCATGTTCTGCAGCTAAGCACTGGCTCAGATTAAGCCCCATGCTCTTCTAGATCTCTCTCTGGCAGGGATTCATCTATGGAGAAGACTGCAGTGCTCGGTTATCCCATAAGCACACAAAATTAATTTGGAACTCCATTTTTCTTGGCACGCTGTTGCCAGGATGAACCCTCCCCACTTCATAGTCTCCTTTTCCCAGAAGCTCACCATCTGAATACATGGAGCAAAAAGAGGAGATGAAAAGTCAGAAAGAAAAAGAGAGAGGCTCCAACCTATCCAGGGAAGCAGTGGCTAGTGTGGCAACAGATCCTGCTGAGCCCATTAACACTTTATTGACAGCGGATTATGTGATGCACATCTCCTTCCTCCTTTGCTTTGTTAACCATTTCCTTTTCCACCCACTCCCCTTTTTCCTACTCAGGCCAAACCCTGAAACCACGAAGTATTTCAAAGAGCTGGGGATGTTGAACACAAAAGCAAACTCATGGACTAATTAGTTGATTTTGAACTGTCTCTGCTGCCTCATTCAGCAGCTGCCTGCTCCTTTGCCAAAGTCCTGGGTGACTGTGCCAAGTTGGGCAGGCAAGCAGCTGCCGTGCCAACAAAGCAGCAAAAGAAAGGGGAAAAAGAAAAACCCAAGAGAGCAGCCGAGGCTGATGCCGGGGATCCCAGAAAGATCCCTTGAGATTTCCCACATTGGACTTCCGGTGTCTGTTCCACCAATGATGAGTACATGCACTCTATACACTTGGAGGGAGGAGAAGGCTCCGGTTATATTTTGGTGCCTGTGTCCCAAAACACCTTCCGGTCATGCCTCAGGCAGAGCTTTGCATTGCTCTGCTTATAAAGCCCACTGGGGATTGCTAAGAAAACTTCTACCTACTATGCTGAAGAGAAGCTAAGGAGGTAGACAATAAACTGCTCATTCTTAATTAATCCCTGGGAGACAGTGAGCAGAAGCAGGCTGCTTTTGTGAAGCTGCTGCAAAGGAAGAAGAAGATGTTGAAGCTGTGAAGGACAATGACATCTCACCCCAGATCCAACCCAGTAGAGTAGCTCACTAGCAATGGGTGGCTTGTCCTACTTATCTCCTCTTGCCACAACTTGCTTATCTGTGACCAAGGGCAAGGGGTGCAGGATTCCCCACTGCCTTACAGTGGTCTGCTCAGGTGTAGCGGGGCTGCCAGCAAGGTCCGAGTCTCCTAACTGGCAACTTCAGCCTATCAAATCTCCTGATCTCCCAGGTACTTTAAGCCGGGAGCATTCCACAAACAGCCCTCAAGTGTATACAGAAATCAGTACAGTCATTTAAGAGGTGTATAAAATAGGGGGGGACAGGAATTATTCATAATCAGAAGGAAAATAAAACACAAAACCAGATTATTGGTCTAACTAGTCATGTTTTGGGCAAACTGACATAGCAAAACTAACAGTGTCACCTCTGACACTGGTATACCTCCCAGCTGCCCTTACTCCTGGGTGACGTTTGCCCCCCAGTTCCCTCCCTCTGCATTCCAGCCGCAACCCCCACCCTACCCCACACACCCATGTCCTCAGGCTCCTCTGCTGTCCCCCTCACAACTGCTGTCACCATCCAGCTCACCCACTTGCCCACTGCCATCACTGTGCACTGAGCAGCCTGTCACAGGATTCCCCACCCACAGACTTCCATGGTAACCATAGAGAGAGGGAAAGTGGCAGGCGAGCACCTGGGCACTGCCATGTTGATGGGGGCAGGGTGGGGAAAGTCTTTGTTGCCATTGGCAACGGCTTGTGAAAGATCCCTGGGCAAGGAGCATCTTTTGGTTCATGTGAGAGTGTGGGACCAAAAAATGGGACATTCCAGGATCCAATCAGAAACAGGAATAGTTTCTGTAATTCCACAGTTTCCCACTCAAATTGGGATGGTTGCAGGGTATGTGTAAGACTGTGTACACACCTTTAAAGGACATTTTGCCCCTCAAAGAATTCTGGGCAGAATATTGTAGTTTACCCTCACAGACTTACAGTTCACAGCAACCCTTAGCAAACTACAGTGCCCATAAATATTTGAGGGGGGAAATGCTTTGAATGTGCTTTAAGGGAATAATGTGTGAACAGTAGCCTGTCCACCTCAAGGAAATGGAAGCTGAGTGAGTAATGTGGTATTTAAAGGGGCAGCCTGAGGGTAGCCAGAGATGCAACACAGAAGCTGCTGCGTTGAGGAGAAAATGAGCATTGCTAGCCAAGGCTTTTATCTTATTGGCTCCTGTGGAGAAAGGTGAGGTGGCTCAAACAGATTATTATATTGACTCTGGGAAGCTTACCAAGACAAAGTTTGAGAGCCTGCTCTCACTTAATCACACAGGCAGGGAAGAAATGGAGCAATTCAAGATGGATTTGAGGCCTAGAAACTGCACTGAGGCTACTTAATGCTAGCACCAGAAGCAGAACTAATAAATTACATGTGTAAGCCACCAATACTTCCATTCTTTTCATTTTATAGTGTTCACCAGGACAGCTCTGTGATGAAGCCTCAAGGGGGTAGGAATGTATAACACCCCTTATCCCCCTGCTTGTTTGCTTCACTAGTCCAGGCAGCCATCGAGTTGTTACTCACCTGGCTCCTGTACAGAGGTGTCTGCTAACCTTAGGCGTACTGAGATAGTGCTGCCCCTTGATGACAGCATCCATCTCAGTGCTAATCAGCTCTTCGGAAGGACAGCCCTGCTGCCTGTGAGACCAGGAATGCTGAACGAGCACACCTGACACTCCAATTGCTATGTGTTTCTCCAACAACCCAGAACATTTCCAGGACATCCCAAGTAATATTAATCCCTTCCAGTGAGTACTGTCAACCAACTCTAGGTTGGTCTGTTCTAAAGGTGCAATCTAGTCTAGCATGTAATGGTGGCATGAAACAAGGGCCCTCCCCTAATAACTGGTTTTCAAATGTACATGGTGGGTCTATTTAGATATGGTGGCTAATAGCCCCAAGAGGCCTATACTTCCATGCAGTTTCTGTGCATTAATTCTAAGCATTAAAGTAGTTTTAAAGAAAAATCAGCTGCATTGCTAGACCGTAAGAAATGTTAATTGAACAAAATGTTTAATTGACTATAATGTGAGTATGAGAGCCTTGAGACAAATGCAGTGCTGGGATGGATGCTTTAGAAGGGGAGATAATCCCAGCAGCCCTGTCCCAAGGCTTTTAAAAAACGCCTTGACTCTGATAGAACAATTAGGAAGGGTTGGCTGGTCCCTTGCTATATACTGCTTGAGTTCCCCCCATGCCACAGAGAGCAGGAGGTGCATTTGATTGTTTTGAGAGTCGCTGCATTCATCATTGCTATACGAGACCTCATCTCAACCCATCATAGTAAGGAGGGACAGTATCTATGTGGGTCAGGAAGATTAAACGGAACAGGCAGTTGTGAACTCACTGGAAGGGAATTCAAGTCAAGAGACTTGGGGGGGGCGCCTCCGTTTTCCTGCTGCCAAGGTTCATGCACACACCCTGGACTAGAGAAGTGGGTGAGGGGGCAAAGATATGACCCATATGGTGAGCTGTTTAAAAAAACAACAACCCCACCGAATTCTGTCCCTGACAACTAGCATTTATTAAACACATGTTAGTGTTTAACCTTGTGCTGTCGTCTCAATAAAAGGGATGGGGAGAAATTTGGCTCAGGTTACTTTGTTATGTGAAGCTGCCTAATCTGTGGTTCGCAAAACAATGATTGACCCAAAACACAGCTCTCTGAATTTTGCAATGCTAAGTAATGTGTGCCAAAAATAGGTATATTAAAGAAAAGTGTGTTTAAACATTTGTTATACCAGTGAAAATATAACAGAGTCATTACGTTCAGGAAATTGCTTGGAAAAAAATGTGTATAATAGGATAAATTGCATATAAAGATGTGCGTACTGGGAGAAATGCACAGTAAAATGCTGACAAATTCTCACGATTTACAAATAATAATACTAACTGCAAACTAATCCCCAAAAGTGGACCATTGAATTTAGGTTGGGGGGAAATGATAAGCCAAAATTGACAGATTTGTCCAGCCTTACTCAGTAATCTTGGTTGTAATCCTGTTATCTGAGGCTGTACCTGAGCGATAGTAGCTTGCCTAAAGTGACCTAATGAACTTGTGGCTGAGGTGAGATTTCAGCTGGGATTCTTCTGGTTCAGAGCTTACTCTAGCCCTCTGCAGGTGTTCAGCTTGGATATGCAAGGGCGAAAATGTGCAGAGGGATACGGTATGTGCATGAGCCCCATTCCCAACGTCACCAGGCATGCCCCCTCCACTTCCATCCTTAGTTGGTGTAAGTTGGTGTTCCAGAACAGGAACTTACAAGAATCCCCTTGCAATTGGAAACTTTTCTCCGAGCAAGAGTATTGCAATAGTATTGTAAAAGTAGCCCACTTCAGGGTTTTACTGCAGGGGTATCTAACACTGTGCACTCCAGTTGTTGGACTACAACTCACATCAGCCCCAGCCAGCATGATGGGAGTTGTAGTCCAGCAACACCTGAAGGACACAACATTGGCTACCCCTGCTGTCATCTCTTCTTACAGGAATGCTAGAAAATCCACATCAAGGGACAAAACCGAATTGTTTCCTCAAACTCTGAATTTATGCAGCTGATTCCCAGACTTAGGGGCCAAAGATCAGGGAGTTGTTTTGGTTGTGTATTCTTTAATTAAGCAGAATGATGAGTGTTTGTTTTAGAAACGAGACCTGATGTTCTCATTGATGTAATAAAGGATTGGTAATGTCACAAACACAGTTTTACGATCCTGGACCCGATTCCTAGGTAACCATTGGGACATGTCCTTGAAACTCCCCTGAGCATAAGGCCTACAATAACCTAGTAGTCCTTTTTATTTAAGCATTTAGACATATTCGATTGATAGGTGCTGTTGGAAAAGATGAGAACTGCTAAGGCACTAGGATGAGAAAATTATGTTTTCTGTTGGGGTGGCAGCGGAGGCTAGGAAACTGGAGATCATAATCTGTAGAGGGCAGGCTCTATCGCTGCTCCTTGCAACTATATTTTAAGAATTTCAAAGTGGATTAAGATTCTGCTCGCTTAAAAAATAATGAGGCAGCTGGGGACTTTAACCACAGCATGCAAACAATAAGCTCTGTTGGTGCTGCTAGATCAACACTTAAAATAAAAGGAAGAAGTGGAACCTGCAACAAAATGTTGCAATGTATTGTCACCTCTAAATCAAGTGCTCCTGTTCAGCGTTTGAGCTAGCTTTTCCTTCCAACCAGGGCTCATTTTCAATGGATTCTCAGCATTCCACAGCTACTGAGCATGCTCAGCCTTATTTGGGTTGGGGGGGATTTTTATGCCCTATGGGGTTGTTGTTGTTGTTGTTTTCAGTTGGCTAGTGCCAGTCCCTAATCTGGCCACCACATTCCACATCTGATTTCTAAATGTGTATCGCTTCTAATTGCTCCCACCTTTCCCAACATGATATAAATTGCCCAATATCCCATGGCTGTGCAGGTGTGTGTGGGTGTGTGAGTGTGTGTATACTGGCTTGGATTGCTGGAGCCTAGGAATCCATTCTCTGCATCAAGGATAATAAATCTGCAAAGCAGAAAGCCAAACAAATGCAGAGGTGATGGGCTGGAATGCTGCTAGGCAACTGCTAGGAACAAGCTTATGCTAGGTTTGGTTTACATTGGTTGCCACGGGCATCCCTGCTGTAGGCCTCTGCTGTGCCAGCCTCTTTTGCCCTATATTGATGTCTTGTCACAGATAAGCAAAGTGTGTTAGAGCCTAGGGAGAGACTGGGAGCTGCCAGAGTTGCACTTTGGTTGTAACTAAGACATATCTCACACCATGCACCCTGGCTACAGCCTGCTAGATGCTGCCATTAGTAATTCTTTGGGTAGTCTAGGAGCAACTGCACCCATCCATTGCCTTGAGGTTTCCTGGGGTGCTGAGGCAAGGAGAGGAGCCCCAAGGATGTTGCACAGCCCAAATAGAGAAGACCCCAAGAAGAGCCTGGAGCCATGCTCAGCCTCAGGCTTTGGTGAGTCCTCAGGGAAACAGAGTCCTACAAATGTGGGTCAGCTACAGAAGATGCCTCTCTGCTTTCCCACTGCTCACGCCCAAGCCCCTGCTGTCTTCCAGTTATCTGGTTGGGTGTCTTTCCTCACAGTCTCTCTTTCCTCTATTAGGGCTCTGTTTATAAGCACACTTGCTCCACTGACCTAAGCCCCAGGAGCACAGCCAAGAAGAGAACGGATGCATTCAAACACAAGACAATTGTCTCTTTTTTTCTTCTACTGGTTAACTCATGAGACAGGTGCCGAGGCAGGGGTGGCACAGATCCACGGGTGTGTGGGTGGCCACATATAATGCAATGCACAGCACCGCGTATCGCAAATGCCGATTGGACAATCCCTAGCAAGAAAAAAAAGAAATTTGAACTATTTGAGTGAGCAGGGGCGGATTAGATGGAATATTGGAGGAAGGGGGGAGGACAGTGTGGGTGTGTTTAGCATGCCAGCCTCTGCTTTTCTTTTGCTGAAAAGAGTTCTTTCAATTGCTTTTCATCCAATTAGCCAGAGACAAGGGGCTTCTGTACAGCAGCTAGGCTAATGCCCACACTGTCAGCACATTAGGGAGAGACTTGCTTCCAAATGTGCCCCCCTCCATTAATATCCTAGACAATTGTCCCTTTTTTATACACCCTGGCACCAGCTTGGACCCAATCATGCAAATGGGACCTTGTCTCACGGGAGGGGGAGACTGCATGCTCAAGAGAGTCACGGTCGGAGGTTGCTTGCCCTGCCTGGGTCTTGTCTCTTCCTTCCTCCCTGGCCAAGTAACAAACCCCTTAATGTTCCCCTGAGGCAGAGATGGCTACAAATGGAAGCAGAATGTGAAACACTCGGGCTGTGCCCACTTTGCTGGCTCAAAATGCAGCTAATTGTTCTTTTTCTTAGTCTGGATGAAAGCAGGTTTGGAGGAAAACACACCATAAGAAACAACAGATACAGGATAGATAGGGATTGTGGCGAATGTCGTGTACACAGCTCTTCCCAAACCAGTATTGGAGCACAGTGGCTGCAGAGTAACAGGTATGTTTACACAGCCTCAGAGTCATTCACTGCGAGGAAGGTCCTTTCTCCCAGACTGCTTGTGACTCTGAGGTTTCTGTGCCTTTGCACCTTCTCATTTGCTTGGGCTCTTTGGCCTTGAAACAATTTAGCAACAAGTAAGATTTTGTTGAAATACATCTTAGATTGGGGGCCACTAGGGGGCGCATTGGAAGATGGCTGACAATACCATCTCTCCGACCCACACGGGGTAATTAAGAGGCTGTTATGGGAGTAGGCAGCCTCCCTTGTTGCCCCAAGGAAATGGGGAACACTGCCCTTGCCTGCTGTGCCCATAAATCACCCCCTAATTCGAAAGAAGGGGGTGAGGGCCCTAGGCAGAATGCCCCCGTGTGGACCTCGGCTCTCCTGGACGCTGTCTCTGATCGCGCACTAGTTGCAGCAATTTGGAATAATTAATTACAAAAGAAGCAAATGCACATATTTCAAGTGAAGAAGGGGAGTGAAGTCTGCTAATTTAAGTGACCTCTGCGAAAGAAGACGACGGGCTGGAGAAACAGGAATATTTTACAATGAAGATACACCAAAGGCAGGGTATGTTGACAATGGGGCTGAATGGGGGGGGGGGACCTTTTTTACTTTCCTTCTATGTGATTTACAAGAACCCCTCCTCATTAGAACCGTTGGTTGAACTGACCCAAGCAGGATGATTAAGGTCTGTGTGGAGATAAACTTTAACCAAAAGTATGCTTTATGGAGACCGAGAAGCAATAAGAGCTTTTGGGAATGGCGCAGCAATTAATTCGGAGTCGCCATCTTGCCAAAGGATTTATAGCCGGGAGGAAGAACGGATTTGTTTTCAGACTGCATTCCTAGTGAATCTCCTCAGAGGTTTTGAGAAAGGAGGCAGATTGGTGAAGATTAATGACGCTAAGACTGTTTTGATGTATGGAAGTGATGTTATATGGAAAACGTCTGGATATGGCTACTGGATAAAAAAAATAATATCCACGCAGGATTACAAACTGTTCTAACCAGCTTGCGGAGACTATCAGAGGTCACAAAGAGAAAGGAAAAATATATGAAAATAACAACAAGAGATGTGGAAAAATAATAAGAAAGGACTGGATAGTACTGTGAACATCATAAGGTTAGATTTGTGGACATTAAAATAGCAGTAAGAAGCAAGAAGTTGATTGGATCCCTTCGGAACTTGGAATATGGGTACCCCCAACAAAAATTTATAATTCGGCTGTGTAATTTGGAATTTATGTAATTTGCTTTGATTTGATGTGATTGGTCGGTTAATAAAAAATTATTCTTAAAAAAAAGAAATACATCTTAGATTGCTTGAATGCTTTTATTTTTGTTCAGTAATGCAGGTTCCCAACCACCACCACCATGACAGTATGTCCCTGGAAGCATGAGCTGCTGTGAACTGCACTCTGCCAGATACCACTGCACTCTTTCTGCTTTACTGGCCTCTCCTTATTTAAAACATTTTAAAAAAACACTTTTTTTTACAGAAGGTAAAAGTGAAAGGACTTCTGCCTGCATAACGGGACTTCTCCCTCTCCTCTCCTGGTGTGCATACCCACCAAACCTGCTCTGTGGAGTTTGGGGAACTCCAGAACAGATTTTGGGGTACAGAGGAGAGGCGGTCCTATTGCACAGGCAGAAGTCCAGATGGGGTGTCTTTATTGAATTGCTGTGCTGTAAAGCACAGTGCTAGCAAGATCCAATCCACCACACACACCCTTTGGGGCCATGGGCCTGTGTCCCAAGACTAAGTACCTAGTAACAGGCTGATGGCTTACACCAAGTCAAACCATTGGCCCATCTAACTCAGTATTGTCAACACTGACTGACAGCAGCTCTTTAGGGTTTCAGTCAGGAATTCTTCCCAGTCTAGCAATGCTCCTGAACTTTGCCATTATTTTCAGGAAACTGGACTGTTTCTCTCCATTCTGATCAGCTGGCAAACCATTATGTGGTCTCCCAGTCATCCCATATCTATGGTCCCATGTCCAGCTGCAGCAGTAATTTAGCCCATCAGTAATGTAACTGACAACCATAGGCCCACAAGCAGCATTGCCTCTTTTTATTATTAAAAAAAAAATCTTTTTATTAAATTTCCAAAAATAAAGAAAAACATTGCATCTTCCTTTCCCAGCTAGGCCCTGAGAACGTTTCCTTCTACTCTGAGGCTCCAGCTGTTTAGGAACAGGGCTCTGGGAGGAATATCCTGCCCTATTCTGTATAGAAAAACATCTGAGGCTACCTCAGTGTTCATTTAACCATGAATACATTTCAGTTCCCCAAGGATATGTGGGCGGAATTATTTTTAGCTCCAAAGATAGCGAAGCAAGGCCCCCCAAAAAGGAAAAAATAGAGCGAGGAATTGACTGCTTGAATGGATATTATGCTTTTGAAGAATAGATTCCACAAGGCTACACATCCAAGGAATGTGCTTGCCTGTGGTTAATGTGAATCTCCACCAAGCACCTTGAAGGCATTCCTTTTTCTGGTCAGCCCCTGTTATTATAGTGCACATGCTAGGAGCATATGAATGATCTGAAGTATGTGGTCAATTGCTATAGTCTCCTTACTATTACTTACTAGGGGTGTGCATTTGTTTTGGAGGAATCCTTAGCCAAATCAGGCACATATGTATGGGACAGCTACATATTCCTGCATTGCAGGGGTTGGACTAGATGATCCTTAGGGTCACTTTCAGCTCTACAATTCTATGATTCAGAGAGATTCAGCAGGGTGGGTATCCCCTGATGTGCCCTGCACACCAAACTGAGTGGCTCTCTAGGGATGCCTTGTTGCTCCTGAAATCCCAGAGCATTCAGACTGTCTGTCTCTTTAAAATCATTTCATTTCCCCAAGTTCTCCATACAAGCGCAAGTCTGTGGCCCATAAGCTGACCTGTATACAGTATACAGTTAAGTAGTTAATTCATTCCGGAGATCTGTTCTTAACCTGAAACTGTTCTTAACCTGAAGCACCACTTTAGCTAATGGGGCCTCCTGCTGCCGCCCCACCACCACTGCACGATTTCTGTTCTCATCCTGAAGCAAAGTTCTTAACCCGAGGTACTATTTCTGGGTTAGCGGAGTCTGTAACCTGAAGCGTCTGTAACCTGAAGCGTCTGTAACCCGAGGTACCACTGTATATGAGGCAACTGGTTGTTTTTATATTTGCCTGCCTTGCTTTTAACTTTGTATTTTGTTGCTATTTTATTGTATTTTATTATATGTTACCGTATTTGCATGGTTGCTGTTAGCCACCTTGAGCTCCATTTGTTGGAAAGGTGGAATACAAATTTAATAAAATAAACAAAGTCTTCCATCTCCGATCCGTGCTTGGGAGAAAGAACCCAAAAGGGTACTCTGAGCCAAGCCCTCATTGATGCTTGAGAAAGGGGTAATGCAACAGGCACAGCTATAAAACCTCTCTCTGCCTTGCTGACTGTATGTTGCTAGTACAACACTGTCTCCTGCCCAGTTCTTAGTCTTGTGGTCTAGCTCTGACTCAGTGGCTGGACAGCTCCCCTGATGCTGTAGAAATATTGCTCCTTACTGTGCTGGACTCCTCACTGGTAAGTTGAGGAGCCCAAGGCACACAGCTCAGAGTTGGTGGGAACTGAATTAGGGAGGGGTGAAAACACAATTAAATACATTAGCAATTCAGAGTTTACTTAACATTTTATGGAGTAGTTGTCTTTGCATCCAAAAGGAAGTGGAAATCTCAGCTAATTCCACAAAATTTAATATGCTGGGCTCCATCTGCAAGTGATTGTGTCTATATAAGAAAGCAAGGAGACGTCACTGAAGGGAAGACTGGAAATTTTTATTTGATAATATGATTTGCATTATCCACTGGAATGCACTGGGATTTGTTTTTCACATGCACAATTGTAGTTTTAAGAATCAACCTCAAGAGGCCATCATTCCCAGCTATGCAAGAGAAATTTTCATGAGTTATAAAATGCTTTGCTCTCTGCAAACAGCACAATGAATTCTCCTAGGTGACAACACCGGAAAATCCCATCAATTTTGTTATGGGAATGAAAATATTCCAAAAAGGGCCAACATCCTTAAACTCCACCTAGTGATGTGTGCTGTAACAAGATGAACAATACATTAATATTCAAGGCAATTTACTCTGCATTCTAACAATTTGGAGAAAAGCTTCCTTCTGGTCATATTGCCTAGAGAACCTGGATTTCTTTATTTGCCTTATTCTGCAGCATATGGCTTTGTTCTCTGTTTTGAATCATTTGAGGCCATTTCCTGTGCTGGGTTTGGTTTTTCCCAGCCGTGCACCTGCTTGGGACATTCTGTGATCTGGATTGGGTATGTTGAAGCAGCTGCTTGGGCTGTCCAGTCTCTGGGCAGGAAGTTGGACCAGATGAACATTGTTCCCACCCAGTTTTCGAATTCTCAATTTCTGGGCATATTGTCCAAGTTTTGCAGCAAGTAGGAGTGAACTATATATTTTAAGCAAACTCATCCCAAATGTTAAGTGTTCACATTGTAAGCATCTGTTTGTTCTTCAGTTGCTTTGAAAGCAAATGTTAATCTGCCACAGTTGTGTGCACTGATTTTGATTGCACATTTATTCGGATGAAATCAAATATGTACGAAATGTCATTTTCAGGCTCTGAAGTCAAAGTTTGCCTTTATGAATTGTGATGTAGACTTTATACTGGGCTCTGATTTCTAGTGACAGATGAAATTGGCCATAGGCTGCCTATAAGTTTAACCAACATGGCCTGATAAAGGTGGAACAAAGAACAAGGTGCTTATCATATAACCAAAGTGGTGAATCCAATGAACTTTGCAAGGGCCCCTTTGTAGAACAGTATTTGTTGTTGTGTCACATTGTAAAATGAATATGGCAGCAAATTAAACAAACCGAAACAATTCCTGATTTCCAAGCAACCCATTGTTGAAACTTGGGGAAAGAAGCATAAAGGATTTTATTGTTCTTGGGGTTGGAAACATGGGCAGAGGCATTAGACATCATTGCTTGTGGAATCTATTCATAATCTCCACGTCATTCACTGACCCACACTACTGCTGAAAGCTGGCTTTTTGTCCTTTCAAGCCAAGGTATTGGTATACTGACATGCATACAAAAAGCTTTAAGGGTGGATATAACTGACAGATGAAGCAATATAGGTCTCTTCACAGAGGGCAGCCACTGCTGCTACTGCTGCTACTGCTGCTACTGCTGCTCTCATTTCTGAGTTTGGATTCTTCAGGTTTTTAAGACCACTTAGTTTGTATCAACCCATAGCAGCTCAGAAGAGGATGGGGGGGGGGGGGAGAGGCATCGGGGGTCAAATTAGATTGGCCATCATCAATCGCATGATTGAAATAAATGTGTCTTGTTCTTTAAATGCATGTAGTTTGTCTTTAAACACGCTGTTTAAATAGCGCACGTACACACACACACACACACACACACACACACACAGTGGTGCAATCAGGATCGGGACTCAAGCATGTGGGGAAGGGACTAGCCTTTTCCAGCCCCGTGTCACAGTTTGAATGAAAAATGCCTTCCTCTCTAAATTTTGCTCCCCACCCCCAAAAGTAGCAGTTTGGGAAGGAATAGTATCAGGGTGATAACATAGGGGGAAAGGATTAAAGTCCCCCTCCCCATAATTCAAAGTCGAATCCTTTTTTCTTTTTTTTTTTAAAGTGACAGTTGCTGTTATACAATTAAGGGTTCTGTGTAATTTCACCCTTTGCAATTCAGCATTACATGGGAAATCTGTGTGTCTTCCTAGCGGCCTGAGAAAAGAACAAGTCCTTAAGGTTGTTGATGCAACACTTTGTGGTGTTGTGTATGTGTGTGTTTTCCTCCTTAGAATTACGTTGAAACCTTCAGGAGAGGACCGTTGTGACTTCAAAACCAGAATTCAAATGCACAGTGAACTCTGTCATATGGCTGGACACATCTACCTTCATCACACGGCATGCATAACTGAGTGCTGAACGTTGTATTGCAGCTGAGGAACTGGCGCCTTTAAGAATGATGAGCATAACAGACACGGAAAATTTAAGTGAGCCTTCACAGAAAAGATGGTAAGACCAGATTGGCCGGTGTCATTTTGGCACGCAAGATTCTGAAAGAAAATCTAGGGAGAAGATGGATGCTCCTCAAATACAAAACCATGTTTAAAAGGATTTCAAAGAAAATACTGTGAGGATTGAGAATGTAGCATGCTGTGCTGTGAAAAATGGTTTTGAAACTTGCAGGATGAACGTGCACAGTGGCTCAACAGAAGCACTGCAAAATTATGTAAGGCTGACAGATATCTGGTGTTACTGACAGCACCTGTCCACCCTGCTTTTATGAATTTGACATTGTCTACAATGCTGGCAGGTCAAAAATTGCAGCAATGTGGGGCATGGTGCAGCAGGGCGGAGGGAATAGCAAATGAATTGTCAAACCTTACAGGGAAGAGACTGGAGGATTTGCATCAGAGAGAGTCCAAAATTGGTCCTGTTTCAGTCTTAGTCAAAGTGGGTTAAAGGGACCATTAATTTAAACAAAGGGACCATTAATTTAAACAAAGCCGAAACTACTTCAGCCTGCTCCTTTATTCCCTTTCTAAAAAAAGAGGAAGATTAGATTTTTGCTTTAGCAGGAGTCAAACGTTGGCTTTATGACATCCCCACAAAATCAGGTAATTCCATCTCCCTCTTACTACAGGGTAAATTGCATGGGAGAAAAGCTAGTCAACTTCTTTGAATCCACACCAGAAACAAAGCACATGGGGTTGAGGAAAACCCAGGTCCCTGGATATCAGCCTGAAGGTAGTGACAAAAGCATATCTGTCTGTGTCTGTGTCCCTCTGCGGAGCTGACACTGGAAAATATGCTGGCTCCCGAACATTTGAGCACACCCTCAGTTCTTCTCCCCAGGATTTTCACTGATCAACTTCCCCCAATCTGGTGCCCTTCAAATGTTTCCACAACAACTACCCTGTTTGCTCAAGCCAGCATGTAGCAAGGGTCAGGGATGATGGGTGCTATAGTTCAGAAACATCTGAAGGGTACCAGGCTGATGAAGGCTGGCCTTGTAAAATGTGTGAACACTAGAGAGAGGCAGTGTCCTGTCTCCAAGCATGATTCCTGCCCACCCCCCATTCAAGCTTGGAAAGAGATCTGGGGCTTGTTTGTGCACCCTTCAAGGTACTTAGGCTCCCTGAAAGTGTGGAACTGGGGACGGGGAAATAATCCCCAGAGACATGCTACACCTTCAGTGCAACAGAGGCACTTCTAGACAAACTTCTAGGGGCCACATCTCAGTGGAGGGAAGAGCCAGGGGTAGAAGTGGGCAGAGCAATAAATGTAAATGTTACCATTGTACAGAGTAGGCACAAATACACACACCTCTATCCTCCATCCAAGCAACCAAGAAGCATTTTCAGAGTTCAAGGACACATTCCAGCCAGACAAAAACACCCAAGGAGGATGCAAAGTAGGACTGGTGAGGGCTGTGGCCACAGAAGAATGTAGCTGGGGGAAAGCAGTCTGTAGGGGATCCCTACAGGCCAGACAGAGAAGTCTGGAGGGCTGCGCTTGTCCCCTGGATCTGAGTGTTCCCATTCCTGCTCTAGCCCTTCTCAAGTGCCTTTGATGCACACCAGGACAGCAGGAATGGTTACTGCCCCCGCCCCCACTCCTCCCTGATTTTCCTCTGCTCCAGCTCAGGTGGAGGCAGCGAAGGGCAGAGAGGAATGCTCATCATGGTGAGTGCTGCAAACAAACCGGAATTTGTTTTCCCATTCCTTTCTTAAACCTGGGACTTTGCTGAACTATTGAGCAAAGGAGGGATAATCTCCCCATCAAGGTGCATAATAATGAAACAGATGAGAAGAGGAAGTGGTGTCAAAGGCGTGACTCTGCTTTCCATCTGAAATCCACAAACAACTCTCCATTAACATGAACAGGAAGAATAGGGGGCAGAGTTCTCCCAAGGAAAGCCATGTGGGTTGCATCAAGGTATGTGCGCCTTGTTGCTCTTAAGATGAAGATGTTTCTCCAAACCTCATGGATGTGTGGAAGCAGTGATGTGCCACACATGACAACGCAGCATCTCTCTCAGAGACTAGAAACAATATTGCACAAGACTGAAGGATGTCATGATGGAAGGCCAAGAACCCCTCCAACAGGTATCGCTCAACCCAAGAGCTGTTCCTAGAGGTGGTTAATGACAAGGAAGAACCATGCAACTCTATGTTGTGTCCACCAGCAAATGCAGCAAACAGAAGCAACCATTTTGGCAAGGAAAACAGATGGTCCAATCCAAAGTGCAAACTACTGTAGCTGCATGAGGCCCTGAGCCCATAACCTGCTAGCCCAGGCAGCAAGTCTGGGATGCTACAAGAATGTCACATCGTCTTGAGACTGAACCCACTGCCAATGGGCATCATACTCCAAGTGCCTCCTGCTATTCAACTTGCAGTTCTCCATGTCAACTTTGCTGCTCCTCAAGGCCTTTGCTGCTGGGCTGCTCAACTGCTTGGCAGCTGCCAAGGGTAAATTAACCTCAGTGCTTTGCTCCAGCCCTGGGACATTTCTGCCCAATATCCCATTGGCCATTGGTGGTGACTGCCCAGCAGCTCTGTTTGGTTCACTTGAACTCTGGCTTTTAACGGGGACCCTCTCAAGGCACGTTTTGCTTTTCTCCAGCTCTTTCTCACCCTTGGCAGGAAAAGCCCTATCTAGGTCAGTCTTTGATCTTTCCAGCTCGGCTCTGGCCAGTGGCCTGCCTGGGGTGGAAGACATTATGGGTTCCATGGAAGAGCTTTGCCCATACTCGTCCATATCATCAGCAAGTGTGTCCAAATAGCTGCCAATGGAGATACTGTCCAACTTGTCATTGGGGTCTTGAAGGCTGTTCCAGCTGCCCCGCCGGGATGTCTCTTGACTCTCCACCAGGCTGTACTGGCTGCTGGTGAGGCTGCTGCAGCGGCTGGTCAGCGTCCCTTTCTCCTCCAGGAGCCACTTCACCGCCTCTATGCCCTCGTGCACTGCTACTAGCTGCTGTAGGATCTTGATGTCTATTGCTCTCAGGTAGGCCTGTGGGATAGGAAAGAAAATGCAGTATGAAACTATAAGCTGCAGGAGATATGGAATGGAAGACCTTCTGGAAGGTGAACTGGAGATACTTCATATATGTATGTATAGCACAGGAACATGAGAATCTAGCTCAGTCTTGACTGCACTGACTGGTGGTGACTCCAGAGATTCAGGAAGGGGTTTCTCCTAGCATGATCCTAAGTGGAGATGCTGGGAAGTGAAATTGTGGCATTCTGCATGCTATGGCCCTTCCCCTTGGCCACTCAGTGCAAGGGCCCTGCTTCCATGAAGAACCACCAAAGTCTGACGATGCAAATATAAATAAATACAGTAACAATGCCAACTGGCAAGGGGTGGTTCTTGGCACTGGACTTCTCTCAGTTCGACCAGGAGCTTCTCATGTGCTCCATGTGGCAGGCAACAATGAAAATGAGGGAAAAACACCAGGTGGCTGAAATGAAATGCAGTGACAACAGAGGTCTCACCAGAATGCCCCATGTATCGCATGAGAATTTACTGCCCCTCAGGAAGACAATTCCCCCCCCCCAAAAAAACCCTGTTGGGCCTGCAATAAATTTCACTTAAGCTACCTAGAATCCCCCCTTAAAAAACAAAAAATGGCCATTACATCTTTCCTGGTTTTGTGGTTGAGTTTTTCCACAGAAACCATTTTTTCCTGTAGCTACCTCATTTCCACAAGCTCCCTCAAACCTTTCCCCCTCCCAATGCAGTGGCATGGTGAAGATCAGAGGCCTTTGTATATAAACCAGTGGTAAACAGCTCCTAACAAAAAGCATAATCCAGCATTCTTTGATTTAAAAAACACAGTTTATGAATCAGTCCCCAGGTTTCACAAGGAGAAGCTGAGTTCCGTCAAAGTTCTCCCAGTTGTACGCAGCATTTGCTCTTGAATGCAGCCAGCACAAAACTCCACGATGCTGCCACAAACTCGGAAGAGAGGCAAGGATCTTGAAAAGCTAGCAAATGATTTGTTTAGAGAAGTTTTGATTTATTAGGCTAGATTCAAAGGCAGCGGTATTGGTAAATGATTCCAGCTGGACAAGATGCCATTGAACTAGCTGATGAGGCATGTGAGCACCATGGACAGAGGAGAAACAGTTCCAACAGCACATAGCGAAACGGGAAAACAAACAGCAGGCCTGTCTTCACCTAGAGACCAAGTGCACCACCGAAGGCCAATGAAGACCAACCCACAGAAAGCATGAAAGCCATCAACTAAGGGCAGCTTGACACATTATGATTTCTGCAGGCAACACCAGCATTACATTAGTGCTTCCCACAGCAGATGTCAAAAGTGCAGGTATAATGTTGACCTGCATCTTTGTGTACAGACGTCTAATCCAATCGGGGTGCATAGCATTTGAAATGTACAGAGTTACTGCAAGAAGCACCAGTGTGATACTTGTGTTTCCTGCAGCAACTCCAACATGAAGAGCTGCTCTGAAATGTATGTATAAACATTGAAACCCTCCTTTTCTTCTTCTAAAAGAAAAAGAACTTTAACTAACTAACTGATACCAAAAATCAGTACTGGGGATGACTATTAGAGTGCCAGATTCCAATGTATTCAGTGGAGAATAATTAGTACTAGACCAGATCTGTTTCAGGTACAGATGACTTGAATAGATGTAGATATATTCTCACAGTTTCTGCTCATGAGCTCAGACATGGAATAAATCCTCCTTTTTTGGAGAGTAGAGTTACTGGTAATTGGCCAGGGCACTCAGTTGGGCACTTAACAGGGAATGGCGAAGTGTTAATCGTGTCCACTTTTCCTTCGATAATACCCCATAACTAGTTTTGGGTTACAGGTTTCAAGACATTTTACATGGGCTTGAGGTGGCAAAATAATATTTACATACCAGCAGTTTTGCACTTCCATTGCAGCTGGTCTTGGAAAGGGGAAGTCTGAATGAACAGATGGAGGAACTGTGACTAAGGAAATACTTGTCCAGGAAGTGCTTTTTAAAAACCAGGAAAAGACCAGAGAACAAATGGCAGGTCTGCAGGACATGGATCCTATTGCACAAATGTATAGTTCTATTTTTGAATAAAGGCAAATAAACAGAACAGCAGCTGTTCTTTAAAGAGATGTGACTGCTTTGTAGTGGCAATTCCCAGTGGGCGGAATGAATGTGTTCAGTCTGAAATTGGATGGATGCAGGCAGTGAGCATAGGCTTCTGAATAGTTTTCCAGAGTCTCTGCTTCCATTGCATCTTTTAAAACATGTTAAGACCTAAATTGCTATAGGTTTAAAGAAAATACAGTGGTGATAGGGCCTACATCTCTGGACTGCACACTTAAATAAAAATGGCTCTGACTGTGGTGCAGATTGTTAGGGGAACAGTCTAAATATCCTACTGCATGTGGACCACAGGGATACTCTGGATATGTCCCCCTGGACCTTATAAAAACGTCTGTGCTGATGTTCCCATAGAGCAGCCTTCGTCAACCTGGTGCCCTTCAGTTGTTCTTAGGCTACACTTCCCAGCAGTCCCAGCCTGGATGGACAACAGTCAGGGTCAGGGATGATGGGAACTGGAGTCCACTAGGATCTGGAGGGCACCACAATGGCTACCCTAATGTGCTAGGAGCTAGCAATATATCTCCATGGTATATCTTCTATGCCCGGGGATGGTAAAATATGTAAGAATTCAATTTGATTGATTAACAAGGGACAGAAAACCACCACAAACTAAGAAGGAAGACAAAGTCCTTTGTGGGCCAATAATTATGTAAACACACCCAGTTTGATGCTGGCAGAAACATATAGGATGTTCCACTGAATGGGTCATCAGGGTCTTAACTGTGCAGCAGAAGAGTTCTTTGAAGTCCCTTTCCAGGACTGTGTCAAACCAATTCACAAAACAAAAAAACACTTGTTTATTTTTTAGTGTAGGGCGTTTAAGGCCACAATTCATTTCAGTGGTATATTACTGAAAAAACCCTGCCTCTTAATGACTTCCAAGTGAATGATCAGTCGAAGTATAAGCTCACAGCATGTTTCTTAAACTTATTTGTTTACATTCATAACACACCTATTTTTCATCTAGAACCCAAGCAGGAAGGCATGCAATTCCCAGCTAGTCACCCATCTAGGCATGGACCAGACCCAGATCTGTTTCATTTCAGCAAGGAGGTGGCCTCACGTGCCTTCGGAGTACAATGAGACATTGCATTATTAAGGACGCTAGGCATTGCAGCAAGTACAGGATTCAGGGCACTAAGGCCAGTATTCTAAATACCTTACTCTTAAGTGACTTACTTTTGAATAAACAGAGTAAGGTCTGGGCTGAAAGATTGCAGTGAAGTTATCTGATAGTGGTGGAGCTAGGGCTGTACAAAAAGCAAGTTTTAACAACCAGCCACCGAACGCGAAGTGGCTCCTTGAAATTGCTAAAACCATTGGGACCTGCAGCTTCTTGTACCAATCATGTACAGATGACAAACTCCCACCCCATCTCTAAGAACTGCATTAATCCACATTTGGGTACATCTGTGTAACATATTTGCATGGCAAGCACAACATGGGTGGGGATACCATTGCCCTGAGCAAGCTTCCACCCACATATCCAAAGACAGATAAGGAGTCTCATGTGGAAACATGTTCTTCACACCTGATTCCATTCTGCCGCTTTCTCTCTTACACACACACACAATTTAGGCTGAGTGGGGATTTGAACCCTGGCCTCACAGGTCCTGCACTCTAATCACTACACCACACTGGCACCAAACATGCAGAACCACATGTTGTGTAAAGGTAAAGGACCCCTAACAGTTAAGTCCAGTCACGAACGACTATGGGGTTGCGGCGCTCATCTCGCTTTACTGGCCGAGTTTTTCTGGCTCATGTGGCCAGCATGACTAAGCCGCTTCTGGCGAAACCAGAGCAGCACACAGAAACACCGTTTACCTTCCCGTCGGAGCAGTACCTATTTATCTACTTGCACTTTGATGTACTTTCAAACTGTTAGGTTGGCAGGGGACATGTTATGTAGGACATATTATTTTTTGTCCTAAAAACAAGCACCTGTCTATCCCCCCGCCTAATAATCCAGGGCAACAGTAAAAAGGAAGAGGCTAACCCTCCTCCACCAGTATATTAATTATTATTATTATTATTATTATTATTATTATTATTATTATTCCACTCAAACACCCACCAGTCATTGCCCCTTATGGTCATTTCCAATTCCTGCCTGTAGGGTGTGTGTGATTCAAATCTCGGCACAACCATGAACTTACAAGTTGGCTTTGAGCCTCACATTTCAATGTAGGACACACCGTACAACATTCCTGTAAGGCAGGGGAGGGAAAATGGTGGCCTTCCAAATATTGCTGGACTACAGCTACGGCTGATGGAAGTTGGAGTCCAGCCACTTGTGGAGGACCCAGGTTCCCCATCCCTACTCTAAGTACATTGAATACCCAAAAGGTACCATATATATAAGTATAAAGTTAAGTGCAAAAAGTTACATTGTGTTGTTTCAGATCTTGGGCCTATATATATAGGCCCAAGATCTAAAGCAATGCAGTGTAACTGTTTACACTTAATCTTAGCCTGAGAAAGAAAGGAAGAATACAGAAATTGAGACAACCCGGTGATTCTGAGTTCTGTGCGCCAAGGCCTCTCAGCTGTCATATTTATGGGCATGCTAAGTTCCCCTGCTCTCTTACACTGACAAGTACCATATCTGCCTGCATATCTGTTCAAAAGCAAGATGCTAAGGAGAGCTTTAGCAAAATGGGCCATGATTTGCAAATAATGTTGAGTAGTACAAAGAATTGGTTGGGTGTTGTTTTTTTAAAAAACAGATACTGGGATTTCATTCCTCCCTGCTTGATATCTCTCAAGTGCTGCTGCAGTGGCACAGTGTTCGCCCCAAAGACACTTGGTATTAATATTAATTAGTGATTAATGGGGATCAAGCAGCACATTTTCTGGTTTGATCCAAATCCCAACTTTCCCAGGGATTAAGAACAGACACAAACTTCCTCTTTGTGTTTGCCGCTAGTAAAATCAGGTCCCTCTGTCTTTTAGGATTGTAACCAAATTGAGAAATCAATTGTGCAAAGTACAATTAGAATCCAGCTGCACTGGCTGCGAATTAGTTTCTGAGCCCAAGTCAAAGTGTTGATTTTGACCTATAAAGCTTTAAATGGCTCAGGAGCTGCCTCTGCCCGTATGAACTGACCAGACCCTGCGATCATCATCTAAGGTTCTTCTTCATGTGCCTCCTCTGCGTGAGAAGATGGCAACATGAGAACAGGCCTTTTCTGCAGTGGCTCCCTGTTTGTGGAATGCTTTCCCTAGGAAGGTTTGGCTGGAGCCTTCATTATACACCTTTAGGCACTAGGCAAAAAAAAATTCCTCTTAAACAGACCTTTGGCTGATTAGCATCCAATGCCCTTTTAAATGTGTTGAGGGAGGGGAGATTATTGGTTTGTTTTGGTTCCTACTTATTATGTACAGTATTTTGTGCTTTTCATGTTGTAATTTTGTGTTTTGACTCGCCCTGAGATCTGTGGATGAAGGGCAGTATACAAATTTAATAAAATGAATGAATGAATGAAAAATTTGGCCTCATCAGCGTATGTGCAACAAACCCCTGACTTCAGTCTAAATAGAAAATATCCCACTTGTTTCAAAAAGACTTGATGCAATCCAGCAACTGGTCTAACTTAAGGGCGAAGAGCAGGAGTTTTGATGAGGCAAGAAGTTCCCAGTGCAAGTTATATCTCAGCTATAGCTCACTAAGTGGTCACAGGTTACTGTCATCCTCTACCTTCATCTCAGTTAGAGGATAGTGAAACTGGGCCATCCACAAATCTTTGCAGAATTCACTACTGCAATTACAGCTAGCTACCCTGTCGCGTTCCTGGGGTTAGTAATTGCCCTTTGGGGCAAGTAGCTTGCCAGACCCACTGCTTATTCCACTAAGAAACATCTAGGTATGTGCAAATGGATACAGGCAGGCTACACTGATATTTTATTTTATTTGCATTCATATGGAAGGGTGTGCCCAAGGCGGTGGGACTTGCCATATTTGGAAATCAGTCTCCAAAGTTAGCATTAGCTCTGAGCTAATGTATCCCAACTGTTTTCTTCCCCCATTTCTCAGCATCCTTGCAAATAAAAAAACCTCAGCATTTGAAACTGAATGGATGATAAATGAAGCTGAATGCCGCCTTCAACCTCCTCCCCGCAGTCTTTCTACCAGTTCAGAGACCTCAAGAGCATCTTTCTCATGCTGTGGAGCAGATGTATCCCTTAGGCAAAGAGCCAGCCAATCTGTGGAGGACAAGAGGCTGTACCCTTGTATACTATTTTCTCCCTGAGGAAGCAATCTAACAATAAACCACATTTCTTATTGTTCTCTTTTTTTATGCTGATGTCTGGGAAAGGATCACTTCCATGCCAAGATCTAAGTGGAAGATAATAAAAGGCTCAGGATAATTTCATCAGCAATATCTATGGATTAGATTGATATTCCTGCCGTTTATTGCATTTTTGTCACATTAACAGGCAAGTTGGAAAAGGCTCCCGGCAGTGGGTATTTGAACTCACCTGGAAGTAAGATCCACTGAAGACAATGAGACTCACTTCTCAGTAGGCATGTATATTGGATTGCATCAAAAGTTTGCAGACAACAACATTTAGCATTTGTACTGTGCATTTAAAGTGTTTGAAGCATTTCATAGTCATTATTTTTTAGCAATTCTCAAAACATTCCTGTAAGGTGGGCCACTGTTAGGATCCCCAATTGCAGAAGAGAGGCTGAGGCTAAGACTGAGTGACCTTAGTAAGCCCATGACTGAGATGAGATTTGAGCCATGAGCTTCTCCGTTCATAGTTCACAATCTCAGCAACAACACTTTGCCAGCCTCTACACGCCCATTATATTTATATAGCATGTGTCTGTATATGTGTAAATGTATATAGTGCAAACTGCACTCCTACGCATGCTTACTTGGGAGTATGTCCCACTGCATCCAATGGTGCTTTACTTACTCTATGTATCCTTAGCTCTTCAGCATCAGTCCATCACCAAATATCCCATTCTAGCCAATATCTCAAAAACATATATAGAAAGAGTATGTGCTTAATCAGTCCAGATTTCCACTGAAATCAAATTTCCACTGAAACATTGGCTGAATTGACACCATGGGTCCCAAGACCCTCAGTTGGTCTGTGAAACGGGGACTCGGGACTTGAAACGCCTTCCTGCCTCCAGCATCTGAAATGCAGGGAAGCATTCCAGTTGTTGTTCAAACCCCATCGCTCCCAACCAGCATGGCCAGTGGTTGGGGATTATAGGAGTTGTAGACCAACAACATCTGGAGGGCCACAATCCCACAGCCACTCTCTCATGGCAGGGGATGGCAGGAAAAACATAGAAAGGGAAAGACTGGTTGATTATTGCTAGAAGCACCGTTCCAGCAGAGTCACTTATGACAGGCAATACATGGTTTGTGCGCATTAGAACTGGTTTGCTGTGACCTGAGGTTCAAGTGGAAGCAGCCACTTATCACAGATGCTGCAATACTGGAGTTCTTGCATCAGTAGGGGGTTGAGTTGGATGACCTCTGAGACCCCTTCCTATGATTCTAATAATCAGCTACTACATGAATTGGACTGAAAAGATGCACGTATAAATGGTTGGGGTGCAGTTAACAAATGTAATGTGATGCAAACGTAAAGTAACAGATCCTCTGGATAAATGGAGCTCCCTCCCCAGCAAAGAAATGATGCACACTTATTGTCTCCAAACATTTGGGTTTAGAAAACGCAGATTCTCAATCCCAAACTGGAAGGCACAGCAGAGGCGGAACTTGGATAGAGTTGCCCATCACTTCTCTCGCACACAAAAGGAGGACTGTATGAAGAAGTGGATGGTGGCAAATCCTAGCAGTGAGGATGGGAAGGCACTGTCCACCTACCCCCCGAAAGGCCATGTAGCCCAGTGGGTACAGCATGCGTTTAGAAGGTCCCAGGATCTCTGCCAGAGCTGGGAGGAGACCTCTGCCAATCAGAGCAGGCATGCAGGGCTGGACGGACCAATGGTCTGAGTTCATGGGAAGGCTTTTTATATATACCACTGAGCTGTTAGGATGGGAATGAATCGTTGCCCTGTTCCACGAGAGCAGGGAGGGCGTGCTTCTAGCTCCATCGATAAAAAGAAAAGAAAGGGAGTTTCGAGTCGTGCTTTTCCCCTGTCACCCCACAGGTAACCCCAAAAATGGGGGCAGCAGAACTCACCAGCTCCAGCTTCAGTGCCTTGATCTTCTCTCCCAGGCCGTGGCGCAGACCCCGGCTGGGGCTGCTCCGGAGCAGATGAGCGGCGGGATCCTCCCTGAGCCAGCGGAGCAGCCCGTCCGGGGCCTTCTGCCCTACTTTGCTCTCCAGATCCTTCAGGTCGTGGGGCAGCGGGAGCTCGGCGCAACTCCCCGGGACCTCCATGCCCAGGAGACTGGAGCCGCCTTCAGATTGGGGCAAGGGGCCCAGCCTGGAGCAGTAGGAAGCCAAGGACCCCCCTCCCCAACTCCTTCCCAAAGTCAAAGCGGGCGGGCTCTACATGCGCTCGCAAGTAGCATCGCGCCTCGCTGCTTAATCAATAAATTGGCAGCCAGCGCCTCGGCCTGCACCCCAGCGCACCCCAAAGATCTGGGGCGGGGCTGGGGTGGCTCAGCAGGCGGCAAAGCCTCCCGCCCCAAGGATCCGGGGTTGGCCTCACTCTGCAAACCTCTCGGCTCCCAACTCTCCCCACTTTGCGATCTCTCTTTTATCACTGCTCCCCATCTGGGATTTGGCCAGTTATGAAACCCCCTTTGCTTCGCTCCCGCCTTCTCAAGGAGAGGCGGAGGGCAGCGGCCGCCCTTGCTTTCTCCTTCCAGGACCTTCGGGAGAGGCAGACACCCACTTCTGGCATGAGTTGACAGGGGGCTCCCTGCAAAAGTTGCCGCCCCACGCAGCAGCAGCGGGAGAGCGGGGAAAGGGCTGCCGCCCGAGCTGCGAAGCTGTCTTTTTTCCAGGCAGCCCCGAAGGACAAAAGAGATCCCTCGTCCCTTTAGAGAGTCTCCTCCCGCGCGGGGCCGTCCGGCAAAGGCAGGTCACCCAGTGACGTCCCGCGCGGCTCCTGCTGCTGCTGCTGCTGCTGCTGCTGCTGCTGCTGCTGTTTCAGCCTCTCCCACCTGCCCGAGCAGGGATAGGAAAGCACAATGCAGAGAAACAAACTGCTACAAGCCCGGCTACCGTAATGCACCTCGGATAAGCGCATCATGACGCTGCTGCCTTATTTCCCCGCGTGGGGAGCCATACTAATAAATGACACTAGTAGGCAGAACGGTTTAAAAGCTGAACATCCTGTTTAGCCTTCTCGCTTCTCCGTGCTTCTCCGTTGCGCGCTGGCTCTCCACTCTGGTCTTTCTTTCTTTTATTATTACATTGATAGCCTGACTTTCTTCCAAAGTTGAAGGCAAGGTGGCTTGATCTCCCTGCCAAGCACTGACCAAACCTGCTTAGGGTCCGCAAAGTTGCTGTTGCATCATGCGCTGGTCGGGCTATGTCCAAGATGTCGTCCACAAAATCCATCTACTATGATTTGGACAGAGACCGTGGCTGCAGACAGACAGCAGTTTCTAACAGGGAGTTTCGTGTTGCGTTGTGCACTTTCCATACTATCCTTTGCGCAAACGGAAGAGCGCTGAGTAGGAGGCACTGGAGCCTGGTGCCCGTAGGGCAAAAGACAGGGAGGCCAACAGCAGGGGGAGACAGAGCCAATGACTGGTGGAACTGGAGCCAATGACAAGCGGAGTCAGCTTCTCCTTTTGTCCACACCATTCTCTCTGCTGTGTTCTATTAATTAGGGCAACCCAAGGAGACAGAAGCCCCTGCCTAGACTGGACTTCTTTGTTGGCATGACTATCACCATCCTCAGTTGCTACAAGGAGGCAGAACCCCACTGCCCATTCTATGGTCCTGAGGGGCCTTAGTCATTCTCAATCCAAAGCCCACCAGCAGATTCTGCCTCACTGATTTATATGCAAGAAAGAGACCTGAAGGGACGAGGCTGGAGGTCTCTTTGTGATATTACTTTTCTCCATGACAGGTGGAGACATTAATAATAAATCCGGGCAGATAGGCTTACTCCAATGGTTTTCAACCAATGTGCTGTGGCACCCTGGGGTGCCTTGAATGATGATCAGGGGTGCTGCAGGCAACACCAACCTCCTTCCCTCTTTCTTTCCTTCTCTCCCTCCTCGGATGCCCGCTTGTGTCTCTGCCTCTGCATGCAAGGCTGTTTGCTGCAGCAGGCCTGGCTACAAGCTCCCTTGGCAAATGATGCCACTGGGGCTGGCCAGGGGGTGCTGGTTGCCAGGAGCTGAGGTGGCCTCGGAGTAAGCAAGCAAGTGGACGAGGGAGCCCAGCCAGCCAGTCCACCAACCCTTGCAGTTGGGAATGGACGGACAAGTGGGAGGCTGGGCAGGCAGACAGGTGCTGTGCTGGCCTTTCTTGTGCCTGCTGTGTGCAATGCCTGCATGGGAGCTGAGTGCCAGGTGCTGAAGGGGTGCCCTTCTGCCATGCAGGCCTGGCAGCACCCACTGCTGCCTCTTTGGGGCAGGGCAGGAAGCCCAGAGGAACCCCAAGGATAGTGGAGGCTGAGTGAACACTCCACAAGGGAGGGTGTTCAAAAAAGGCTTGAGAGGCTGCCAGCTCTGCAGGCAAGGGGTGACATAACTGGGCTCCTGAGCCCCACAGGGGTGCTGCAGAAAGAATGTAGTTGATCAAGGGAGCCGTGGACTCAAGGGCCCCATTTCCTCTTTGGCAACCTTCTGAGGGCTGCATTCATGTGGTGGGTGGAGCTAGAGGCAAAAGTAGGCAAAGCAACAGGTATGCCTTTTCCCTTTGTACAGTAGGCTGCACACAAGTTATAGGTTTCTGTACACACACCTATTTGCAAGTACCTGCCTATCCACCATCCTAGCAAGGCAGAGGCATCGTCACCACTCAAGGACATATTGCGCCCTGGCAGAAGCACTCAAGTGCAGCAAAGTGGCCTCAGGAGAGTCCCAATGGCCAAACAGAGAAGCATGCAGGACCACAGTCATCTGCTGAATGTACCCCACTCCTGATCTAATGAATCTTATGGAATCTGCATGGGGCAAAACTGCATGTGATGATGACAGCAGTCTCATCTCATTAAATGCAGGGCCTGCCCCAGTCAGGTGTGCCGTAAAGGAGACAAAGGTGTAATCTGAGGTGTGCAGAGGCAAGGTGGATGACATCTCCACTGCTTTCCTCTCCCTGCCCCACCCTGCTCTGCCCCTGCAGTCTGTGCCCCCAAGGTAAGTTTTCTTCCACCTGGACTTGAATACTAGAAGTCAACCTAAATAGGAGAAAAGTGACTGGCAGGGGGAACAGTGGCTGGGGAAGTGTTACACTCCCATGACTCACATTTTTTTGAGCATTAAATTGCATTTCACCCCTGCTTTATTCATGATTAGGGAAGCATAGTGTTTAAAGTCACTGGCGTACATTTGCCCCTTGTACGTACATAGAATAAAGGTGGTTATTTGGACAATAAGAGGTTTCTTTGAAGCTTGTTGGAATATTTACCAATAAGCATTGTTTGCATCATTTTGGATTCTTTGTGATTGTTCTAGTGACACGACCCTCCAACACTGGGGGCCCCTTTGGGGAATGATCAACGTTGCCCTTGAAGGGAAATTGATTCAGTTTAGAATCTAGACCAGCAGGGGATTTCAGATCAATGAACCAAATCAGCTATCCCCTTTCATCATCCCTAAGCCAACTCCTTTGACAGGTTAAATAACAAGATTGAGCCATCAAGTGGGGAGTAAGGGAAGGAGGCGTTCTTACTTCTGCATAATTCTGTGCCTCCCAACACAGGAAGAATATAAAGCATTAAATTGGCAGCTTTCCCATAATGGATCACTTTCTGCTCGCTGCACTCTGTGGCTTCATGCTCTGATGAAACCAGCTGGCACATGGCAAGGCACTGCAGCGCTAGCACATGGTTGCAATATCTCATTGATGCAATTTCTGTGGGAAGACATCTAAGCAGCCATGGATCGCCTTCTATCATGCAAACATCCCAGCACCTTTCAAGGCTCCAATTGTATCTGGCACCTTTTTCTGGAAAAATAGCGCTCGCTCTCTCTCTCTCTCTCTCTCTCTCTCTGTGTGTGTGTAATCTTCTGAACCGCCCTGAGATCTTTTGATGAAGGGTAATTATGTAGGTAGATAGATAGATGATAGATGGATTGCGCTTTAAGTTTGTTATTTCTCTCTTTGGAAGAAAGCAAAGCAGTTTTCCTCTGCATGCCATTGCTGAGAATCACAGATGGGCAGACTGTTGTCTCAAGTCTCAAGTCACCTCCTAATATTCTGCTGGAATGCCTCTAAGGGCATTCAAAGTTTTGACATTCTAATTTGTTTGTTTGTACAGTATGGTGGGCACTTTCAAAATGCTGGTGCCATGATAGATGTTATTTCAGGGCAGCTTGTGTAGTGCAGACTTCAAAGCCTGGGCTGGTCTCACTCCAGGCACAGCAAAAGAGCCTGCTTGCACTGGAGAAAGTGGGTGTTCACTAGATGGAGATCCTTCATTCTTCAGTATAACTGTCCCAATAAAGGAGAGATGTGGCACTGGAATCACATGAGCAGCTACTTAGGACCCCTTCAGACAACCTTTATACTGTGCACTCGTGATGACTTGTATTGAGGCAGCTATACACTGCCTTGCTTTTAATTCTGTTAGTGCTTGCAAGAGTTCTGGGGCAGACGTACTGCTTCATTTCCAACCAGTGCATGTCCCATAACATCCTGCTGAAATCCTATAACAAATCCTGTAACGTTTATAGCACAAATGTTGCAAGGTGTCCCACTTTTGTTGCAATGCTGTGATAACGTTGGAGAAGCAGCTAATAAAGCAGCATGATGTGTGAACAGTCCACTATAAGTTTACCACTAATGCACTATTATTGTATCAATGGCATTGTAATGACATCCTTGTATTAATTGTTTCCCTAACAACTATTATTGTATCAATGACATGTTGCAGAATATACAAAAAGCAAACAAAGAAATGCAGCCCCCACCAGTCTGGAGGGACCCTCAACCACATTGCATCCTACTCCTTTTTCATCATATATTGCTGTAGAAGCATCAAGCATGCAATTTCCTCCCCAGAGGAATGGGTGGTTACTAATCCTAAGAAGTGTCTAGGCACCTAGTACCAAGATGGGATACTGAGTTGGATGGAAGGACATGCTTGACCTGGTGAACCTGTTCATACTTTTTGACAGCTGTGGCCTCTTCTTTGTCCTGGAGTTTCTATTTGTCAATTACACCAGTCTGAATGGCTAGTAATTAGCAGAGCGATCTGGCTTCCCTTCTGGGAAATCACCCTGCTTAATACAGCTAGACACTACAGGGCGATGCCTGGAGGAGCCAGCCAACCATTAAATTGTTAATCTGCTTTAGGGGGCCTAGCAGACTCCAGCCCACCCATGCACAGAGGAGAGGGGGGTCAGAAAGGACAGAGGAAGGTGATAAGGTGCAAAGGAGGCCAAGGATCTCCTGCGTTTAGAAGTTGTGTAGAGGCAGCAATTTCAGCAGTAGCAGCTGCACCAGCCAAAATTCCATCTCCTAGCCCAAATGGGCAGGGGAAGAAGAAGAAGAAGAAGAAGAAGAAGAAGAAGAAGAAGAAGATATTAAAGCCCCAGTCTGCCTTGGCATGTGCTCACCCTGGAAATGAATGCAGCTATGACCCTGTTCCAAGCCTGGCCAGATGCAAAGGATGGTAAGGTGCCTCTACTTTTAATTTCTCCACCCTTGTATTAACTGTTTCCCTCTTCTCAAGGGCTCAGGAGCAGCTGGCCACCCTACCTGTTCTCTGACACTGCTTGGAAACAGAATGAAGTATTCTGACCCCACACTCTGTAAGAGAGACTCTCGTACATGGGCAGCGTTCTAGTTACAGACAACTAAATAATGAAGCAGCTTCTCTGTGAACTAATGTAAAGGTCAGATTGAATGTTTAGCCATACCAATAAACTATACCTAAGATCAAATTCATTTTCATGTCTTGATAAGCACTACAGGGGGTAATTCAACAGAAAGTCATTGTGCTTCATTCATGCACCCATATACAGTACTGCCTTTCTGCTATGGCACCAAAAAACGATTCACAATTTTTAAATATAAAAACAGGCAGAAGTTCTCTTTGGCTGGCTGGTCAGGAGCCAATTAAACTTTTTTCTCTGGTATCTTGGATGAAGCAGAGAACAGACACAGACACAGACACTCAAACCTAACAGGGGGAAACGATTTCCATGCATCTGTAAATAAGCTGTAAGACACCAAAACAAAAACTAATGAAACTATTTAACTTTACCTTTGAAGATTTTTTTCCTTGAACAAGGCTGCTTTGCTTCTGTCCATGTTATTATGCCGCCACCCAGTGGTGTAATAATGCAATCTCCCCCTAATTGAAATTAGGACTGAATCCGTATAGGCTCAACACGTGAAAGCAAGAGGAATGTGTCTGCTTTCCTTGCATCCCACCTCCACCAGTTGCAGTAGCCCTGGGTGCACAGAGCCTATAGCCCAATGCATGCATTATGTGCAGAGTATAGTTGCACAGAGAATGGAGCAGGGCTGCACTTTCAACCTACTTCCAACGCTGGGTCTTCCTTCTCCAACAACTAGGTGTGCAGAGTTAGCTGCAAGGAAAGCCCAGCATGGGAGCTCCTGCTGAATGGGACTTCTCTAAGTAAACTTGCGTAGGATTGGACAGTAGTGGTTTTTTGACAGCTCCAACATGGGAATTCTTCTGTTATTGGTTTCACTCTAAAAATGTCGGTACGACTATCATATTCTCAGGGTTAGCATTTTTCTTTCAAAGTTAATGACTTAATAACTATTGAGTTCAATATTTCATTTTAGGAAATTCTAAAAGCTGAAATTATATATTGTGTTTCCCCAGAAGCCTCAGTGGGGCTTGCTTCTCAGCAGGCACTTGTAGGACTGTGCTGAGAACCACCTGTAGCTGAAAAGGGCTCCAATGAGTTTAAACCATCACTGCTACTTGATGGAGCAAGGCAAGGGAGCCTGTGGTGCTACAAATATTGCTAGACTAAAAAACCCATTACCCCTGCCTATTGGCCATGCTGGCTGGGGCTGGTGAAGTCTAACAACAGTTACAGGACCACGGGTTCCACATCCCTGAATTAAGTTGGGTGGGACTTTTGTGTTGTTTAGATGGAAAAAAAGAAATAGGAGGGGCACTGTGTGAGAGAGGAAATTGGGTAGGCTTTCCCCCCCCCTTTGCATCTCCTTTCCTAATGTCATTTTAAAATAAGGTTACCAGACATCCCCGTTTCCTGGGGACAGTCCTCGGATTTACAAATCAGCTCCCATCTATTTAGTAGGAAGTTGGAAAGTGTCCCCAGATTCATTGAAAAAAAATCTGGTAACCTTATTTTAAAAGTTCTATCCTTGAGGCAAGGGCACTCATACTTTTAATCCCTCTCCAACCTTATTCCTCTCTTTGAGCTCTTGGAATAGGACATCCTTAAAGCACTGCATAAACCCATGACATACTAAACACTCGCCTGATAGTGTTAAGGGTGTAGGTAGCCTTCTGGCCAGCAGAAATGGCTGTGGCTACCGTCATCTTTTATCCCCCCCACCCCCTGCGCGCGCCACATTCATCCAGAAATGTAGCGCAATCGAGGCTCCCCTTCTAGCTGGGGGCGACTAACGATCCTACTGTGCGCGTTTTGAAGTCGCACCAGCCTCTGAAACTAACGTGTCGTGTTTCTCGGGATTTGCACCCACCCAGCAGAAGTCGACTCCAGGAAATCTGTCGCTGCCTTTTAGGTAACTCCTTAGTGTAGCAACTTGTTACGTGTGTGTGTGTGCGCGCGCGCGCGCCCTCTTTCTCTCTCCCTTTATACACGTGTCCCGGCGAAGATGCTGCAGAAAAAGCAGCTTGGCTTCGGATCGAGGTTTCTCTTTTTTAGCCAACCTTTGGGGGAACAGATCTTGGCACGCCTGCCTGCCCTCGCCTGCTCGAGGCTCCAGCCTGTGGCTTAGAAAGAAGACTCCTCGTCTTCCTCGCCTGTTGCGCTCCTTCGAGGAGGGGCCGGCGCTTGGATCGGCGGCCAAGGGGGCCAATGGCACTGCTGCGTCCCTGCCATGCGGCGCCTTCTTCCGCCCATCGACAGCCAAGCCGAGACCTCTGCGGCTGCTCCGCCCCTTCTCTCCGCCCGCTGGCTCGTCTTGTTCTGCCGGAGCCACTGCCTCCGCCGTCTCCTTTAAGAGTAGCCTGCGAGCTATATATCCCGCGCCGGAAGCGGAGGAGCGCGTCGGGTTCATCCTCGCCGAGAAGGTCCCTGTGCCTGGTTCGCGACGGGGAGGAAAAGGAAGAGGAGACCAGCAGCTGCCGCCGCTGCACACTGTGAGCGACTCCTGCTTATGGGGAGAGCGCTGGGCTCGACCCGCTGTCAAGGCCGTGAGTAGATCCACATTCCCTTGGAACTGCATGCAGCGTGCTGAAACGAGAGATCCCTTCTGGCAATCCGCTAACCCCCCCTTTTCCCCAGGCGCTGTGATCCATTTTGCACCATCACCATCCACCCGCCGCCTTTCGGTATGCTTCTTGTTTTGTGGAACCTGTCGTCGATCCCCTTCCGACGTTTACTCGGCCTGCCCTTCCTAGTAATGGTGGCAGCGAAATATGGGGGAACCTCCGTATTCCCAGAGTTTACTGCTTGAGGCTTATTTTTAAGCCCCTTTCCCAGGATAGCCAACACAGACACCCCGCCCCCTCCAAATGTGTTGCACTCTGTTCATTTCAGGACACGCAATGCCGATTCGGGTTTGCTTTCCATTGAGGGAGCTGAACATGGATCGTGGTGTTATAAAAGCTAACTAAAAATATCCTTTTTTTTGCTGTAGTGTACCATAAACAATACCCTCTGTGTGAAAAGGAGTAGTCAATAGTGCCCTCCCTTATTCTTTTAATACTTGCCTGGAAGCCGGTCTTGCTGTTTGTTTTTGACTTATTTTCAAATACATGTAGCTTTTGCCACTGAAATGCAGGTAAAGGGTTACTCGCTGCTCCCACTCCAAGAGCAAGTTTTTGTTAAAGAAGGCAAAGATAAGTAAGCACATAATTTGTTCAGCTTTTGGCAAGTAGTGACAGGCTTCCATCTTCCCAGAGGAACAGGAAGCTGGCTTATCTGGAATCAGGTCATCCAGATCAGCACACTAGTAGTTTCTTTCCAGGTTTTTGGGGTGGAGTCTCTCACAACCCTATCTGGAGCCCCCAGGAACAGAAGCTGGGACCTTCTGAATGCAAAACATATGGGAGCTACAGCCCCTCTCCGCTCCTTTGGGGAAGGTGTGCACAGATTCTGGTTTTAGGCATATCATAGAGTTCAAAGAGGACCTCAAAATTCATCTAGTCAGGCCTTCTGCTAATACAGGAAATCTGCTGCTCATGGGTGGCTGTCCAGCCTCTAACAAAGGAGAGTGTACCACTTTCTTAGGTGGGCTCTTCTGGTGTTGAAGAACTTGTGCAGTTGTGAAGTTTCCCCTAAGAGTCAGACTCCACTTATGAGTTATCTGTAACAAGCTTTCATGTACAGTGGTACCTCGGGTTACAGACGCTTCAGATTACAGACTCCGCTAACCCAGAAATAGTACCTCAGGTGTTGCTTCAGGATGAGAACAGAAATTGCACGGCAGTAGCGGAAGGCCTGATTAGCTAAAGTGGTGCTTCAGGTTAAGAACAGTTTCAGGTTAAGAATGGACCTCCAGAACGAATTAAGTTCTTAACCCGAGGTACCACTGTATTTGATTAATCCACTGGTCAATGTAGTGAGGAGATGTTGCAAGGAAGTAGAGGTGTCAAAATGGTCAAGTGTGAGAAACTATGTCACCTCTAACACACACCCTTGCTATCCTTAGATGTTGTCCCATCCAAGTCTCTGTCCTGTCCACCTGCAGAAAGTGTTAAGGATCTCTGGTGATAATTGTTTTTTTCTGCATCCTATTATCTTGCCATGACTAAAACTGTGCCCCGTGAGCTGGTTCACATGTAGCGCTAAGCCAGATCATGACTTGGCACAAATCGGAGGGTCCCTGGAGAGGGGATTGTTGCAAACAAAGCCAAGGTTTAGCTTAGGGTGTTGCCCTCACCTGTGTTCATGCATCACCTTGCTCCTGGCAAACCTTGGCTTGTGGTTTGTCTTAAGTGAAACAAACCATGATCCCAGGTTTGGACAACACACTAGGCCAAACCACAGTTTGGCTCACACCAGTGCAGCAACAGCAGGATGGGAGGAAGAGCAAAGCAGCAATAATATACTCTCTGGGAAACCCCCCCCTCCCCCAATGCTAAACATAGTTTGACTTGGTGCTAAGTGGGAACCAGCTCACTGCAGCTCTAAAGACCATCTAAGTGGGGCTTGGGCCTGGAATAGGACCACTGGTTCTCCCCTTGGCCCTTTCCTTCCAGTGGCCCCTCATTCCTCTGCCCCACAGCTCCCCAACAAAGGAAGACTTCCTTCTATCCTGTTCCTTTGCCAAACTATGACATTTTGACAGCTTTCAAGTGATGTAACAGAATAAATTATGTCAATGAAACACTTAATGGACACTTGCATTTTCTTTTAATTAATGGAGCAGATATTGTGCTGCCTTGACATAGAAATGGACCTCAGACCTTCGGAGCAATATTGCATTTGACTCAGCCAATTTCACTCCTTCAACTTCTTTTGCTTTCTTTGCCCTGCCAGGTCTTGTTGGTGGTAGAATGCAACTCAGGGAGGCCAGATGCTGAGCGCTGCCTCATGTAGGTGTCCAGTTCCATCCGTTTTGCCCTACTACGATGGATGAGTGGAAGCCCAACCCACTAGCCAATCCGCGGAAGAAGCGCAGCTGGTACCTGGCCTGGAAGTACAAGCTGACAAATCAGAGGGCTCTGAGGAGGCTCTGTCAGGTGAGAGAGCAGGTCCCTTGGACTCTTGGTTGTGCTTTGCTTGCTGGAGTAATGTGCTGCATCAAGTGCAATTAGGGTTGGTGTTATTATTAATAGAAGACTGTTGACTTTAAATGCTTTTGGGTGATGAGGTCTGCGCTTGAGGAAACCTACGAGTGGAGTGAAGAAGATAAAGTGATTCTTTATAGGTACCAAAGGATATCTCTGCATTGTTTCTATTAAAAGGGCAGGATCCTGTGGCATTTTGAAAGCTAGCTGATTTTATTGTAGCATGAGGTCTTGCTTACAAAAGCCCTGGCCTGTGAAAGCTCATATTACGATAAGTATTGGTCAAGAAGGTGCCATGGGATAGTTCTGTTGCTGAGCTTGTAGCAGATGGGTGCAATTACCCTTGACCACCTTTCAGCAAATGGAAAGGGAGTTGCACTTTCTCCCTCCCTCCCCCATCTAGCTATATCTATACCTATAAACCAGTGGATTTACAGTGATGCTGATAAAAGTTTTTTTCAGACTGTCAATTCTGCCTTTTTGCTAGCGGCACTGAATGGGTTTCAGCTAAATGCTGCAACAGAAGGAAGAATGGAAAGAGTAGTTTCCAGAGACAGATCTTCATACTGGATCATGTCTCTTTGCAATGTTTCTATTTTATTTCTTCCCCCACATATTTTTTTAGATGCACTGCTTTGCTCCCTGTTCTCTGTAGCGCAGCTTTTTCAAGAGATCTGTTTACGCAACAGAAGGTTGCTACTAAGTTGCCCCCCCCCCAAAGGACAATCTTGTGACAATTTGAGGAAGAAAATATTTTTGCAAATTTTTAATATACTGAGACGTAGAACCCGAAGCGAAAGGTGGCAAGAGTTACAGCAAGGACAGTAAACAAAGGTGGGGGGGATAAGCCTGAAGGAAAGAAGCTGATAACTTCTAGGGAGATGCTGAGGCTCAAGGCTACCTGAAAGGGGTTTGTGGTGCATATGGAAGTTTTGAAAGCCTTTTCAGTGCTACTTCTTTATATGCTGTTGTTAAGCATTGAAAGCACAGCCCTTGCTTCCTAATCACAGGTGACTAAGGATGGGGTGGGGTTGAATGGTAAAAGAGATGCATTCTGTTGAGTCTCCAAAATACTGAGTGAGAACTGCAACAAAATATTGCAGCATAGAATACTCCAGCCATAGTTGCTTCCATTATATTCCACTCCATTCCCCACCCCAGAAGTCAGTCAGCGCTCTGTAGCCACTGAACATGGTCAATCCTAACTGGAGTTTTTTGCAGGGCTCCCCCTTAATTTTTCTTTCTAAATAATTTTTGAACTTCTGCAAACCGTAGGCTTGTCCTCAAGCCTGTTCATACCTCCCCTCTTGTGCACAGAGAGTGCAGTTTTGCATATCTAGGGATCCACACTTGGAGAATGAGCTCAGTATTATAAGCTTTTAATAATCAATGTCTGTGGCATCTTGTAGTGCTTCATAAGCAAGAGAGAGGTGCCTGCCCCAAAGGAGCTTACAATCTAAACTTGAAAAGTGGGGAGAGGACTGGAGAAAATAGCGTGGAGAGGGACATATATATGGGCAAATGGAGGTCACCCATATTTTCAGGAAAAATTTCCATTGTTATTATTTTTCCTCAGAAAATGTTTCCTAAATTCATTTGTTTACTAAATACAAGTAAAATAAGCATGCTAAAACAGATGACCCTCTAGGACATCAGGAAATTATCAAATCCAAATAATCCTACACATAATTCGCCGAGGAATTGTTTTTTGGAAGATGCACATCATAAAATGTGCTAAAACTGGGGATGAGGATTTAGGGGGCCACATGGGAAGTGTGGACTTTGAGGAGGCATTTGAAGGGAGAGAGTGAGTTAGCGCTGCATGCAAGTTCAGCAATGGAGAGCAATGACCTCAAAACACTTACTGAAATTTTCAAGTGTTCTTGTTTCAAGAATTGCGCAACCTTCCAGCAGCCTTCAAGAAACGTGACATTGCAATAGGCAGAGAGGCATAGCAAATGTGTTCCAATATCTTTTCTGGATCCCATGTCTCCAAACAGCAAGCTTAATACAAAGCTGTCAGTGTTGAGGGGAAAGCTGACACCTTAATTGCGCACAGACAGGGCTCTTCAGGTTCGGGTTCCCATAGAAACCCATGTTGCCCTGTATTCCTGCATCATCGGGGAATTGTTCATCATGGCACCCGCTGTGGCAATAGGCAATACTCTGTCAACCACAGTTCCATAACAACGTAATGGAGGCAGTGGCGTTGGGCCTCCTCAAAGGGATATCTAAAAATTGAAGGACCTGTCACTGACTGTTGAACAATATGAGTCTTGGTATGGGAAAGTTGCTGTGTTCTGAAAACCTTTTGCTGTGTCCTGCAGGAGATTAGCAGAGTTAGAGGCTATGTAAGCATCTGAATTATGGGTCTTGTGGTTAGTGTATCTTCTGGGATGTTTTACCTATAAGGAAAGAGACAGCTGAAATTCTGCACTTCTAAGAGACACTAAAACTTGCAGCTATGGCAACCTCAGTTTCCATAAGTTAAATCATATTTGCAAATGAGGCTGTACTGAATACACTTAAATCTTACTGCCTGCCATGTGCTCCAGAGGATCACCGGGGCAAATTGGAGTGGTGGTGCAGAGACTGCAGAAGAGGGGAGAGGGATGGGAAGTCCCATTCATACAAGCTAACATCCGTTGCACAAGAAGGCTGCTTCAGTTGGCAAATGCTGCATAGCTCTGAGAACCTTTTCCAGGCCAAGGGGTTCTCTTTTCTGTCCTCTCCCTTTGGAGAGTTGGAGTCCTACATCATCTGGAGGTTCCCCATTCTTGATTTGGGGCTTTATCTTTGTGAATATAGGGTGGCATAATTATTAACTATTTCTTATGGATATATCACATATTACTGCATAAATCAGCTTTCCAAGTTGTGCAACCTTTTGGTTCAGGGGCAATAGGCGAGCAGGGGCTACACATTTTATTTTTAAAAAATAATTAGTATTTCTTGAATATTTTCTTGAGTTACAAGACAAATAAAAAAGGAAAAGTACATATAGCACCTGCACTTTCAGTTCATAGCATTTTTTACAGTTCAGTATGAGACACTAATGTCATAGAAATCTTTCAGTTGGGGGGAAAGAAAGGGGAGAGAAAGAGGGAGGGGGAGAGATTTGGGCATTATTTTTTCATTCTGTTGCATAGTGTTAGTGTAGGCATTTGTGTCATCATCACAGGGGTAGGTCCTTTATTTTACACATTTATTCATATTCATTGGCATTGCAACCACTTTGCAACAATTTGTGGAGACAAAGTGGGTCCAGATTCCTTCCAAGCAGCTGGTTTTCACTGACCTGAAATCTGATGTCACTTATGTCAATCTAATGTCAACAGCAAGTCAACTTGATATTGGAGAATGGCCATCTGATATTAACTACAGATCATTGTACGACAGTGCTGCTACACCCTGTGCTTGAAAGCTAAAAACTGCCTGTAATGACAATGGATCGTTTTCAACACCACCCATTTAAGAGGTGCCAGATGTTGGGGGTTGGGAGTGTTTGTTTTTTAATTCTGCTTGAATGCCTTGCAAAGAGAATGTTTGTTCATAATGATCTAGCAATTCAGTGCCCTCTGGCTTATCTTCCTAGTATCGTGGGCTAAACCGAGATTGAGAATTGTAGTAACAATAGCTATTTTTCTTGGATCAGAGTGAAGAGACCGGCAATTGCTAAGGAAGCTTCTGTTTGGAATACAAGGCTAGCAGACAAATGTTTCTGCAACAATCCAAATGTCAGAACAGGCTTGTTTTTCTGCTACGTATTTTGTAGGTACATTGGAAATCCTCCTTGCGGCATGCCACTTGGCCTTGGACTCTGCTGAGTGCAGTTTATTTAAAGAATTGTGTGCCACTTGACAATATTGCCATTATCAAATGTTGGAAGGCATGCAGTATCTGTCACATGACCCCAAACTGATTTCCATTTCCAAATGCCAGCAACTCAGTTCTAAGGAATTTAAATAATGTCTGGTTACTTTCGGGAGAAAACCGAATATATTTGCACCTTTATGCATGGGAAAGGGAATGTGTAATTATGGGTGACAAGCTTTTAAGAAGGTAGGAGGGCCCCCATTGCCATATAAGACACTGTAAAATTTTTCTGGGGAAAACAACTCCTTTTAGATGTGAATGGAAGTAGCAAGTAGAAGTATAGGTAAAAGGTACATCAAAAAAATTCAAGAGCTATGGTTCTGCTCTTTAGCCAACACTACATTTTTGCCTTCATGTCCTGCTATGCAGGAGATACTTTTCAAGACAGAAGGACTTCCAAGGCATCAGATTAGTAATACTTACGGTCTAATGTTAATTGCTTTGCAGATGGGGGCTGTTCTCTTTTTGCTAGTGACTGTGATTGTGAATATAAAGCTGATATTGGACACTAGAAGAGCAGCCAACGAAGAGGAGGAATCTTCTCAGGATTATGGTGTGTATGGAGTGTTGTGTCTAGGTGATAGCAGTAGAATGTACTTTACAGCAGAGGTCAAGCTGGTATCTCCCCTGCTCAGCATGCCCTAGCATGTGATATCTCCTGTCCAATGGGTAGCTTGCAACATTCCTAGCTACAGTAGTGTTGTTCATGGTCTGCTGCGGCTTTACATGAAAAGTCCTTTAAAGTGTATTCTTCAGCTGGTTTGGAGAGAGAGAGAAGAAATTCCTTAGAGAAAGATGTATGGATGTAAGAGCTTAATGACACCTTCCAGTTATTCAGATCCATCCAAGGAGACCTCTAAGAACCTCAAACACATGGTCAAAGCAGACATTTGGAGCATTTCTGTTAGATAATGAAACCTTTAAATGGAAGGAGAGAAATATTCAAGGGACATCAAGTGGGAGGCTGCCACTAAATATCTAGTTTCCCTGAACTTGGGGGTGAAAACATATGTTGTATTATGCTCCTCTTGGAATCTAGATCTTTGGATTATATTTTCTGGGAGTGAGTTGATTGTGGGGGTTTTTAAAACAGAGTTTATCAGTAGCTTGAAGTAAATGGTTTGTTCCCCCTCCCTAGATGAAGGCTTGCAGAACCCAGAGATCCCTCGACGACCTGTCAACAGCAGGAAGGTTCTGGATATTGAGGTGTACTCCAGCCGCTCCAAAGTCTATGTGGCAGTGGATGGGACGACGGTGAGAGACTCTGCTGTAGCTATAAGGGGAGATGCAATAAATGGGGAAACTGGAAGTTCTCATATGCATGGCTTCAGAGCAAAGGACAGCACCTTTTGAAACGGAGAGGCTCGTTACACTTTGCAGCACAATCCCACATGTTGAAGATGGGGAACCTATGCTCCTCCAGATGTTGGTGGACTATAAATTCCATCACCCCTAACCATTGGCCATGGTGGATGCAGCTGATGGGAGCCGGAATCCAACAGCATCTGGAGAGCTGAATGTTCCCCCATTCCTGCTGTATGTGTTTACTTGGAAGTAAATGCCACTGTGTTTAAGAGGGCTTACTACTTGGTACATGGATTTAAGATTACAGTGCTTACCTACTATTTCTTTCTGCCGGGGCAGGGAACTAACGTCCTTCAGCCACAGCCAGCATGGTCAGTAGCGAAGCATGGTGGAAGTTGTAGTCCAAAATCTGGATTATGGGAGGTGCAGTCCAGCATTAAGCTAACCATCTCTGTTTTTATAACTGTATTTCACCAACCACTGTCGTCTGATGTGGCATTTGCACCTCAGCTTTCAAGTTCTTCAGTGTAAAGCAGGCTTCCTCAAACTCAGCCCTCCAGATGTTTTGAGACTACAATTCCCATCATCCCTGACCACTGGTCCTGCTAGCTAGGGGTCATGGGAGTTGTAGGCCAAAAACATCTGGAGGGCCGAGTTTGAGGAAGCCTGGTGTAAAGCTTACTGTATCTCTTGTCTACACTTTGGGTGGTTTTCCTTAAACAAGAAATGCGTTGGTAAACTCTTTGGGGCCACAGGACTTCAGCAACTAGTGGGGGACGTTCCTGCAAGAAAGCTTATTTGTGCCAAAGGGGTGTGGTGGCAGCTAGAGGGATAGAGTATTATTATAGTTTCTTTTATCATAGTACAGGTTTTGGAAGATGAAGCCCGGGAGCAAGGCAGAGGAATCCACGTGATTGTGTTGAATCAGGCTACAGTAAGTGATTAAGCCATAGATTGACTTTCTGAAAGAAGCTACTTTGCATCTCAGAAGCCAGATGTATTTACAATTGTTCGGAAGTGACTGGTTAACTGTAGGGAAGTCGCTGAAATTAGAAATAGCTCTGATTGCATCATTGATTCTGAAGCCTGCTCTTCTAGATTTGGGACCCAAATCCCACCCGTTCTCCTTATCACTGGTGGCATCCTAGCAGGCAACAGCATGACGGAAATCTGCAACAGAGGCCTGCAAGTCACCTGTCTCTTTAACAACCCCACAATGCCCCGTGTGGCGCTACATTTGGGCACCATGGGGATATCCAGAATGGCAGCTTCCTCTCCACCCTCTGCTGCTGCTTGGCAGACTTTAAGCCAAGAAGCAGGGGTTGCCGGGAAAGCCATGCTCAGTTCCCAAGGAGCCTTCCCAGATGCCCAGTCTTTTTTAGCCCCTTGACCATGCCAGGTACTGCTTCCAGCCCTGTGGCTTGCTTTAAGAAAAAAATTAAGTGGTGCATGAAGATACAGCACTCATGTTGGCGTGAGATAAAGACCAGCCTGTTTGCTCAGACACTAGAGGACGCCAATGTTAGTCTGCTGCTCCAATGGGAAGCTGCAAGTGGCTCTGTGGAGGACTTGTTCTACTTGCTCTTTCTTTTTAACCAACATAATTTTAACGGAATAGCAACCCACCCTGGAATCCTATGATGAAATGTGTGTGAAAAAATATACTTTAAAGTGTGCATAGAAGTCCCACCGTGTGTTTATATAGAACATGAGGAAGATGCACATTGGCTTCAGTTTTTGGCTGACTCTGTTTCCAAAGAAGCAGCTGGTTGTGTTTAAAACTCATGTTGTCATTAGTGGATCTCAGCAGTTGAGCAGGACTCATCCATCCACTGAGGCCACCATCTAATCTGCTTTTGTGTATGAATGCTTAATAGGGTCATGTGATGGCGAAGAGAGTCTTCGACACCTACTCTCCACATGAGGACGAAGCCATGGTCCTCTTCCTTAACATGGTAGCTAGAGGCCGCATTCTTATCTTCACAATTAAGGTAGGTGGGGAGGCTGGAGTTTTGGTTCGTTCTTTTTTTTCTCTGTTCCATAGAGATAAAAAGTGCAGATGTGCTCAGTAGCTTTTTATTTTCTTTCAAAGTCATGTGAAATGAAATGCTTCAAAATATTCGGAGTAGGCAGACTTGGACTAACTTTAGCTTTGCAGCTACTGATTTATTTACTTTCCTGTGGCTATAACATAATATGGACTTCTATTTTATGCAGTTGCTGTACATTTACTATTGTGAATGGTATTGTTTTGTATTCTCTTTACTTAATGAATGATATGCTGGGTGGCTCACCCAGAGTGGCAAAAAACTAAAGAAAGTCTAAGGCTTAAATATATTTCTTGATGAAATAATTAGGATTGTATCCTAATCAGAGTACATCCACTGAAAATAATGGACCTAAGATAGTTGTGCCCATTAATTTCATTGGACTTTCTCTGAGTAGGACTAGTGTGTAATGCAACCTCTTATTCACAAGATCGTGCTCTGCAGATGTTCTTGAGCCAAACGATTAAGTGACTGTGGTGGTACCTACTAACTTGTTCTCAGCCAAGACAACAAATCCTGTCATGAGCAATGGGCTGCTGGAGTTGGCTTCACTTTATGGTTGCATCCCTGTTGCTCCTTAGAAATCAGGAGGCAACAAAGGGGAAAAGGAGAGAACACTAAAGGGTTGGCCTAGCTGCCAACATCTGTCTTGGGTGGCTGAACTAACTAGTTCCAATTGCAGAAGCTAAGTACTGCTGTTATTCTTGCAGCACCCATTTATGGTAAAGTGGTGCTGAGAATAGGCTCTAAAACTCTGGAAATTTATCAAGCACAGATTTTTGACCTTAACCCTTTTTTTTTTTTTTTTAAAGTGACATTAGTTGTGCCTCTGTGACAAACTCAGAAGGAAAAAAATTGATTGTTATTACAAAAAATAGAGGGGAAATTCTATGTAATTACAGCCTAGCTTTTCTTCCATTTTTCAGGATGAGGGCTCCTTCCACCTTAAAGATACAGCGAAGAATCTCCTGAAGAGTTTAGGGAGTCAGATTGCGGCTTCCCTCAACTGGAGGGACATGTGGACATTTGTGGGGAAGAAAGGAGGTCAGAATCTGTTTTTTTCCCCTGACCCATATTCATGGGAGAATGTGGGAAAGAAGTTCCTTCTTCTACACCACAATAAAAGCAGAGGTGTCTCCATTCCTCCAGTGCCACTTGGTCACCCTAGATGGGTGCCTTGAGCAGCGGTCCCAGTAGGGCACAGAAAGAGGGCAGGCTTGGCTTGATTTCCTTGCTGAGGGTCATGGATCTTGCATAGAAATGGGGAACATGTATCCTTCCAGACCTTGCTGGGCTCAGTCCCACCATCTCTGACCATTGGCCAGAAGAGCTGGTAGTTGAACAGCATGTGGAGGCCCAAAGGTTCCCTACCTGTTCTACAAGTTGCATGTTGTTGCAGCAGCGGCAGCCTAGTGCCAGGTTGTACGAGTGGTAATTATATTCTGCAGACGCTGACATGCATTCTTCTCTCTAGGTGAGGTTTATGGTGAAAAATACGCCAAGTCCCCAGTGCTTTCCTCTTGGGGAGAGCCTGTCTTGCTGAAGACTGAAGTCCAGCTAACTTCTGTGGAAGGTATGGCCTGCTGGTTCTTCATCGCCGTTCCCTGAGCATCTTCTTAAGGGGGGAGTTGCAGAGGCAAGGGTTGGGATGACCCAGTGACACCATGCATTTAAAGGGTTCTTTGCCCCTCCTCTAAAGCATCTGTAGTGAGAACCTGGTAGAGGCTTGTCTAGCTCATAATTGCCTTCGTGTCTCAAAATAACCCCCTTTGTTGTACTCTCAGATGCCGAATGCCACTGGCCTGACACGGAGCTCAACCGGCGGAGGAAGCGGTTCTGCAGTAAGGTGGAAGGGTATGGCAGTGTCTGCAGCTGCAAGGACCCCACACCTATAGAGTTCAATCCGGACCCAGTGAGTAGGCCTGAGCGAGAGCCCCCTTCTTCCCCAACCTCTTCCAGGAATGGAAGTTGATGAGGAAGCACAAAGGCCTTCCTGGGATCTCCTTAACTAAGCAGCCAGCTGAGAGCTCTGTAAGACTATGGATGGAAGTCACCAAGTGACCTGTGAAGACTCTCAAATATGAAAAGGCCTACTGCCCATCATGCTCTGCCCAGTTCTCAGCCACTTCTTCCGCATTATTTCTAATTCTCAAAGTGATATCTCTCAGTTCCTTTTGCTTGCATATCTGCGCCTTAAATCCAGTTCTGCTGGATCTCTGCCTTTGATACCATCGACCATGATATCCTTCTGGGGGAGCTGGGGACACTGTTATACAGTGGTTCCGCTCCTTCGTCCTGGGCCGTGTTCAGAAAGTCGGGGGGGATGAGTGTTCAGACCCGTGGGCTCTCACTTGTGGGGTGCCTCAGAGTTCTGTCCTCTCCCCCATGCTTTTAACATCTATATGAAGCCCCTGGGAGAGATCATCGGGGTTTGGGCTGGGTGTTCATCAGTATGTGGATGATACCCAGCTCTACCTCTTTTAAATCAGAACCAGTGAAGGCAGTGAAGTTCCTGTGTGAATGTCTGGAGGTGGTTGGAGGATGGAGGATGGAGCTAACAGATTGAGGTTGAATTGGGAAATTTTTAATGCCTAACGTTTTACAATTTTTAATGTGCTGTATGCTGCCCAGAGTAGCTGGGGAAACCCAGTCAGATGGGGTATAAATAATAAAATTTTTATTTTTATTTTGACAGCCAAAAATTAATCCAAATTGTGAGGGTCTCTTCCCAGTTCTAGGCTGCTTAATTTGTAAGGTGGATTTCAAGAGCAAATGGGAAGATTGTTTTTTTGGAAACAGTTGAAGGGTACCTGGCTGATGGAAGTGCTCTATTTGGCGTGTCATAAGAAAATCTGTACTATGCTAACTTAGTTTACCCTTATAAATGTTCCAGAGCAAGAAATTATATGGGTGTGAATAGGAAGAGGGAATGGGTTTGGGGGACAACTTGTGCTTTTCCTCTGAAACATCTGCTTTAAGGATCTTTCTTCCACTTTTAGCTCAAAGACAACAAAGTTTTTGATGTTCCAGTTGCTGTCATTGCAGGAAACAGACCTAACTACCTGTACAGGTGAGTTGAGACTGCCTTGGGCCCATTGACAGGGCACTTGGCTGGGGTTTCTAAGCACAGCAGTCGGAAATTGAAAATTCAGCTTCAGCCCTTGCACGTTTATTGATAAGTGTAGAAACCTCAAGTTTCCAAGTTCCTTTATAAAGACCCATATTCCTGGCATGCATCTCCATGTACCCTTTAGCTGGGTGGTGGAAAGGAGAGAGCAAGCACAAAACAATGAGCCACAGAGCTGACTGCAGAATATCACCTAGGACAGCCTTGTTGGGCTTGGAATGTGGGAGCCTTGGCTTCTAGCCCTCTTCAAGAGTTGCAATTAGGATTGAGTAAATGCACAGGCAGGATAACAGGGACAAGCAAACTAGCTCCATCTCCTCTCTGCCACAACCTTCCAGCTTGTGTAAGTTGATTATCTGATACAGGGAAACTTCTGTACTCATGGAGGATCCCTGTTCATATTCCTCCATATTCCTGTTCAGAACCCTGATGTTCACTGCTTCAGAATAGTGGTTCTGCCTCAGTGTCTCCCTGTAGGCAGAAAACTAGCAAATGGGGAGAAATATTCCAGCTAGCTTTCTGTGTGCAAGACTTTGGAGAGGGGGAGACGTGCCCTCTTGCTGTGTAACATTTACTCTTGTTTTTATTCAGTCATTTGTTCCTCTAAATTATACAACAGGAAAGATCATTAAAGAATTTAAAAAAATGTTCCTTTTTCCCATAGGATGCTGCGATCGCTGCTGTCGGCACAAGGAGTCAATCCTCAGATGATAACAGTCTTCATTGATGGATATTATGAGGTGAGTCCCTTCTTCCATTTCATCAAGAACTTTGCATCCTTTCTGATCACAGAATAATGTGCTTTAAAAAATCCTTCAGGGCTGACCCAGGAATTGAGCTTGCACCTTCTACATCCACCTATTGACAAAATATCCCGTCTCGTTCTGTTGAGGTGCTACTGCTGGTTTGCTGAGATCTTCCTTTCCCCTTCCTGCTCCATTACTTGAGAGAAGCAAGTGCCTCTTCTATGCTCCCTGCCCCGCTCCCAGTCCAGTGAGAAAGGCAAAATGCAGCTGTGGAGCGTCAAGTTGTTGTTTGGGCTGCCTTTTAAAGCTTCTTCTGAAACCCCAGCTGCTCTGGAATGCAGCAGCCAAATTAACATATGAAGCGTCTGGTTCATTTCTGGGCACAATTCACAGTGCTCACATTAGTTTTTAAAGCCCTAAATGACATAGGCCCCAAATATCTGAAAGACCGCCCCCTCCCCATAGACCCTCTTGGATGTTGAGATAAGCAAAGGGGGCCCTTTTGGTCCTTCTGCCACCCTCTTGCTGACCTTACTGTGAAAGACAGGTAAGAAAACTAATGAAAATAACTTGAGGTGCCAACTTTACCTGGGGAATAAGCTGCGCTAGGAGTTCACTGGAACTTACTAGGGAGTAACTGACAGAGGAGTGCAGCTTTTACTGCAATTACATCAGACAGCTTGAGGTAAACCTTCACCTTAACTTCTTCCTGCTGCTTCTCGTGAATGCTGATCATAGACTCTGGCTTACTAAAAGCACTTGGGAACCTTTCTTTCATTTCAAGGGCAATAAACACCGGTTGTCTTCCTGTACCTTTCTGGTAGCAATACCTTATTGATCCTTGAAGTCTGTTGTGCTCCTCTTTAAGGAGTCAAAAATATGTCTAGCCATGCTTGCCTTGCCCTGATAAAAAGGAACCAGGGTTATGGGAGTGTGAATCTCATATGTTTCCTTTCCTTTCCAGGAGCCAATGGATGTGGTGGAACTATTTGGCCTGAAGGGAATCCAGCACACACCCATCAGCATCAAAAATGCCCGAGTCTCCCAGGTGAGGGACCCATTTTTCTCTTCTCCCCTTGGAAACCATGCCCATGCATTGGGGCAGCCATCTTGCTTGCCTACGAGCCCCATTACAAATGATTGCCCTGAGTAACCATGCTTGGCAGCTGTGAAGCAACTGGACCACACAGAACTTTTAGCTCAAGTGTACCAGTCTTTGTTCTCCAGCAATGTGCCTGTGTCTGGGACTGAGCTTAAAAAACCAACCTGGTGTGACTCCAGATGAAAGTTGCATGAAACTCCTGCTGCTATGCCTAAGTATAATAGAGGTGACCTGCTCTCTGGCTGAGGTTAACACCCTAGATGGACCACACTTGTCAGGCAGGGATAGAGACATATGACTTCTGTAAAGTGGTATTTCAGTAGCAAGTCCGAGTCACTGATCTGAATCAGTCAAATTCTGAATAGTGTTGTAACAGATGGCATTGTTTTCTTCTCACAGCACTACAAGGCCAGCTTGACAGCAACATTCAACTTGCACCCGGTATGTGATCTCCACCACATTTCCCCACTTTCCCCTTCTGAGAGTGACTTAGAAAATTCTACCTTTGATTATATCCTTGTATGCAATCACTGGGGAGGATATTCTGTCCTGAATAAATGATTCTAATGATCACCTGTCATAGAACATGATGTAGCAGAGGCTTTTTTAGTTCAGCATGCAGTTAACAAACATGCACAGTGACATAACTGTCTCTTATATAGTACTTTTGGAGGAGGTGGTACCTTCATGCACTGATCAAGTTGACATAGTTCTGAAACTGAACTGTTGCTGGGACCACCTGGTCCCCCAAAATTACTGCATCCCTTGGGTGAGAATGTTGCTTCTGAACTTTGTATTTCATTGGTCTTGCTCACCACCTTCACTTTTCTCTTTGTGCTCCACCTTTTCTGTAGGATGCCAAATTTGCCGTGGTTCTAGAAGAGGACTTGGACATCTCCATTGACTTCTTCAGGTATTATCTGAACCCATCAATGAGCCCTAGCTGGGTCCTGATGTCTTTGCTCATTCTGACCAAAGTTACTTTGGATCAACTTGCTGCATGACTTAGAGAACACAACACCATTGTAAAGGGAGTATGAGACTGGTTTCACAAGCCAGCCCATCAGGAAGGATTCTGAAGGGCTGGAAACTAGCCGTAATTCAGACCATCCCTTTATGTCAACCTCCAGAAATGTGTGCATTAGATTAAAGGGTAAGGTATAAAATAAATAAAACCCTTGTGGTCATACTTAGTATTTACTCAGATCGATCCATTCCTTGCAAATCAAGACTTTGTTCCATGTGTAAAATAATGTCACTGACCTTAGGTTGATCAATGATCAAAAAACCTCTTTCGTCAACCTGATTAAGGTTGGCTTAAACAATGTTTCTTCTAACTGTTTTTGAATTGTTGTCTTTTGATGTATAGCTTTCTAAGCCAGTCCATCTATCTGCTGGAGGAAGACGACAGCTTGTACTGCATCTCTGCCTGGAATGACCAGGTGGGTCTTGCTTTTGATTCTTCATTGCACTTTCCTGCCTCTTCCCTTTTTTTTTGTATCACCCTCCTGTGATCAACATACTTCTTCCTTCCCTCCCGCCACCTCAAATCAGAATGAAGGACTTCATGATATGCTCTTGTTACGGAAGTTTGCTTAGGTGCTTCTCTTTTTGGACAATTAGGGTTATGAGCACACAGCGGAGGATCCCTCACTCCTGTACCGTGTGGAGACCATGCCAGGCCTGGGCTGGGTGTTGAGGAAGACTCTCTACAAGGATGAGCTGGAGCCCAAATGGCCAACACCAGAGAAGGTCAGTGTCCTCTCGGTTTGTCTTTCCTTGTAGAACAAGGCCTTCTCTTTCTATTGCCAAGTGGCTAACCTTTGCAATAGCCATAAATACTAGAGATATCCCTTCGTAAGAGCATCAGGGCTGTAGACCTTCAGTTTTTATCAGCCTTTTAAAATATTTTTAAAGGGCAAGATATACTTGTTCACATTTTCTAACTTTTAATATGGAAATAAAGTAGAATGTCCCCCAAAATGCTGTTAAATTTTGTAAAGTTGAACAAATGGAGCAGGTAGGAAAATGATCAGTACTGAAATGTTTGGAATTTTTGGAACCTAGACAACTGTCAAATCCCCTGACCATGTGACTAGGTCCTTTCCAAGAAGCCCTTTCCCACAATGGGCTCGACTCCTTTGTGCTCTCTTCCCTCCAGCTCTGGGACTGGGACATGTGGATGCGGATGCCAGAGCAGCGGAAAGGCCGCGAATGCCTCATTCCGGACGTGTCGCGCTCCTACCATTTTGGCATCGTTGGCCTCAACATGAACGGCTACTTCCATGTGAGTGTCAACCTGCACAGACAAGCATCAGGCAATGTGTGCTTCTGCACTTGCTGGCTGCCTTCTGCTTCCACATCCACTGGTTGTGGTCTCTGCTCGCTTCCCCTTCTTTGTTCTTCTCAAGGAGGTCATGACATGTGTGTTACTCGCTGAGAAGGACGGTTGGAGCAGTCTGCATTTCCCCAGCTGCAGTTCAGCCTTGGAGAAAGAAGCTGCTTCTTTTCATCATCTGTGCATATTGACCTCCCATGCACCTATGTAAGCATTTGTAGGCCATGAGAACTCAGCAAAAGCTTCATGTGCAGAGGAGGTCTGTCATAGGAACATAGGACTGATTCAGACCATGGGTCTCTCTAGCTCAGTGTTGTCTACACTGATTGGCACATGCTCTACCACTGAGCGATGACTCCCATCCTTGGAACCAATAGGAGAAGGCTGAGCCTTCATGCCTAGCTTGGCAGCCTCAAGAGAACTCAGGGGTCGCCACTTTCAAGAAACAGAGTGTAGGGCAGAGGTCCCCAAGCTAAGGCCTGTGGTCCGGATAAGGCCCGAGGGACTCGTTTATCCGGCCTGCAGCAATGCCTGCTGCTGACACCTGCTCTTACCGGCTCTGTTCTGCACGTCTACCCACTTCCGGGTCGGAGGAGCACCGGAAATAGCTTGTGCACGTGCACAAGCATTATTTCCTGTGCACATCCTGGTCGGAGGAGACCCGTGCACATGCACGCAAGCTATTTCCGGTGCTCCTCCGACCCGAAAGTGTGCTGGAAATAGCGTGTGCGCACGCATATGGGCACCCACTCTCCCACCCTCCGGCCCGCCACGCGATCAGCACTGGAGACACCGGCTCGAGGCGCAGTAAGTTTGCTGACCCCTGGTGCAGGGCTAGATCATCTTTCATCTGAGCCAGTACAGGAGTTCTATTCAAGTCCTGTTCTTATGTTGAAAGCACAGAGCTATCATCTTGTGAGGCATGAGAGGAAGTTGCACTCTCTGCATCTTTGGGAGGATGTCTGCAGCAGGACTGCCTGCCAGTACAAAGGGGCTATCCCAGCAAGCGGGAACCCTGAGCGCTCGGGGTTTCATCTCATGGGGACCACCTGCTTGGCTTTGGGAGGCTGCCCTGCTGCAGACATCCTCCCAAGGCTGTGGACAGTGCTGGGGAGGGGAGACTGCGCCTGGCCCTGCTCTGTGATAATTGTGTGTCCTAAATGCCCACATAGGGCAAATGGCTTGTGTCCAAATAATTTTTCCTGAAAGTCAATTCATGGAAAATAATGGAACCTCAGTTAGTCAATGTGGTGACTCTGCTCTGAGTAGGTCTAGCATTGGATACAACTCTTATGTGTTCTTATGTCAATTTGTATGCTAGCTCCCAAGTTGCCAGGCTAGTCCAGTGACCCAAAATGAACTGATGCCTCCTGTTTATTCACTTAACACAGCTGCTTTGACTACTCCCTGTGACCATTCCCATGCAACAAATCATTTATGGATAGTTGTCTGCCATGGTGCAGTGTGTTTTTTGATGTGGAGACTCAGTATCTGTGCATCAAGCTAGATTCCCTCCCGAGTGTGCTCCAGGGATATGTGGAAATAAGGGGTTATACGTACATGAAAGGTGACTGATGACCCCTAAATATGTGTTTGCCTCTTGGTTTTTCTAGGAAGCCTATTTCAAAAAGCACAAGTTCAACACTGTCCCCAGCGTCCAAATAAAAAATGTGGAGAGGTGAGTGCAGTATGTCCAGCCTCTGCAGAATGAGCCCTAATATACCCTGGGGCACCTGGGACTGACTTTCTGAGCCAGGCTTAGGGCTTCCTGGCTTATGTACCTCTCCAGCTGAGACTCACTGCTTTAACTGCACCAGAATGCCCTAAAAGTTGGTAATAACATGTTGCCTCTTTTGTGGGTGGCCTTTAAAAATCATAGAGTGGTAGTCAGCTAAGCTTTACTCAGAGTAGATGGATTGAAATCAATGAAGATTGCTAAGGTAGGCCTATTAGTTCCAGTAGGTGTACTCTGAGTAAAACTTACTTGACTATTACTTCTAGGAGATTAATACTAGCAGGAAGGTGGTTTCTTCATAATAGAAAAAAACACACATTTATTTTCCTGTCCAGCTGATGAGTTGTGTTTCCTGGGGTATACTATCTTCTTCCCCGTTTTCTAGTTTTTACCCCAACCCACGTCAGTGTTCCTACAATAGGGTCAAAATGCTGATGGCTATCCTAGAATGTCTTTCATAGTAGCAAAGGTGGACTGTGGAATTAAATAGTGGTTTTATTGCAGTGGATTTACTAAGCAGGATGCTGACACCCAACAAACTGCCTCTAAGGTGTTAAGCATCAATATTTCTCTTCTCCCCCCACCCCCCTCTGACTGACTGTCTTTATCTTTCCATTGCCCAGCTTAAGGAAAGATGCATATGAAATTGAAATCCACCGGCTGCTCAGGTAACTTGAATGCTAGGAAATCGGACACATGTTGATGGTAAATGATGATATTTTGCAAAGTTTTAAAGAGTGTGTGTGTAGGAACTGTTTCATGTTGGAGATGAATGCTTGTTTGTCTGTTGTTGGGGAGGGTATTATGTTTTTATTCAGTTTTACAGAAGCAAGCATCAAAATTATGCTGATACATCTATACAGCTCTTAGAGTTGTTTGGATCACGGGCAGGCTGTGTCTGCTGTCGTTGCGTGGATTGATTTTGCTAGCATGCCATGCCTACAAGAGAGGTATTCTAGTGTCCCCATTTGTGGAAGGTGTGGCATCTTGTGTATGTGCTGCAGCATCAACTGTAAGAGGAAAAACAATAAGTGGTAGCCAGGAATTTTGCACAATTGGATCATAAGGTTATCAGTTAATCTCTGAAGTGGGTGGGTGGATTTTAACCAATGTCATTGTGAAAGGCTGGAAGCGTCCCATCTAATACGCGAAGGGGAAGGGTGCCAAAGAACAATGTAGTCACTTTGAATGTTTTGTCTGATGTATGACTACAAAGCTTCAACAATAGGAGCAATGTGAGCCCTTCCCACAAACTTACGGCCTTTTCTTTTTTACTTTTCCCCACAGACTAATTGGCATTTTTAAAAAAATTGCTGGAAACCCCTGTGTGTGTTCATACATGTGTGTCTTACGGCTTTTATCTCTTCACTTTGCCTGTCCTCACGGTCCCGGATTTATTTTAATTCCTCCTTCAGTGAGGCAGAAGTTCTGGATCACAGCAAGAACCCCTGTGAGGATTCCTTTGTACCTGACACTGAAGGGAAGATCTACGTTATGTACATCAAGATGGAGCAGGAGGCAGATTTCACCACCTGGACTCAGCTTGCAAAGGTAACTTCCAACTTTTTTGCCTGCCCAGCCTGTGACATAAGATGGACAGGGTGGGGTTTCTGTAGGCCTCTAAATCCAAAGCCAGTGCAGAACGGGAATTGGAAGGCAACCCATTGACTTAGATTCTGGAGCTTCCATCACATGGCTGATTCAACCTTGATCGCATGTTGCTTGTATGATGTCCTCTCTCCACTGTCCTTAGTGCCTCCACATCTGGGATCTAGATGTCCGTGGGAACCATAAAGGACTGTGGCGCCTCTTCCGGAAGAAGAACCACTTCCTGGTAGTGGGAGTGCCTGCCTCTCCTTATTCGTAAGTTTCCTTCGTGGGCAGGGGAAACTCCCCCTGGTCCCCATGTTAGTGCCAGGCTGCTTAGTCTCTGCATGTTTCTCCCAGCATTTCCCCAGCTAGCAATCAAATCAGATCCTGCTCCCCAAGCAAGCTACAGTAGTTGAGCCTGTCCAGTCACATGTTTTAAAGAACACCAAGGTTGCAGGTTCGATCCCTGTATGGGACAGCTGCACATTCCTGCATTGCAGAGGGTTGCACTAGATGATCCTCAGGATCCCTTTCAATTCTATAATTCTGTGTCTTCATAACTTGCTGCTGCTGATGCCACCTGGCGCTTGGAACAAAAATTGCAAGGAACTTGGAAAGAAGCAGAGGCAATGCCATTCTTCGGCACGGTTGCTTGGTGGCTATGTGCACCAGGTAGCTGCACCAGAAGGGCTGCAAGAATAGCTGACTCTGATTTTGGGAGACCATAGCAAGGTGACTGAGAAGGGATTGGAGGCAGCTCCAATCCCTTGGGGTGGCGTGTATTGTGTGTAGTCACGAAGCAGACATGAAAGGCCAGAATTCCTCTCCAGGCAATTATTAAGAGGGGAGGCCTTGACTCAGTGGCAGAGCACGTGCTTTGCTCACAGACAATCCCTAGCATCTCCATCTATAGAAAGGATTAAGTCAGGCTTCCTCAACCTCAGCCCTCCAGATGTTTTTGGCCTACAACTCTCAAGATCCCTAGCTAGCAGGACCAGTGGTCAGGGGTGAAGGGAATTGTAGTCTCAAAACATCTGGAGGGCCAAGGTTGAGGAAGCCTGGATTAAGTGGAATGGGGATGCCTGAAGCCTAGTAATGCTGCCTCCAGATGGACAACACTGGCCTAGATGGACAAATGGGCTTATCTGGTGCAAGGCAGCTTCTTATTTTCCTCTCCATGCTGCCCTCTCTGGCCCGAGACACTTCTTTAGCTCCCCCACCCCTTTCCCTTTTTTGTAGCCAACTCCTTTTTTCTCCTTCTCCTCCTAGATCCAAGAAACCCTCCTCAGTGACCCCCATTTACATGGAGCCCCAAGCCAAGGATGAAGCGGTGGGAGCCGTGGGAGCAGGAGCGGAGCAAACTTGAAGCAGGGCTTGGGAGTGTTGTCCGTGTTGCCTTCACAGCCTGCTGGGAAAAGGGGCTCAAGACGCCATGGAGCTTCGTGGGAGATTTGTGTGCCGCTTTCTCTGAAGGACTTGGGAAGAGGGGCAAAGACAAAGGGGGGAGGGCTCCCTGCTGCCCCAAGGCAGCTGCTGAGTGTGAATACGTTGCACTGGGAAGGCAGGAGCAGGAGCCTTTAATATTTTTCTAAGCCACTGCAACAATACAATTTTGTGGGGTGGGGAGGGGGTCGGTCTCATTTTTAACACTGACGCTTTACTAACGGTGGCCACCCTTTCCCCCAAATTGTGGGTTAGGCCAGAGGGAGCTGTTTGGAAAGGTGATTGGTTCCCCTTTTAGGGAGCTCTTCTCAGACCACTACTTCAGGATATATACATTTGTTGTTGTTATTTATTAACTCTGTGTGTTGGTCAACATCCTTCAAAAGGCAGCTGTCCTGCTTATGTTTCTGGTGGTTTCCAGTTTAGGGGGGATTGTGATGGGACTCTTAAGCCCTGGAAAGCATGTGGAGCCATTCATTCTCCAGGTAGAGGAACCATCCTGTACATGGCTTGGATTGGTGGCTACAGAGCAGACAGCTCGCCTGAATTTGGAGAATGGCTTTTGTGCCGGAGGATGGAGAAATAGACCTTCATGGCCTTCATCGTCGGGACTTAAGGACACAAACCACAAATGGAACTGCATGTATCGGTACTGTGGGCAACCTAACCTGGATGCTCAGGCCCAGAATTCCTTTCCTCCTGTCTCTGCTCCCAGTGGATTGTGATGCAAGAAGGGAAACATCAAAATCTCTGGCATTTTATCTACCTAGCAAGTTCTCCTGGCTCTAACTGAGGCACCTCTTCTTGACTGAAATGCTCAATAAGAGCCAGACTGGCAACAACAGGTAGAGGCCCAAGGCTGCGAGGCTTGGTGGAGTTGCTCTTCTGTACAATACCCACAGAAAAGAGCCAAGAAGTGGTGAAGGTGTGTGTGTGTGTACAAAAAGTGCCTTGAGGGAGTATGTGCTGGCCTAGAAAGCCTGCTCAGAAAGGGAGAGTTGAAGTGAATGGATCAAGCCAAACCTCAATTATGTTTGCTCCATTGGAACAAAGCTTCTGTGAGCTCAAAGATCCAAATGCAGGAACACTTGTTAGTCTGCAGTGTGGATGACCTGTGGCAATGGCCACCGTTAGTACCACTAAGCAAGGTCAAGCTCACTCCTGTCCTCCATCCTGTGGAGCTGATAGGCTTTGTGTCCTACCCTGCTCAGTTCAAGCCAGTCTTGCTCTTTTTGAGGCCTAGGTTGCTGAAGCATGTTGCTTGGAAAGGAGGCGCTCATAGGACCTCAAGGAAGTTCTGAAGAGGCTTCTTGGGGAAGTAGGTTCTTCTGGAGTCTGTGTTGGCTGGGCAGAGGTAACGGGGAAGGGAAAGGGCAGAAATTCAGGGACAAAGAGGGAATAGTGGTTTTCCTCTTCCACATCTGGTGCCTTATGAGGTGAGCGAAGTCCTTGGGGTCTAGAATGTAACTTTCTGTACAATGATTCAGTGAACAGCTAAAGGAAAGGGAGCACCACCTACAAGCAGATGGCCAGGTTCTAGTTTAATGTAATCCTTTCCCTTCCATTTGGTGGTGAGGTGTCTTTTTGTTTTGTGTTTCCTCTTCTTTCTCCACACCGCCAAGCTAACCATACATAGTTGATGCTGCCCGGGTCTTTAAGAAAACAAACGAATTGGGTGTAGAGGACTAGAAAAGGGGAAAGGTGGCATTACAGCATTTAAGATGTCCATAAGGCAACTGTGGCCTCCATTACTAAGGTACCATCTTCAGCCAACTCCTGAACCTAAGAGTGTCTTGCTTCACCTCACTTGGTCTGTACATTTTCCAAAAAGAAACCCTTTGGCTTCTATCCACGTCTAGTGACTGAGGGGAGACCATAGGGAATTTTGGATGGATGACTTTGGTACAGTCACTGATTGAATGCCGCTGATTTATGGGTTAGTGATGCTTTACTGCAGGGAACCAAGACATCTTGTCAGTTCAGTCCATACCATCTCAGGGGAAACTGGTGGGTGTGTCTGCCTCTGGAAGGTGGGCTTCTCTTGGCCCTGCCTGTTGGCCTTGATGCAGATACACTCAGCATATTGCAGCTGCAAGGTGAGCGTAACCCAGAGCTGAGAGTGCAGCAGTTCCTGCCAGAGATGAAAAGGAACGCTTTGGCTGCTGCTTTCCTTGATTGCATCGCTTGCCATCACATTGCCAGTGCATCATGTTTCACTGGAGGTAAATATGGACATGTATTTCCCCCAACAGCTTTTGCAGGTACGGTAGAGCTAAAAGTTAGAGCTGTGCTGCATTTTTGCAAAAGGATAATTTTTCTGTTATGCCTTCCTTGTCTCTCCTTGGCAAGCATTGATGCAGAAAGGGAATCTGTTCCTGTAAACAGGCACCTGAAGGTTCCTGGATACAACTTTAGCATGCGTTTGCATTTTTAGAAACACACAAGTTTTGCTGCGGAGTCTTACTACTGATGACATATGGAATGATCCTCATAGTGAAGCAGCTAGTACTTTCGCCATTTTTGTGGCAACATGGTATGGAGCATGGTTTTTTATGTTGTTGGGTTTTTTGTTTGGTTTTATTTAAGGCGCACAGCACCCTTAATAAGGGGAAGGAGCAACTTCTAAGCAGAGTTCAGCAACCTTTGCCCTCCAGAAGCACATTACGTTCCTTTTCCTTATTTATTTGGTAACCAGAATGGGGGATGTTTTGAAGCCGCCAAATCTCCAAGGCCCTATTACACTTGGCACAAAGTGCAAAGAGTTGGGGCTTCTGCAAATGCACAGCAACAGCAGCAACCCTGAAGGCTTTTTTAGTGATGGCTAACTGCAGCAATGCTGAATTAGCTAATGTGCTTCTTATTAATTTAAAGAAGCCATTTCCCCCCCTTCAGAACCAGTCATGGGATTTCAGGGGCATGGCAAGTGGAGATCTCAGGAAGCCTAATGCCTAGACCAGCCTTCTCGAACCTGGTGCCTTCCAGATGTTTTGAATGACAATTCCAGTCAGCTGCAGCCATCACAACAGTGCTGGCTGTGGCTGATGGGAGTTCAAAGCACCTGGAGGGGCACCAAGTTGGGGAAAGGTGGCCCGGATCTACAAATGCCTTTGTCCTTGATGGAGAGCAGAGCACAGGCCTCTCCAGACTTCATCTATATGTTTGGCGTGAGTGTTTAGTTGTGGGCAGAGGGAGGGGCTAGTTGCTTTTTGCAGCAGAAAGGCATTTCCTACCTATCAGGTGTGTAAAATCAGGTCACTCATGATCAAAGTTCAGAGCACACTTTTGAAGGGGCTACATCTACCTTAAAAGTGTTCATGAGGTGTCTTCTGAAAGGAATGGTGTTCTGCTCTTGGCACTGGCAATAGACACAGCTCCTGCCCCACCTGACCAAGTGCAAAATATTTTATGGTGAGGACATCCCAAGATCCCACGGTAACAGCATCATTGCAAGAAGATTGTAGTTTGTGACTTTGTGAGGAGGCAAGAAAAGCAGAGGTGGGTTGGGGTGGTTTCCCCTGTTCAGCCTTGCAATTTTCCACTTGTGAAACAACTGGAATATGTCAGAGGGTAGCTGGAACAGTTGCTCTAAGTCACTACAGTGGTACCTTGGTTTAAGAACAGCTTAGTTTATGAACAACTTGGATTAAGAACGCTGCAAACCTGGAAGTAGGTGTTTTGGTTTGTGAACTTTGCCTTTGAAGCAGAACATGTTCCGCTTCCTGTTGAGTGTGTTCCATTTGTAAATTGAGTCCCCTGCTGCTGTGGGAAAGCACACCTTGGTTTAAGAATGCTTTGGTTTAAGGACGGACTTCAGGAATGGATTAAGTTTGTAAACCAAGGTACTACTGTACTTGCCCCTGGCAATATGCCAGTGGGAGCGGGAAGAAAAATAGCAAGGATATAAATTTAATTCAGTTTTCACTGTGTGTGACTTTTAAAATAACAAGTTTCCCCTTCATAAGGTTACCTGTACTACAAGTGCTGCTTCTAAAACAACCGTTTAGGGATGGGAAATGTTTGATCTAAAGCATTTTAATCTTTAAAATATAGTCCAGCACCATGGACATGAGACTTTTGACTGAAATGGAAGCTAAATGGCCATATGGGGGTTGTGTATCTTGCTGGCATTGGATTTCAGTGGGGTAAGCATGCCTTTCTCTGGATTACACCTAGCAGCTGCAATCCTATGCTTGCTAGTTCTAAAACCTCTTGGCTTCTAGGTAACCAGGGACTGCTTATGAGTAAACCTCCTTGGGATTGACCCAAGTGTGAAACAACTGGAATAAAATGTGTTCACATTCAGCTTCAAATTCCCATTTAAATACAAACAGTATTTAATCCCTTTGATTGCAGTGACTTATTCTCGTCAAACTTTGCAAACAAGTCCAAGGATCATAACCCCTGACCTTGCTTTTTGCAAACTATGCGGGAAAGGATAGCTAAAAGTTCATCAACTGTTCCTCTCTTCCAGTTTATTTCAGCCAGAATCTTTCTGGTTGTTAGTGACAGCATGCTTGATGCTTTGTCTGATCTATCATGGAAATTACTATTTTCTTGTAGCTTCTGGAGGGTTTGGGGGTTATTTTGATGGTGGTGGGAAGTTGGAGAGGAGACGGTTCTGTTGCAAAGCAGCTAACATTTTTCAGACCAACAGTTGCCTAGGTAACATGCCATCATTTGCCATCAGTTTTTCTTGTTTCTGCTGTTCCCCAAACTATCCATTGATAATGCACGACGACATCAGAATGTAAAGCTGTCATACCCTGTGGATGTTGGTACCATATGTTAGGCTGCTTGGTGCCAGGTGCTTCAAACTGGTGTAACTGTCCTCTTAAATGATACCATCTAGGACTGAATTTGACATTCTTGCCACTATTTGGTTTCCACTTGCTCTTCTATCTCGTTCTTTATTCCTTGCTACCACCAGCACTCTTGTTTTGCTGTAGTTGTCTTTAACTTAATGCAAAGGGCAATGCAGTTTCCTGGGCTGGGTGCACCTTATTCCCTGGACAGACTTGGATTTCATTTGCATGCAGCAACAGGCAAGAACAGAGGCTGCTGTGTGCAGGGTGACTGACTGCTTTTGGGAATCCAGTTTTGTGTGTGTTAGGTTTTTTTGTTTTGTTTTCCGAAAATAAAGGTGGCGGAACTACTAGCATATCCTTTCTTTTCCCTACTTCCATGGATGGTCATATCTTGCACTGTAGAAAAGCCTGTATATTTTTAAATGTTGCTCAGGAAAAATGCTGCCTTCACCTGTAACCAGTGGGCACAAATGATAAAACGCTGCCCCAGTTATATACGGTTTCCTGGCTGATCATCTCAAGGCAAAACTTTGAAGTGTGACCAGATGCATCTGTTTAATGGCAGCTGCCCATAAGCATATTTTGAGAGGAGAGAAAGGCCAGTTACACACAAACCATGGTTAACTTCTTTTTAGAGTCCTGCATTAACCACAGAGCCTAGGACTTGCCAATCAGAAGGTCGGCGGTTCGAATCCCCATGGCGGGGTGAGCTCCCGTTGCTCGGTCCCTGCTCCTGCCAACCTAGCAGTTCAAAAGCACGTCAAATTGCAAGTAGATAAATAGGTACCGCTCCAGCGGGAAGGTAAACGGCGTTTCCGTGCGCTGCTCTGGTTCACCAGAAGCGGCTTAGTCATGCTGGCCACATGACCCGGAAGCTGTACGCCAGCTCCTTTGGCCAATAAAGCGAGATGAGCACCGCAACCCCAGAGTCGGCCATGACTGGACCTAATGGTCAGGGGTCCTCTTACCTTTACCTTATTAAAAGGCCTTTAGTATTGAGAGCGCAGTTGAGCGTCAAGAACATTGGCCTTGAAACGGGAAACGTCTGTTCCAATTTCACCTTGCACACAGTCTCACTTGGTGGCTTCTACAAAGGAAGAACACACTTAAGATTTATAAAGTCCCTGGAACTCTCTGCATGGTTAATAGATAAAAATGAGCTTAAAACAAGGAGATCCTTTAAAGTAGAATATGGGGAACCCTTTTCAGCCTGAGGGTTGCATTTCCTCCTAGGCAACCTTCCCAGGACCACAAGCACTCTTTACTTCTAAAAATAAAAGAAATGCAGCCCTATGTCTTTGCCATCTTCTCATTTCTAACAAAAAAACCTTTGGTCCCTCCAACTTTGCCCTGTGATGCAAAATCAGGCAATTACTGTGTGGCTCCACTAGAGGTACTCAGTCTTGCATAATGCCCAAAAGATAAACTTGAAAAAGTACCATCTATTTGTGTAAACAGGAGAAGGAAGCAACTCCTGCTTATAAAAGACTGACTTCTTTTTTAACTACCAGGAAATACCACTATACTGCATCATGGTCAAAGGCTTATCAGTGGGATGTGATCATGGCATCGGCTTTATGGTCTTTGATCTTTCTGCTTTCCTATCCTTGCCTGCAATACACCAAGAATATGTGTTGTGAGTCTGGCTGAAGGCAAAATGGATTGATGGCAAACTTCAGTGCAGTTCTTGGAAGGAGATAGAGTAAATGTATCCAAGTGTCTGTGAAAAGTCTCTCTTTCTCCTATCAGTCTTGTGGACTACAAATCCTGGCCATTGGCCATGCTGGCTGGGAGTGATGGGTGTTGTAGTGCAGCTACAACTGTTAGGATATGAGTGTTGCTTATGTTCATATTATGGGGCAACATGGTCCCTTTGCATCATTTATCCGGTCAGCAAACACAGCTGTGCTCAAGTTGATTTCAAAGGGATTTACTTTGGAATAATTTAGTGCAGAGATCATCATATATTTTGGACCAGGTGACACATTTTAAATTCTGACAGTGTGCCGGGGGTGCCAGCCACAACATGGCTGCCATGAGGGGCATGGCATAACACAAAATTAGATAAGAGTACAATAGCTCTGAAGCATGGAATCAAGAGTTAGAAGGGATCCTGAGGCTCATTTAGCCAAAATCCCAGTTTTTCCCCTAGTTGTAGTTCCATCCGAGAAGAGGCTTAACCTGTTGAATTTATGCCAAGAAAATTAGAATCAAAAGGTTAGATGCATTAAAAGGGAGCAAGGAAGTGCAGCTCTTTAGGACCCATGGGATTCCTACTGCCTGGTGCCCCAACTCACTCATCAATCACAACTCCTGGCTTCAATCATTGGCAAAAAAAACTACTGACAGGCAAGAGCAGCTAGACTGGCTTATTTCACATAAATCTCTTAGAAGGCTATCTTCCCCTTTCAACAATGGATAACACCCCTTTGCTTCTATCCACTGATCTGACATCTTGGTACGACTCAGCCATAGTGCCTTGCATGACACAATGTAAGGCAATTATAAGGAAAATATTATTTTGATCATATGACAAGTCACCATTAGGGACTTAGGGAAGGGAGGGTGGGAATGGGGCTTCACTGATTGGTGTTTTCGGTTTGTATTTTTCATATATAGTCCATTAACACTCTCTCTCTCTCTCTCTCTCTCTCTCTGTGTGTGTGTGTGTGTGTGTGTAATATAAGAGGACTAGAGACCTTTTTTTAAAAAAATGACAGCTCAGAGTCTGGGGCACCATGGTGTGTCTCTTATTCGTGCCTTCTCAGAAGTAAGGCTTGCTTAGTTTAATGGGACTTACTCCCAGGTGATTGCGGATAGGATTGCAGCCTTTGCACTCTTAGGGTTATGACAATGGTCTTAAAGTCCATGTAAATTAGAAACTGGAACAATCTACAGGAAATTCTTGAAGGGGTCAGAGAAACCAACACCCATTTGGTTGCGTGTTTCCTTTTAGAACATTTTATTATGAACTTCCTGTGTTTCTGCTTGTCCCTCACTCGAATGCTATAGCTTCCTTATTGTACAAGGGAGTTGCAGTTTCTACTGACACAGTTCTCCAGCCACTGCCCAGAATAAACTTGTCAAAAAGTAACAGAAAATTCCTGTAGATCAAGGAAGTATACCAGTGATTTACTGAAAAAATCCCCATGTAATGGATGTCCCTGCTGCTGCAATCCCACAAAGGCTGAGTTAACAAAAGTATTCAGGTGCCTTTTGTGGCCCTCCATATATTTCTATAAGATCAAGTGTTTAAATGGTAATACGGTAACTTCTCTTGTCGTTATAGATGCAGTCTGGAAAACGGGTTGAAATTAGTACCTGATGTCAATATCAGATTTGACAAATCCCCCCTCACTCTCCTAATTCTGCATGACCACAAGCAAGAGAGTAAAAGTGCTTGTTTCCTTTTAAAAAAATAATAATTAACTGCAGCTTGTCCTTTTGCCTGTACCATCATTAATTACAGTTTGAAACTAGCCAAGTTAAAACCATGGGTTACAAAGCTGGCTTGTTTCAACAAACCATAGTCAAAATTGCCCCACATTTTAGGATTCAGATATAATACTAAACCACAGTTATACAGAAATGAAAGCAAACTTTGATTCCCCTCCTTCTGCATTTGAGATTCGCTGTGCCTTGCTCCTGTCAAGATAAGCCATTGTTTGTTGTGATGCTCAAACTGTCCCATAGTGTGCAGTCAACTTGTGGGTACAGAGGATTGTGTAGGTAAAGTACCATATTTTTCCGTGTATAAGACTAGGTTTCCCCCCTAAAAAATAATGTACAAAATTTGGGGGCATCTTATACACGGATAGATCTCCCATTTCCTTAAATCGGAGTCCCCCCAAATAAGGGGGCATCTTATACATGGGGGTGTCTTATAAACGGGAAAATATGGTATATCTACTTACTGTGGCTTCACCAAGTTGGTTGGGTAGTTAATTAGTTTAGGCAATTCATTTCATTTCATATGTCATTCAGTTTCTCAGTCCAAGGGTGTGTTCTTTTTCCCACAAACACTATCAATACCATTTTTTCCTATTGTATTTTCTCTCTTACCATTATTACATTAACCAGTGCAAAGCAGCATTAAGAAGCAAGAACTGTGGGTGAAAAAGGTGATAAGGAGTAGAAAAATCAATATATTGTGAGCTAATGGCACTAGGAGCAAACACCTAAGGGCACTTAAAACTGATGCCTGGATAAGATTGGCTTTTGACGGGTGACGTAGCTCAAGGGCACGGCAGCTGGATTGGGTACTGGGTGGCATTTTCTACTAGGCTGCAAGAGCCTGTGGTGTATGATGCATAGGTGGATAAATTGTTATCTATAACAGGAACCCAAACTTTTGCTCTGGTGAATTGGTTTTGCAAATTGGCTAGGTCTGACGCAGGTAATTCAAGCTGGTTTGCATCCATGATAAATATACATAGGTTAATTTATCATAGGCTCAAAGCAGGTAATGTCATTGTAAACGAAGGGGGGAAACTACACTAGAAACAACACCATAATACAACTAAAATAGGTCCAATCTATGGTTAATCCAAGTACAAATAGAGAAATCTTTTTTTTTTTAAAGTAATGTTTATTAGGAGTTTAAAAGTTACAAAAAGAAAAAAAAGAGTTAAACAAAGCAGAACAATACAATACAATACCTAAAAAACAAAAAACACTACTTATCTTAACAAAACAAAAACAAGAACAAAAACAGAATCTGTCAGGGAACTGCCATCGGAAGGAAGGGAAGTGAAAGGGCTCACACAGGTTGGGAGAGACTCAGCAGCTGAAGAGGGAACCAGTAGGGGGAGAGGAGCTGAGCTGAGGGAAAGGGAGCTGGAGGGATGGCTCAGAGACACTTCCAGCGAAAACAGTGGGGAGGTTTCAGGACCTCCTGTAGGGACACCCACTCCTCGCCGGAAACTGTCACGCAGAGAGTCCAGAAGACGTGTTTCCGTTAAGGAGCTTTTATGTTGGAAGCGATTCCGAAAGCAACCACTGTCGGAATCTGCCAGCGACTGACGGAGCCATGTTTAAGGGGCTCCGTTACAGACAGAGGTTTGCAAACTTGACCAAACTCTGAGGGACTAGGATTTTACACACAAGCAGCTCATCGTCCCATCACAGCATTCCGACAGTCTTCGTGAGCAGCTTGTGCAGGAGAAGGCATCATGAGCAACCCAGCCGGAACCGGAGAAGCAGGAGCTGGAGCGGGTCCAAGCCTGGAAGAAAGGTACCGGGTGTTGGAGGTCCAGCTAGCGCTGCAGACGGCGAGGCTTGAGGAGAGGAGGGCTCAGGATGCAGACAAAAAGGGGAAAGACACCCAGCTCGTCAGAAAGGTACCAGGATTGGTGCAGAAGTTGGGGGGGAGCCCAAAGACTATCATGGCTTTCGGACAGAGATGCAATATGCCCTCAATCTGCAGTTTGATGAATTCCCTGACGAGGAATCACGAGTGGCTTTCGTGATTGGGCATCTTGAAAAGGGGGCGAGAGACTGGGTTAGACCCCTGATGGCAGCGAATAGTGACGTCCTAAAGGACACGATGAAGTTCTTTCGCGCCATGGATCTGATGTTTTCCAGCGATATTGAACAGGGAGTGGTCCGCAGACAGTTAATGGCTTGCAAACAGGGGAGCCGATCTGTCCGTGAGTACTGGACTGAGTTCACCATGTTGATCCATAAATTGGGGTGGGATCTATCGGCGGAACCCATTCAAATGCTCTTTGAAGAAGGGCTTTCTTCGGCTGTGAAAGACGAACTTTCCCGGGCGCCCAGGGCGGAGTCTATGGACCAGCTGACCAAATCAGCGCTGACCATAGGAGCGCGCCAGGAGGCGAGAGCATTGGAGAGGCGGGAAGGGAAGGGGGAACGTTGGAAGGAGTTCCGCATTCCAGACATTCCAGAGCCAACTTTCCCGCCGGCAGAGCCGATGGAAATCGGAACAGCGCGCGCGCGCGCAGTTTCAAAGCCCAGTGAGGGGGGAAAGAAGGAGGGAAAAGGCGCCCGGAAATGCTATCTCTGCCAACAGCCAGGTCACTTTGCCAGAGTCTGCCCCCAGAGGAAGGAATGGCAAGGGATGGTAGGAGCTGTGGAGGGAAGAGAGGAAGAAATACCGAAGCAAGTAAAAGCCAACGCCTGGCTGCCACCGTCTGGGCACAGCAGCCAGGCCAAAGAGCAGTGAAAGTGCCCACGCCAGAACCTCCTAAACCCGCCCTAGTGATAGAAGTGGCGCTAGAGCTGCCAAACGGACACCCTCTAAAGATAAAGGCGCTGTTGGACTCAGGCAGCTCCTGCAATTTCATGAGCAAAGAGTTTGCAGCTGAACACCAGATACAGACGATCCCTTTAAGCAACCCCCTGCAGGTGACCACGATCGATGGCAGGGAGCTGTTGGGAGGAGAAGTCAGCTTGCAGACCGTCCCAATGATAATGAAGGTGGCAAGGCACACCGAACTGATAGCGTTTAATGTGGCCACCTTGGGAGGAGCTCCCATTATATTGGGGATGAGCTGGCTAGCGTTACATGATCCGCTGGTGGGCTGGCATCAGAGAGTGGTTTCTTTTGGTTCAGCACATTGCTTAGAACACTGCAAAGAGGGAAAGGGTTTGGCAGGGGCCCAAGCCACCCTAGCAGGGACTGAAGTAACGGAGAACGTGAAGGTACCACGACAATACGCAGATCTCCGCGACGTCTTCAGCGAAAGGGAAGCTGACCAACTACCCCCGCATAGACCCTTTGACTGTCAAATCAATTTACTCCCTGGGGCACAGCTCCCTGTAGGCAAGCTGTACGCCATGTCAGACAGAGAGATGCAGGAGCTAAGAGAGTTCATTGACAAGAACCTGAAGAGAGGGTTCATCAGAGAGTCCAGGGCGGTGGGGGGCAGCCCAGTGTTTTTTGTGGATAAAAAAAACACGAACAAGCCGAGGCTTGTGTGTGACTTCAGGGCCTTAAATGCAGTGTCAGAACCAGTGGCTTTCCCTATGCCCAGGATTGACGACATTTTGACAAGGGTCAGGAAGGGAAAGATTTTTACTAAACTGGACCTAAGGGGGGCGTACAACCTGATACGAATAAGGAAGGGGGATGAATGGAAAACCACCATGTTCACCCCTTTGGGGGCATTTGAATATTTAGTTATGCCCTTCGGCCTACAAGGAGGCTCCGCGTGCTTTCAATCGTTTATGAACCACGTCCTGGGGCCTTTGCTTTACAAGAATTGTGTGGCCTTCTTAGACGACGTGTTGGTGTATTCTGAGAATGAGGAGCAGCATGTGAGAGACGTCAGAGAAGTGTTGAGCAGGCTGCAAGCCAACCAGCTGTGGGTGAAACTGGAGAAGTGTCAGTTTCATACCAAGGAGGTGGAATTCCTGGGGTATCGCCTGTCAGACAAGGGATTGGCCATGGATCCCGGCAAGGTCCAGGCGGTGCTGGAATGGAAAACACCCAAAACAAGGAAGGATGTGCAGAGGTTCCTAGGATTTGGGAACTTCTATCGTAAGTTCATCCGAAACTTTGCCCACCTGACGGCGCCCATTACGGACTGTCTCAGCAGTAAGAAGAAGTTCGTTTGGACTGAGGAGGCGGAGCGAGCATTTGAGGAACTAAAAAGGGCCTTCGCCTCGGAACAACAACTCCTGCATGTGGATTTACAAAAACCGATGAGAGTGGAAACTGACGCATCAGACAGAGCTATTGGGGCGGTGCTTCTGCAGCCAGGGAAGGAGGAGTCAGAGTGGAGACCGTGTGCCTTTTTTTCGCGAAAGCTGAACAAATCCGAGAGGAACTACACGGTGTATGACCGAGAACTACTAGCCATTCATGAGGCGTTCCGGAGATGGAGGCACCTGCTAATTGGCGCACAACATAAGGTGCAAGTGTGCACTGACCACAAGAACCTAGAGTATTGGAGGACGGCACGAGTGCTCAACCAACGGCAAGTGAGATGGGCCCAGGAGTTCTCCAAATTTAACTTTGAGATTTGTTACGTGCCAGGCCCAGAGAACATTAGGGCGGACGCTCTCTCACGCAAACCTGAATATTTGGAGGGGGAGGGAGCACCCGAAGAGAGACATGTCATTCCAGAGGACCGCTGGGTGTGTGGGGCGGCATTGGTGGGACAAAGAGAACTGGTAGAGGAAACAGAGAATGATGAATACGCCCAGAATAAGCTCAGAGGTCTTAGGGGTGAGGGAGAGGAACCAGGGGGTTTCGAGGAAAGAAATGGAGCTTTGTATTACAAAGGGGCACTGTATATCCCTGAAGGAGACTTAAGGGGGAGGGTACTCAAGCAGTTGCACGACAGCCCCACGGCGGGGCATTTTGGACAACACAAAACCATGTGGTTGGTCACCAGGGAATTTTGGTGGCCTAAGGTGAGGGAAGATGTACGGGAGTATGTAAGAGGGTGTGAGCAATGCCAGCGAGCCAAAGGGGAGAGGCGGGCACCGGCGGGGCTATTAGAACCCTTACCAACCCCAGAACGACCTTGGGAGGCAGTGTCGATAGATTTTATGACTGATCTGCCGAAGTCCAAGGGGAAAACAGCCATCATGGTGGTGGTAGACCTACTAACAAAGATGTGCCACTTTGTAGCCTGCTCGCATGCAGTCACGGCGGAAGAGACAGCGAAGTTATTTGTAGAACACATTTTTAGGTTGCACGGGGTGCCATTGAGGGTGGTCTCAGACCGAGGAGAACAATTTACTTCCAGGTTCTGGAGGAAGCTCATGAGCTTACTGCAGGTGGAGGTCAACTTTTCGACTGCCCGGCACCCTGAAACCAACGGGCAGGCGGAAAGAGCAAACGGGGTCCTCCAGCAATACCTGAGGTGTTATGTCAATGACAGAGAGAATGACTGGGTAGAAAAGTTGGCGCTGGCGGAATTTGCCTACAACAATGCCGAGAATGTGTCCACAGGGATGAGCCCCTTCTTGGCTAATTATGGGTGTCATCCCAGGGCTTTCCCAGGGGGAGAAGGGGAGAGATGGGGTGTCCCGGCAGCCGAGCATTTTGTAGAAGAAATGGAAGCAATCCATCGTCAGCTCCAACTCAACTTAGAAAGGGCGAAGGAAGAATACAAGAGGCAGGCAGACAAGAACCGAAGGGAAGGTGAAACCATAAGGGTGGGAGATAGGGTGTGGCTGTCAACCCAAGGGTTGCCGTTCAAAGGAGGTTGTAAGAAATTAAGACCCAGGAGATTGGGTCCCTTTGAGGTCATTCAACAGGTCAACCCAGTGGCTTTCAGGCTCCGGTTACCCAACCACATGAAACTGCACCCAGTATTTCACAGGTCGTTACTGTCACCGTATGAGGGGGGACGAGAAGGGATGGCCACTCGGGGACCGGTCATAGAAGAAAGGGAATGCAGCAGCCATGTGGCAGAAATCCTCGACGCCAGATGGAAGGGGGATCAGGTGGAGTATTTGGTAGCGTGGGAAGGAGAACCGGAGTCAGAAAACACTTGGGTAATGGCAGAAGATATCAATGACGAGGTATTGATAGAAACGTTCCATCAAAGGTTCCCAAGGAAACCTCAGCCTGTGGAGAGGTTCCGGAGGGAATACTTTGGGACCACCGATGAGGAGGAGGAGTTGGAAGGATTCTCGGAATCGGAAGGGGAAGGGGAGATGGACTCTGAGGAGGAGGAGTACTTCGAGACCAGGAACCGCAACAGGTGGAGAGAAGTGTTCGGGACATCGGAAGATGAAGGAAGTTCATTCCGGGGTTTTGCCTCCTCACCGCCCGTAGAGGAGGGGGCGAGAGGGGATGAAGGGGGCCCTGGAGGGGAGGTGGATGTCAGGGAACTGCCATCGGAAGGAAGGGAAGTGAAAGGGCTCACACAGGTTGGGAGAGACTCAGCAGCTGAAGAGGGAACCAGTAGGGGGAGAGGAGCTGAGCTGAGGGAAAGGGAGCTGGAGGGATGGCTCAGAGACACTTCCAGCGAAAACAGTGGGGAGGTTTCAGGACCTCCTGTAGGGACACCCACTCCTCGCCGGAAACTGTCACGCAGAGAGTCCAGAAGACGTGTTTCCGTTAAGGAGCTTTTATGTTGGAAGCGATTCCGAAAGCAACCACTGTCGGAATCTGCCAGCGACTGACGGAGCCATGTTTAAGGGGCTCCGTTACAGACAGAGGTTTGCAAACTTGACCAAACTCTGAGGGACTAGGATTTTACACACAAGCAGCTCATCGTCCCATCACAGAATCAATTAAAAACACATCCAATATTTCCATATCTTGTCTTTCATTTACTTGTTTCGACGACCTCCTCACACCTCCCTTTTTTGTATTCTAGTTCAGTTAGCTATTTCAGCAAATCCTTTCCATCTTTCTCAGTTTTTGTCCTATAATTTATCTTAACACAATCTAACCTTATTTTTTTCCCCTTTAGCCCATTAACAGTCTATTTTTACTTAATTCTTTATAACATTTCTGCTAAAGCCATATAACTTCATTCCAGCATCCTTCTAACATTCATTAATTTTACAGTGTTTCTGTCGATAGTCTTTAAATTTTTTCCAATCTTCTTCCACCGACTCTTCTCCCTGGTCTCGGATTCTGCCAGTCATTTCCGCCAGTTCCATGTAGTCCATCAGCTTCATCTGCCATTCTTCCCGGGTGGGTAAATCTTGTGTCTTCCAATACTTTGCGGTAAGTATTCTTGCTGCTGTTGTAGCATACATAAAGAAAGTTCTATCCTTCTTCATCACCAATTGGCCGACCATGCCCAGGAGAAAGGCCTCTGGTTTCTTCAGGAAGGTATATTTAAATACCTTTTTCATTTCATTATAGATCATCTCCCAGAATGTCTTAATCCTTGGGCAAGTCCACCAAAGGTGAAAGAATGTACCTTCAGTCTCATTACATTTCCAACATTTATTATCAGGCAGATGGTAAATTTTTGCAAGCTTGACTGGTGTCATGTACCACCTATAAATCATTTTCATAATATTTTCTCTTAAGGCATTACATGCCGTAAACTTCATACCTGTGGTCCATAACTGTTCCCAGTCAGCCATCATGATGTTGTGTCCAACATCTTGTGCCCATTTAATCATAGCTGATTTCACCGTTTCATCCTGAGTGTTCCATTTCAACAGCAAGTTATACATTCTTGATAAATTCTTAATTTTGGGGTCTAACAATTCTGTTTCCAATTTTGATTTTTCCACCTGGAAGCCAAGTTTTTTATCCAAATTATATGCCTCCATTATTTGATAATAATGGAGCCAATCTCACACTTTGTCTTTTAATTTTTCAAAGCTCTGCAGTTTTATTCTGTCTCCCTCTTGTTCCAAAATTTCCCAATATTTCGGCCATTTGGCCTCCCAAATAGAGAAATCTTAATCACGTCTGGGAAATAATGTGTAGGTTGGACTTTGTGCTTTCAAGAAGGAAGTTTGAACCAGTGCCACTACATTTTGGGGGGTTGGTGGAGGAGAGATGATGGGGGAAGTGTTGGAAACTTCCATGGGAATACAAAACACCCCAAAATTTTGAGCTTTCATTTAAAAAGCAAGGTTGGCTCCAGCCCTCTCTGAGTTTATACAACTGGATCCCTAACATGGGAAGCAACTTTTGAACTATGAGGAAATCAGTTTGCCCATTGCACTGTACCTTGGGGGAGCCTTTCAGGGGAATATAAACATCTATAAACCCAACCTTACTTAAAAAAAAAAAGTCACAATAACATCTTTATATTGCTATGTACTTCTCTGTTTACAAAAACAGTGAATAATGATCAATCTTATTTTTCAAAAGGGACACTAAAGGCAGAATTCAAAGAGCTGTACACTGTATTTATTTATTTATTTATTTATTTATTTATTTATTCATTCATTCATTCATTCATTCATTCATTCATTCATTGCATTCATTGCATTGCCATCCCATCTTTCCACCAAGGAGCTCAAGGTAGTATGCATAGTTTCTCCTCATTTTATCCTTACAACAACCCTGTGAGGTAGGTTAGGAAGGCTTAGAGTGAGTGGCCGGCCCAAGATCACTCAGTGAGCTTCATGGGGATTCAAACCCTGGTCTCACAGATCCTACTCCAAACTACGCCTCATTGGCTCTTGTATAGAGCTTCCATTCACCTAATGAAGCTTGCCCTCTATATTTCTGACATAGCAATATTATGTGGTTGAAGACTGGAAGGGAAGAACACTGTTCCTCATTTCCATTGCATCTAGCTTAGAAATGTGGTAGCAGAAGAAGACAGGAATAGTGAAAACAGCAACTAGCCAAGTCACAGAGTCAGGAGTGAATTTCTATGCAAGAAGCAATATTTCCTGGTTTAGACTAATCCACGCAGAGCATGATCTTTTGTCCAAACACAGCTAGGCTCACATGTTACATCCCACCAACAGCATCGTGTGGCATTAGATCAGGCACCATCCCTGAATACTGGTCCTGTTAGCTAGGGATTATAGGAGTTGTAGTCCCAAAACATCTGGAGGGCCCAGTTTGCCTATGCCTGGATTAGATCATCTGCTTCTTGTTTGAAAACTGCTCTTCAACCCCAGCAACTGTAAGATTTCAGTTAACCATGTGCTTTGTGGGTTTTCCTTTCTACATATCAACACAGATTGACAAGTTAGTGACACACTGTGTAGCTACCGCAGGAGTTGTGTCATGAGGTCCATCGATATTGTTACAGCAACCTGCATATTATACGAAACATTCTCATGCATCCAAGATTTATTTACATTCTTGGCTCCCACTGCTGTTATGATCTGATTTTTTTCATTACATAATGTCTCCAAAGATAATCTCCATATCACGGGTACGTGGCCTTCTGCCAAGCTCTGTTTTCCAGCATTACACCCCAACCTTCCAACTACCAGTAACTAAAATGCTGCTTGAATACATTTCTACTATCCCTCTGCTTATTTGCAGGAATGATGCACCAGCAGTGTGGCATAGGAGTTAGAGTATCAGGCTGCAGAGATTCAGGGTCAAGTCTCCACTCAGCCATGAAATTCCCTCACTGACCTTGAACCAAGTGATCTCTCCACCTAACCTGCCTCTCAGGGTTGTTGTGAGGATAAAACAGAGAGGATAAAACAGAGAGGGAAGGAGCCACATGGACCACCTTAAGCTCCTGAGAGAGAGAGAGAGAGAGAGAGAAAGAATAGAATAGAATAGAATAGAATAGAATAGAATAGAATAGAATAGAACAGAATCAAAATCTAATAAAATAAATGCCACTATGAATGGATGGCAGAATTTAACAAATGGATGTAAATACATAAGCAGAACAGTTTCCGTACACACAGCAGCAAATACTTGGCAAGCAAAGTCAGCCCCTTTGTGAACTATTGGAATTTGTGTTGTGGACATGTGGACCTATCTGCACTCTCCATTTAGAGCAGCAACAAGCATGGCTTCCCCTGAAGAATCCTGTGAACTGTAGTTTGTGAAGGGTTCAGAGAGTTGTTAGGAGGCCCCTATTCCCCCTCACAGAGTCTCTCTTCCTGGGAAACTCTAGAAAGTGTAGCTCTGTAAAACCAAATTCAAAAAGCACCAACTTTTTGATGCAAAGTTCTGGGGAGTGTAATGAAGAGCACACACCCAATTCTCCTGTTTAAAAAGCGGACATGGTTTGCCCAAAATGGTGGGCAAATCACCAAGGTCTGAAGGGCCAGATTAGATCTGTGGGCCCAGGGCTCCACACCACTGGTCTACACAGACTGATAGCATCCCTCCAGAATTTCCATCACAGATTTCTCCCACCTCTTTCTGGAGATGCTGGAGACTGAACTTCGAACCATCTGAATGCAAAGCAGATGCTCTGCAAATAAGCTTCAGTCCTTTTTCTTAATTATTAGGGATAATGGCAGCTGTGGTCCAGAAACACCGGAAAGACTATAGGTTCACCACACAGACTGCTACAAGGCATCGGAACCACAGTGTTGTTTTTCTATAGTCCTGCCTGTTGCCATAATATTTCTTCTCAGCCTCTTCATGAAAGAGCTTGTTTTCTAAATGGCGAGGAACTGTAGGCAAGCATGAGTTTTAACATCAAACTGAACTGATCCTGCTGCCTCAAAGTGTTTTGTTTTTTACAAATGCCCTACTGGAACAGCTACATGAGAAGACAAATTTGATGGCTGATTCGATTAGAAATTTTGAACAGGCAGTGGGAAATTTTGAACAGGCAGTGGGAAAATATGTGGAGCCCACCCAGGAATTAAATCAGGAGTGTGCCGTGACAGAACAGGCCCAACAGCAACATGAGCTTTTGGATTTGACAAATGAACTTGGAAAAAGCCAGATTTGGAAAGAAAAAGTTTGGTTTGGTTTGGAAATGGGGGGCTGGATAGACCCCCCTATGCAGGGATGTTTGGACTTTTCAAGTCTGGCAATGGGCCGTGAGATGTCTGGGATTGTGGGGGCTCCTAATTTTGGAGGGATTTTGAAACATGTTTTTAAATACCACATGGAATTTAGTGTGGATTATGGAAAAGGGGCTGATCTGTCGAGAAGGGTTAAAAATATTGTTAAGCTGGAGTTCCCACGAGTGAAACGAGCAGGAGACAAGGGAAAATACAGTTACAAATATGAAGAAGAGCTGCGGAAGGGACATGGAAGAGACTTAAGGGCCTTGGATATAAGGTTACCAGGTTAATGCGCTAGATCGATGGGATAATAAGGACTGACAAAACCCGGGACCAGGAGGAAGGGACGCTGGATGAAGATTGGATTGTTTTTATTTCTTTTTCTACTACTAGGATTGTTTTATAAAATTGATGAATGTTAGAAAAATGTTGGAATGAAATTACTTGGCTTTAGTAAAAATGTTTAAAGAATTATGTAAGAATATTATGGTTATGAGAAGTTGGTAAAAATAAGATTTAAGTTTTAAGTTTCAAGGTTTTTTATAGTAAGATAAGATTAAAATAGTTTAAGGTAATGTAATGACAGAATTTTATGAAATATGGAAAGGATTTGCTGCAACAATTAACAACTAGGATACAAAAAAAGGGAGGAGGAGGAGGTCAAAGAAAGAAGGTAATGGCAGTTGAGGATTTGAGAATAATGGATTTGTTTTTAAATGTTTGCGGTGTATTTTTGTTTTTTTTGAATTTGTATTGTTGGATGTGGTTTGTGTTTTTCTTTGTTCTTTCTTTGTTCTTTTTCTACTTTGTTTTCTTTTGTAACTCTAAAAAAAATTTCCAATAAATATCATTTAAAAAAAACAAAACCAAAGTGTTTTGTTTTTTAATTGTTGTGTTTCTCGTTCTTGCAGCACACAACCGTATCCTTTTAATTGGTAACTTTTTCTGGTTTAATGATAAACCTAATATAGCCAATGGCTGCGTCATGGAGTCTTAATATACTCTGAAGGGCTTGTTCTATTCTGTTATCATCGAATAAAATCCAGCTGGGATTTTGAAGAAAGTTAATGGGAATTTTTTTGTGGGGGTTTTGCAATTTGTGAGTTCCCTCATTTACATTCAGATCCCCTGAGAACTTCTGAAAACTTTTGACTGAGCTTAATGAAATGAAGTTCAGTCAAACCATGTTGAAACAGACTGTGTGTTAACTGTAACAACAAACAAATCACTTGTCGCATAAGGATCTGACATTGCACAGATAATAAACAGAAAAAAACTGATGAATAACAAATCCTAAGTAAAATAGAGAATTAAGTGATATTTAAGAAATAAGTACATGACAATTATTCTCATTTTACAGATTGATTCTTCAAAATCCCAGCTGTGAAACTGGCTATAGCAAAAAAAATAAATTTTTTTTAGAGTTACAAAAAGAAAACAAAGTAGAAAAGAATAATGAATGATATATTTAAAGGGAAATTGAAACAAGAATTGCAAAAAAACAGAGAGCCTCCAAAATGAACCAAAAACCAAAAGAGAATGTGTCTATTGAAGAAAAAGATTGCTTTCCAATTTGCTTTAATGCAATTTGCTTTGAAAAGAAAATCCATTTTTTTCAGCATCTTGTGACGTGTTCTCTTTGGTTTACAGGAAAATTGAACCCATTTTCATGGCAATAGCTATTCAAATTTATGCTGGAATATTTGCATAAGGAACTCTGTAATTCTATTAGGCGTTCAGCTCCATATGTGTGAAACGAAATGTGGTCCCCTTGACAATGATGTTTGTGCTCCAGAAACTATCCCAGCCAAAGCAGTTCACACATTGTTTTGGAAAGTGCAAATTAAGCAGGTTTGCTTTTAATGAATCAATTTTTTTCCCCATCACTTATTAAGTGTTGCTCTTCTCTGTGGTCATTTGAATTGCATACTATGGGTTCTTGCTTAGCTCCTCTTCAGCGACCTCCTAATACTTAATGTAAAGTTCAGCGCACTAATTTTGTGTTGCTAGGAAAGTTTATCACCTCCTGTAAGAAAGAATTAGGTTCCGCCTAGACAACTGAGTTTCCCTCCAAAAGTAGTCATGATTTGGGAAACGTACAAGATAACCTGCTAGTTATTTCTCACAAGGGTCATGGTCCTCCCCACTTTAAACTGGGCAAGGTAAACAAAATAGCAAACATACAAGAACTTGGAGGAAATAAAGAGTTGTATGAAAGAATAAAGGTGTTCTGACTCTCATCCAGGAAGACCTTTCCACTCTCCTTAAAGATAAAGGTAAAGGGACCCCTGACCATTAGGTCCAGTCGTGGCCGACTCTGTGGTTGCGGTGCTCATCTTGCTTTATTGGCTGAGGGAGCCGGCGTACAGCTTCCGGGTCATGTGGCCAGCATGACTAAGCCGCTTCTGGCGAACCAGAGCAGCACACGGAAACACCATTTACCTTCCCGCCAGAGCGATACCTATTTATCTACTTGCACTTTGACGTGCTTTCGAACTGCTAGGTTGGCAGGAGCAGGGACCGAGCAATGGGAGCTCACCCCGTCGCAGGGATTCGAACTGCCGACCTTCTGATCGGCAGGTCCTAGGCTCTGTGGTTTAACCCACAGCGCCACCAGCGTCCCTCTCCTTAAAGATACCTTGGTCCAAAATAGTACTTTAACTCCAGAATTTAATGACTGGGTAGCTCACAAGCTTCAGCAGGACCCACTTTTCACCCTACATTCTCAAGGACCAGCTTCACGCTTTGCTGGACTACAGACCAAGCAACTGGTAAGAGAGATGCTGTAGTCTTGCTGGTACATGATATGAATGGGGAGGCCGTAACTCTCACATGGTACATATCTCTGATCCCTGGCTTATGTTCCACTAACTTCAGGACAAGGTATACCCTTCCCGTCTTTCTTTACTTATTTTATTCTGTGAACTGCCCTGAGACCTCCAGTGGTATATAAATTGAATAAATAATAAATAAATAGTGTGAGTCTGAGGCCCATTGCTGCACTCACTCTGCAGGCTTTGGGTAGTTAGGGATTATTTTACTTTTAAGCTCCAAGTATGTCTGTGCTGTATGATCTTCTGCCTGCATGTATGCAATCTTGCTGTCTGAAGCAGCATCCATATACTCTTGTCTCTCTCATTTGATGTTACACACCAATTTTTATTTCCTGACATGTGAATTTCTTATTGGACATAAGGTTAAGGACAGAAACCCATATATTCATAAGGGATGCGTGCATTGACTTCCTAAACCTTTCGGGGGGTGTTGCATAGGGAACAGGTGGACACACATGCGGGTTCACAGATACACTTTGACTACCCTAAGGTAAATTTGTGAGTAAACAGAGCACACAAAATCTTACTCCAGTCTTCTGACCCAGGGTATTACTGTATATCATCGCAGAACATGCAAGTAAAGTTGTTTAAACACATGATCACATTACCTGCTGCTGTTCTAAACCTCCTTTGTGTCGCAGAGCTATTGAATAGCAGTTTTATCTTACAGCAAATATTTACATGGCTATTTATCTTCCCTCTCTGGGAACATGCTACTCACTATTGCTCTAGTTAAATTGTGATAAGCTCATGGCATCCAGGGTGTGGTGATCAAGTCTTTGAAAAGTCTCAAAGACTTTTCAAGCGGACTATAATGAACACGGATTACGGATTGATCCACCAAATAAATCCTGTATTCTGAAAGAGACTGACAAGGAATACTTTTTTGTGCTAATCTCTAAATGTATATATTTGCTCCTTCCTCTGAGGCCAGTAAGTATCCTGTCCTGTCCTCAGTTCCCATATTGCTGGTAGTGTTAACAGCAGTTTGACATCTAAATCCTTGCATGATGGTTTCCCAATAGTCGTCAACAGTATAAGCCAGTCCTTACTTCAAATCTCACCTCAGCAATGTACTTTGTTTGTGGCCACCCCCCTTTGACAGTCCACTCTCTCCCCAAATCTGGGTCATCCATCTGTAAATGGATTTAATAATAGTAGCCTCTGAAAGAATGTATCCAATTTCAACAAGAAAGAAAAGTGGGAGGCATCTAAAAAAGCTGGTGTGGCTCCATAAAGAGCTTACAAATTAGCTAAGATTTAAGAAGGGCATGCATGTATAAGAAATGGAAGAAAAGGGAAATCACAAAGAAGAGTATATATGAGTAGCCAACAGTTGCAGGAAGGTCGTCAGGCAGCCCAAAATTCAGAATGAGCGCAGGCTTGCAAGAGTGGCTAAAAATAATTTTAAAATGTTCCTTTGGCTGTGTTCAAAGCAAGAGGAAGAACAAGTTGCTTACATGTGGCATTATAGTCTTTGGAGTTCCTAGTCTCCAAGCTCACAAGCCAAATAAAAGAAAGGGAAAACGTGTGCATACAAAAATAAACCCACAGCCTGACCCCCAAGTCAACCACACCAACGGATCGCTTTCCCTCTCACCCACAGCAAAGTGTGAGGGTCACATGACCGAGGGTGTTTCACAACTCTAGTGACATCACTGACACGCTAACTCCAGTTTGCTAACTATAGTAACCTTTTATCACACTCATTTCCTATTGCAAGTGTCCTGGAAAGGGACCTTTTTAATGCCGTTCAAGCTGCTGTATACGTGGAAAGTCCAGTCAGACTATATCCAGTTTCATTTCCTCATACCATCTCATGACACCTCTAGGTTGTCCTAGCATTTGTTGCTGCTGTTTGGATTTCCATTTGATCAAGATTTTTTTGTTCTTAAGGATTACAAAGAGTAAGGCTACCATGTCCTCTAACCTGTGTGTGTCATTCCATCTGAGGCAAGGGGTCAGAACAGTCCCAATGCAATCCTAATTGCTACAGTCACTACCGCATTGACCTTGCTTGCTAAGCATTGCAGCATTGTAGGAAACGTAACATTGCAGTAAAGTAGGAAAAGGAAACCAGGGGCAAGAAACCTGTGGCCCTCCAGGGGTTACTGGACTACAGCTCCTGGCATTTCTTTCCTTTCTTTCTGTAAAGTTTTCATTTCATTTTATGGTGGATATAAAACGGAGAGAACAATTATAGCAACAGACGAAAATTAAAAGATGAAAAACAAAACTATAAAATAGGCATGGACTCCTAAGTGGTGCAGCTAGCATATTTGCAAAAGCTCAGCACGGTCTGGTACAGTTTCAGATTGGGTGGGGGACCGTGTCTTGCGGTTGGACTAGAGTTGGTTCCCATCCAACTCTATGATTCTATGACTCCATATCTGAGTGGTGATATTGCGCATGGGTTTAAATAACCAAGTCCAAGTAAAGACTAACTCCTGACATTTTTGTTTTTTTTTTTTTTTAAATGATATTTATTAAGATTTTCAAAAATACAGAAAGTAAGAATTAAAATACATTTCAAAGCCTTATTTTCAAACATCCACTTTCCGGGACTCCCCCCTTCCCCCACCCCTACCATATTCCTCTTTCATATTGTTGGCTCCACAAGCTCTCAGTTCTAATTGAAACTTAATTTGTTTAGACCATTATTCGAATTTAAAATTTATACACTCCTCATCAATACCCTTAATAAAAGACAAAAGTTCTCTCCCAGGGCCCACCCCATTTTCATTCCACAATTTCCCTTTTTTTAATGATAAGGACACCCCACACAATAGAAATATCAAAAATAAGAATTAAAAAGTATAATAGATGAAAAAGAGACAGTTCAAAAATAAAAGAAGTTAACAAGCCTTTGGATGTTAGTTCTCCCCCCCCTGTCCCCGGTTTAATTTCCCCCTGACCACCAAACCGTGTTATCCGCCTGGAATTCTTAAAGTCCATAAATCACCTATTTCCCCCAACTCCTTGCTGGCTTTTTCTTTTTATAATTATTATTATTATTTTTTTTTTAAACACTTAACTTCAGATCTATAATAAAACTCCCCCCATTGTTCTTTCCAAATTGTAGTCCAATTTCCTCTTGTTCCGCTGCGAAAACGTTCTAATTCAGAAGCTTAGTAACTCTGCAGGGATTATTGTTATTCAGGAACAAAAACTTGCGTTCAGTCCCTTCCTTTCTTCAATAGAAAATTCTATTGTCTCCTTTAGCTGAACACCCTGTAGACAAAATATTATTTCCGTTTTGCAGCTTTCCCAGAAGATAACCAGTCCTGTAAAATTCCAATGGTATTTTTCCACTTACGACCATCTTTGTAATGTCCCGAAACTCCTCTAGGGGGATTGTTGTAACTTTGTTTTCTCTAGTCCAAAAGTCCGATTGTTATCCATATTTTCGCCATTTTGTATCCAAGTTTTAACGAATTATAGCAAATTGTAACAAATTTAACCAGCAAAGTTCTCATAATAAAATCCTCTCTACTTTCCGACTTTGACAGCTACTTTGACAGCTGTCAAAATCTCCGACTCTTTTCACCAGGCTCTCTCTTCAATCACCCCGGTTCCCAGGGGGGGGGGTTACGTTTCTTCTCCCTCAATTCTTCCTCCAGCACAGTTCTTATAGTTCCCCATCGTGGAATTCTTAGTTTTTATCAGCAATACGAATCTTTTTGGACCTTGGTTACCCCGTCCTTGTTTTGGAAGGTTTACAATAGGGGGGGGGACTGACTTCCTTTTTGGATCCCCCCCCGCTCGTGTCCAATCCGAAAAAAAAAATTCTTTTTTTTCCTCCTTTTAAACCCGGTTTCCAAATTACTCACGGGTTGTTGTTAAGAAGTCCGAATTTTCAATGGAAGAAGTCAGCGCTCTCCGCCGGATGGCATGCGGCTGCGCTCGGCAGGGATAGCAGAGGACTCAAAGCACCACGCTTCTCCCCGGCACCCGATCCGTAGCCTTTAAAAAGGCTCCTTCACGGGTCGGGAGGGCGCTAACGGTGCCAGCCGAGTCTCCATGTCCACGGCCCTCGTGGCCGTGGTTTTTAAGGGTCCCCGCATCGCCGGTGCGGTAGGACCCAGCCCCTGCCGAGCAGGCTCCCTCCGGAGCTCGGAGGGAGTCCGCCATTCGGCGATGGCGCCAACCCGGAAGTCCAACTCCTGACATTTTTGACCATTGGTTGGGCTGCCTGTCTGATAGGAGCTAGAATACAACATCTTGAGGATCATCTAGCCCCTCCCCATCTGTGAAATAGATCAATGCACATATCATCATAGGATTGTAGAGCTGGAAGGGTCATCTAGTCCAACCTCCTGCAAACCAGGAGTCTTAACACTCAGTCTCCCATCCAATTAGAAACCATACCAGACCCTGCTTAGCTTTGAAAAGGTGCTAGCAGGTTTATTGCTGCACCACCAGGAGGTGCCCAGAATCTCATGTTCAACCCAGTGCTGGGTTTTTAATCTGTGTAAACAGGATGTTGTTAAAAATGCATGTGTATCCTGTAATTTGTTATAAGACACTGTTTCTCAACTGAGCTTCACACAGGCTGGAGTTCTAAAGATGTTCCCAGTTCATCTTTAGCCAAGGTGTTAAGACCTTTGTGTGGGGTAAATATATCCCTGTCCCAGCAAGACCCCCTGGTGTGAACACAAACAGAAATGAATACAACACTAATGAAGCTGTGCTGATATGAAGTGCTCAGTGGGATAGAGTTGTGAAATAGCGGGAAAACTTCATGAGGTGGGGATTTCACTGGCAGTAATGTGGACATACCCCTTGCCTGGTGAAAAGAGAGCATGCCATAGAGCACACAGAGAAGAGAGAGAGAGAGAGAGAGAGAGAGAGAGAGAGAGAGAGAGAAATGGGTAGATAACAGAAAATGGGTTAGAACAGGGATGGGGAACCTGTGGTCCTTCAGATGTTGGACTACATTTCCCATCAGCCCCTGCCAGCATGGTCAGTGATGTTACGGTAAAATCTGGGTGCGAGGCTGCTCTGCCACGCAGCTCGTCGGACTAAGTCCGCGGGTCCCTGCGGAGGAAAATGAGCTCAGCCGGAGACAGGAGCAAGCTGCAGAAGATCCAAGTTTATTGCGCAACAGGTTCAAGGTGAGATTGAACAGCGAGAAAGGGGTGACATGAACTTTTGAAACTTCCCTCCATGTCCCAGAATACAGTGCAAAATACATCCCAGTTACATCATGAATACATTAAGAAGAGGTTGGGTTACACAGGATTAACATATGGAGGAGAGAGGGGGAATATGCAGAGCTGGAGATATGCGCAGATAAGCACATCCTGAGTACCGGTGATGCGAAGACAATGGTCCATGTATGCATAGTCTGCCACCTGGCATTGCCCGGAGGAAAGGCTTGGCAGAGTGATTTGACAGGATTAGGGTCTTGACACCTTGCTTGAGGGATTATGGAGGACAGGGGAGGTGTCATGGAGTCCTAGAGAAATTGAGCAAATTGGCACGTTGATTTTCTATGAATTTTATAGATTTTAGTCCCTTTTGACATTGACAGTTGGAAATAAATGGATATATTGTAGCAAAGAAGAAGGTGAAGAAGACATGCCCCCCCTTCCATATCAGTGATAAAGGACAATGGGAGTTCTAGTCCAGTAACATCTGAAGCCAAAGGTTCCCAATCCTTGGGTTAGAAAGGGGGGGGGACTGTTAAAAGTTCTAACAAAAAGCTTTCCCCATGGTTAACGTATTAACATTGTGTGGCCCTCTACAAATTAATATATAGGGATTTGAATTGTGCCCTTCTGATCTTATTTGTAAACCCCCCTGGGAGTCTTTTCCCCCCTTCACCAGCAGAAGGGGAGAGTAAAAAAATGTTTAGTGTCAGTTGTTTGGGACTACAGCTCCCATCCGCTCCAACCAGCACAACCGGAGGCTACCAGGTGGAAGATGTCAGCTTTAAAGGAAGGGAAGGAGAAGGAAGAAGAATCAGGGTTCAAGGCACTTTGTGTGTTTGCCCTGAGAAGGCAAACAAAACCCTTTTTCAGTTCAAGGTGACTGCCGGGTGAGCAAGCAACCTTCAGCACTCCAGGAAATAAGATGTCTTTAATAACTGCTGTGCCCTTGGAAACCTGTTTTCTGTGGGTGGGGTTGAGAACGAGGTAGAAAGAACACTGCAGGAGTTGAATTGGAATAGGGCCACACAGGCTCATAGAAAAGAAGCCTGCCATTATGGAGATTTCCCGAGGCAGCCTTCCTTTGAAATATTGGGGCAATCTAAGAAGGTACAATATCTACCATGTAAGCCAACTCCATGGCTTGCGACTGGTCACCAGGCTATTTATTGCCCCTTCAAAACTGCTGTTTATTCCACAGGAGCAAAATTACAGGTATATGCATCACATCTTTTCTGTATTGGCCCTAACATGTCTTTTTTTTGGAGGGGGAGGTTATAACCTCAAGCTAGCGATCAGAAAAGGACAGAAATCTGCATCAATCTGAAATGAGACACAGGGAAACCAGAGGAAAGGAGTGGTGACTCATCACAAGAGGTGGCATGAAATCAGCTTGGAACATTGTCTAATGAAGTGTACATGGTCAACATTTCTCTCCTGCCAAGCAGCAGGAGCATCACCCATAACCAATCAATTAAAAAGTGGATTTACCTATTTTTGTCATAATAGAGAGGCAGGACTCATGCTCATGTTTTTGCAGGCTTTTCATTATCCAGCAACCATCCTTACCTGATTGTATCAAAGACAATACATTGCAGGGAGGAAGCCAAAACAGGGCAATGCCTGAGAAGTGATGGTGGTAGAATAAATATGTTTTTGCAAATCAAGTGCAGGGTTATTTATCTGCAACCACATCCTGTCCCTTCTTTCTCTCATGCGTGCAATGTGATGTTTTGTCCAAAGATCTTTACAAAACGGGCCTCCCACTGATCCTCAGTGGACTCTAGCAAAGCAGACAGACACCAGCATTTCCATGTCAACACAGCACCATTTGCATGGCTTTGCAAATGTGGTAGGTGCAGGGCAGTAAAAGAACAAATCACCAGCTATGCTGAGGACACAGCTGATATTGTGCTGGTTTCATTGCAGCAGAGTCAATGAATAACTCCAAGAACAGTGCCACACTAGAGTCAGTTGAGCTCTAACTTCTCCATGGTTGCTACTGTGATATGGCACATTTCTCGGCTGCTGTCCTCAGAACCTCAGTCCGGGGAAAATTAGTCAGGTCTATGAAATCAATTGGACTTGCTAGTCACAAATTGCTTGCCCTGTTGGTTTTAAGAAAACTTAGGTACAACTTGCTTTTCATAAAGCAGCCTTTGCCAACAGGGTGTCCTCCAGATTTTTTGGGCCACAACTCCCATCATCCCTGACCATTAGCCATGCTAGCTAGGGCTAATGGGAGTTGTAGTCCAAAACACTCAGGGGAAGGCTGCTGTAGATAGCTGCCATTATATTCAGCAATGCTCTGTACGCTGTCTATTTCGACATATCACAAGGCTTAATATTCCAGTTTTTTAATTAGCAAAGACCTTCAAGGCAGTTCCCCACAATAAATGTAAATGGGGTTGAACTTAATCTGAGTTATAATGCAAGTATAAAAGCTACACTGACAAGATTTTCCAAGTTAGACTGCTGCAGCAACAGCAAGGAAGTGTTTTGTGGCAAGTTAAACATCTACTCTGACATAAACTTCCATGAACTACTGTCTACTTCATCAGATGCATGAAATGGAATCCTGAGATGCAGACACACATATACAGGTGGGGGGGGAAGAGACTATAAAAAGAGAAGTCAGAAGAAAACAACATTCAGAAAAGTACAGAGAGCGATAATTACATATTTAACAGTGACTGTTCTCAAAATACAGTTGTTGACAGCGCAGAAATCCTGTTATCGTTAAAACAATTAGCACATATAGTGTGATAAAAATCCACGGTGCCAATTCAATCCATGTACATGGCTAGCATGTATGTTTGATTACTCTTCCACCATTCATCCTGCATTAACAAAATGGTACAAAAATAGAACACAAGAAGCTCAAAAGGTTTTAAGAGGGGGCACGTCTGTAACATGCAATTACATTTCTCAGCTATTGCTTTACAGTGTCAGCTCCCCTGCTGTCTTTTGGAGGCAGTCAGGTAAAGTTGTCATTGGATAACAATAGGGAACATTACTCTGTCTGTTTGTGATAGTATTGAATCTCCACTACACAGAAAGAGTTCAGACCTATATGAGGTGGGTCTGTCTTGTCAACCCATTCAATTTATGATGTGTGATTTTCATGCAACACCACCCTACCCATCACCCCACATGGCAACGATATGACGTGGACCAACAAAACTCTGTCAAGCATAAAGCTCTTTGAATAACCTTGGGCTGGTTGCTATGCGATAGACTTATTTGCCTTGCAAGATTGCAGCCAAGATAAAGAGGGAAACACCTCCCCACCATGTATTACCCTGAGTTCTTTGGAGAAGGGAGTGTTGGCCAGAAATATGATACTTGCTTATAATAATAGTATATGAATTGTGGATGACAACCTAATTGTCACTTCTAGTCAGTCAGAGGATCAGGAACATTTTCTTCTAGATTCGTTTGTATGGGACAAATTTATAATTTTCCCACTCTCCGTTCTTCCTTATATCTACAGCAGAAAGTTACTCACCACCTTTATTTTTCAATTTTGTTGTTCTGTATGGGACGACAATAAAGATTATCATATTGTATTTCACAACCTCTGTGGCATATGCAAAATCAGCTTCTCTGGAATGGAAGAAACTTCAAGTTCATTTGCATTTGTAAACACTGCTTAATTTTTTTCAGAGCAATTGCATCTCAGTGTGAACCAGATGGTACACAGGAACAGCAGCAGATACTCATATGAACATAGCTGGGATGAGTGGGTGCTTTCTCTGCGCATTGCCTGGCTCATGGTAACATTCAGGGTTGGCCCTTCCATTAGGTAAATGAGGAAGCTGCCTCAGGTGGCAGTGAGACAGTGGAAGACAGAGTTGTGTGTGTGGCTGTATACACACCATACATTTAAAGCAACATCCCACATCTTGCAAAGACTCCTGAGAACTGCAGTTTGTTAAGCGTAGCTATGTCAGGGATAAACTACAGTTCTCATTATTCTTTTTTGAGGGGTGACTGCTTGGAAGAAGCCCTGGGGAAGAGGAGGCATGGAGATAGATGGCTTTGAGGAGGTGGGGACTTTCAATCTCAGCAACTGGTTGATGGAGTAAGATCTACAGGACATGAGCTGCTGTGCTCATTAGGCCTGAAACTCTGTCCAGTGTGAAGATTGTGTTTCACTAATGAAGAGTTAATTCCAGCTTTGAACTGGGTGATGTATTCATCAACTGGCTGTGACAGTGGGGGAAGAGATCCTTATCTTTATTGAGCAAACCAGATCAGCCCAAAATATTGACAAAGTTGCCTTTAATAATTTTGTAACTTAAAAAAAATCGTACATGACTGAAGGTCATAATAGTTTGGAGGTAACAGGAAACCTAGGCTAACAACATTCTGCAATAAATTATTATTGCATCCAGCTGATGAGGAAGGCATGATACAATCTTATTGACATTGACATCTTGCCCAAGCGGTAACTACACAACGCAAAAGAGAACAACAGCAGCAGTAATTATATCCACGTGATTCCGCAAACACAAGTTCTCTGTGAGATTTCTTTTCCATGGATAACTATCTCACACCATTACTCCCACCTGCTAAATCAGTGCTGCAAATACCTCCTAGTCATTGCATAGGAGGTTCAAAGCTCCTAGAAGCTGTCAGCATGCAACAGTGCTCACACTCCAGGAGCGGCTTTTACTGGCTGGCTAAACCAAGGGAGGGTAGCTGATGGGTTTCAACCCTCAGTGAGTTAAGGACTTCCCCTGCATGTGAAGACAGGCTCTGGCAAATTGAGCAGATGAGACCAATAGCAGGTGCAACAGTCCAGAAGGCAGTTTCTGCATGTGCTATATAAAGGGAAGTAAGGAGTAAATGGGGCTCATCGACCTGGGAAGGTAGCCCATCTAGAAGGAGGAAACCTCCACTGCCTTGCGGGATATCTTTGGGAGAAGAAAAGGCTAAGCAGTAAAACCTACACAAATTCTGAGTGGAGTCCCTAAGACGGTTGGATGGCGGCGCCTTGTACGCCTCCTTCTGGCAACTCCTGCAGCCAAGCTGGTACCAAATATATTGCTCTGCTAGCCTTGGACCACAACAGAGAGGCCGAGAAGGGGGTCTTGTGCCTCGAGGAGGTCACTTCAGTGCTGCTAATGCAGTGGTTTGATTTCACCCCCAGAGACCCACTCCATTGTCTCTCAAGACAGTTGAGTGCCAACAATTAGTTGTGTAATACAAAAATAGTGTGTAGCAAACTTACAAACAAATAAAAAGACAGAATTAAAAACTGAGCAGCAAATAACACTAGTAAAATTAATGACCTCAAGAACGAGAGAAAATGAACAGTTCTAATAGTATTTAGAAGAGAAAAACAACCCCCCTTGCTAAATGCAATCTTTTAGCATTACATACACAAGCATCTAAGTAACAAACAGATAGGCCAAATCAGCTAAGTGAGAGGGGGTAGTGTTGTAAGTTTGGGGGGCAAGACTCCCCTAAGGGTTAGAGTTTAAGCCAGGGTAGGCAACCTAAGGCCCGTGGGCTGGATGTGGCCCAATCGCCTTCTCAATCCAGCCCACAGATGGTTTGGGAATCTGTGTGTTTTTACATGAGTAGAATGTGTCCTTTTATTTAAAATGCATCTCTGGGTTATTTGTGGGGCATAGGAATTCGTTCATTTTTTATTTTTTCCCAAAATATAGTCTGGCCCACCACATGGTCTGAGGGATGGTTGACCGGTCCACGGCAGAATAAGGTTGCTGACCCCTGGTTTAAGCAAACCTCTACATTCTTGAGTCTAGTAGGGGCTGGAGTTTAAACCAGTTTTTCCATTTCCAGGAAACTGCCTGGCAGAAGAAGCATCAAGAGGTAATCACTGAAATGGCAGCGTCATTAACCCATTAAAAAGGCCATTAACAGAGACTCTCTGGGCCGGCAGAAAATGGGGAGAGCTACTTCCTGAGGTGAGAGATAGTAGAGACAAAAGGCCACAGTTTCAGGATGGAAGGGCAGAATTTTAGTGGGCAATGAGGTAAGTGAACAGGAATAAAAGTGTCAGTTTTGCAAGCTAGAGAGGTGAGGGCACCAAAGCATGAGGCAAGCAGTTTTTTATGCTGCAGAGAGGGTCAGACCCAATGGTTGTGGTCTCTTTACATTGGAGGATGCAGCAATGGAAGGAACAAAACTCTTAAGATGTGAATGCTTTCCTCTCTCCCCATCTAGACACAGGTTGCATATATGTGTAAATAATCCATGTACCATAAAGGCACAACAGACTCTGCTGTGCCTCTTTTTTCCAAAAGCAAACACAGACCCTGGGTTAACGCACCTGGGACCTCAGTATCTTGCACAGCCAGAGACTGCAGTGTCAGGTAACAATATTAAAAGAAAAACCCTTTCCCTTTTGCCTCCTCAAGGAAGGTCAGGAGGTTCAGTCCCTGCACACTCAAAGCAGCTGTGTTTCTGAGGAATAATTCTATGTCATAATATTCTCCCCACTTCTTCTTTTACACACAAAAGATATATTTATAAATAGAACCAATGTGCAAGAGGGGAGCAGGGCCATGCCAGATAGAAACAACCTGATGTTGCAAACATATTGGCCCTGATCCACAGAACCTTGCATGCGCCCCAGTTAAACAGGCACCCCATGTTTAGGGAGTGAGGAGGGGAGGGTGAAAGTATATTTCTTCCAGCCATGCTTGTTAAAAAATATCTATAACATATTAAACATATAAGTAACCAAAACACACACACACACACACACACACAGTGCCAATTACTTCCTGTGAATTATCAGGGGAGACTGATCTGGTTTCAGGCCTCACCCAAAGGCAATTGCTGCTATTGATCAATGTTTGTGCTGCTGGGCCATTGAGAAAGAGCATGCAGAAATACACACCCTTCCATAGAACTCCGCTGGGATGACCTGACACTGCGTCTTGTGAAAATAGTTTTCTTGATTAAAATAGAACTTTTCACATGAAGTTGCGAGTGGAGTAAGCATTTCAACATAGAATTTAACAGGCAGCCAGAAAATGAATGTGATGAGCTTGGGAGAACCTTTTGACATTCCACAATCATAATCAAAGTTTCAGAGACACAGTCTCATGTTCACCCACAGCAGCTTTGCTTCCTTGTACAATACCACCTTCTCTTGGATATGACAAATCCATATTCACCCCCAGTGCTTTTTTTTTGGAGGCGGTATGTGCCGGTAGGCCTTACCAGCACCTCTTTCGCCCCCTGCACTACACCTTGGCCTGCTGCCACTTCCACAGCAGCAGACACAGCATCTTGGAGGTGCTTCGACACAACCCTTTTACGATCGCCAAAGCACCTTCCAGGAAGGTGCCTGGCGATCATAAAAAGGTCATGCCAGAGCAGAGGCACTTTGGGGCAACACTTTTACAATCACCCAGAAGGCACTTTTCCAGGTTTCATCTGAAGTTTAAGTCCCACACCACAGTGCAAAGCAGCAAATGCTATCACAGCACTTCAGACCAATTGAAGTTATTTTTAATTGAACCTGGGCCTCTCTGGTCCAAGTCCAACACTTCACCATCAGCATTCCAGTGCATTTCCAAGAATGATTTTTTAAATATTTGTTTTCATTACACATATACGATAGCATTGCATTCCATGTTTATCAGACAAGGAGTTTCCCCAGGTTCTCATGTCAATATGGTACCTTCAAGTGGCTGAAACTCATTGGCATCTGCACAGCACTGCAGATGGGTATAACTCAGGTGTGATGACTGGCAGGGTCTGACTCACCTGCCTCAGCGGAGATCTTTCCTGCCCCAGCAGCAATCGTAAGCAAATGAAGTCCTCAGTGTTATTACAATGCAAGGGGTACCTTACACCTCCTAAATATAAGTACAAAGTTCCATTTCTGTTGTGCCAAGTATTTCATGTTGAAAAGACCCACACACAGGACACAATAGTAAGCCATGGCACTACCTATGAAGCTGTCCCAAGAACCCATCTTATTCTCCAGTGTGTCACTTTTGAATGTTAGTGCACTAGAGAAAGAAAAGAACAAAATCAAATGGAAAGTAATCTGAATGAAAAGAATGAGAAGAGAAATGAACATACCATTTTTGGCTATCCGAGATCATAAAACCTTTTAAAATCAATCCTGAGTTCACTTGGCATCCTCAGTTATCTATTATGATCCTGTCCAAGGCTGATTTTTTGTTTCCAGTGGTGTTTATTCAAAGTTGCTTTCCCTCCACCAGCTGGACTGCTCTTAAGCACCAGGAGTAATAGATCAACTGCAGGGCCTGAAACCAAGATCCTCTCCCTCCCCACTTCCCCCTTCTAAAAAGGTCTTCAATGGAGAGAAATGCTGTGTTTCTACAGATGTTCCGAATAATTTTTTTACATTCTCTACTGTGCTGCAAAGCATCCATGACCACGATATATAATTAAATAGTAGATTTTATTGCAATAGTCAAACATGCAAAACAAAATGATTTTGTAGTTAGATTATAAATTAAATTGTATCCACAAAGTGTACAAAAATAAAGGGCTAAGTCAATATACAACAGAGATAAGTTCTATGGGGGGGCTCCTTCAGGTAGAGCCAGCTCAACCAGACACCCATACAGGTTTTGGTAAGTCACACTGATCATGTCAGCATGGAGGGGTGGGGTGAGGAATGGAAAAAGGCAGGCAACTCCCCATATGCACCAACCTGTGGAGAGAGATTGAAGCATCCAGTGCTTTTTTTCTAAAAAAAAATGTTTAGGGGTACTCTTGTTTTGGCTGCTCCCCCTCCTACTCACCCCCTTCCTCCCAACAGCCCCCAGACAAGGGACTTGAGGTGGTGGCACTGAGAGGACTGGAAGGCCCCCGGCGACATAGGGGTCGGCTTCAGCAAGGAGGGGCGAGTGCTCACAGGCTGGCTCTAACCCGGCAAAAGGAGGAGGAGGAGCAGCAGCAGCACCATCGCCTCCACCGCGGCCGCCCCCAGACTTCCCTCCCTGGGCACTGGCAGGGAGAATGATGGAGCTCCAGTCCGCACTGCTACTGCGGAGACAGCTGGCATGTCGATCTGTCCATCTGTCAGTCAGGACAATGCAAAACGTTTAGGGGTACGTGTCCCCCTCCGTCCCCATAGAAAAAAGCACTGGAAGTATCATATCACCATTCTTCATACCCACGCACCTTTTCTCCCAGCCATTTACAGCAGCATATGGGTCTTCGCTAGTCTCCTGTGTTGTGCTGGTATTTTGTGTTGTGGAATAAAGGCCATGTTGGTTCCCATTTATACTCCATGGAGATGGGAGTCTTATTATTTGCAAATGAATGCAACCGGAGCCTTTGAAAGCTACCAGCAGCATTCTGGGCCATTTACTCTCCTAGAGAGTATTTCAGGATGGCAGGTATCAAAGCCAGCGGAAAGCCCCCTCAACTCTACTGTGGCAGAGACCGTATTTAGAAGGCAGAAACACTGCTGGTTTTTCTCCCCACCCCACCCCCCGTCTTTGATTCAATTATTACCGGCTTTCAATATAAAAGCTGCTTGTGTTACAGAAGCTTCATATCAAACCACTTTTCATTTATGTACACGCTACAGATTCCAGCTCGGTAGAGTCAAAGAATTAATCACACGGCATGCCTCAGGCCCGAGAAATGTTTGATTGATGTGGACACAGGTTAAGGAAAGGTTGCTATGCGTGCCGTTCTCTTGCCCCCTGCCAGGGCGATCCTCCTAGCCTTCTAGCCCAGTCATTTCTCATCCAGCCGGCAATAAAGGTACATCGCTACAGCCATTGCTGCAACCTGGAAAGAGGAGAAAAAGCTTGAGTTTCTACATATCCCGCCCAAGTGCTTTACACAGGCACTGTAGAATTAAAGAAAGTGAAGGCAGCTCCTTGTGCTCCTTATTACATCAAAGAGGAAGCAGGATAACACTGTAAACAAAGACCTGGCACAGCCTTAAAAAGAGAGAAGATTTGATCAAATTTCTAGCCTGCAATTTAAGATCAGAGAACCATCCAATTCAGGATGAGAGGAGCTACCCTTCCTGCCCACACATTAACAACCAGTTTCCACCATATGAGAAAGCAATATCTTCCTCCAAAATTCTTGGGTTTTCCTCCCACCCCTGGGCCAAAAGCAGCCAACAGCATGCCAAGGAAGTCTGCCCAGCAAGGACAAGGCCAGGCTCCTCCACACACAATACAGTAGCACTTGCACATCTGTTGTTCAATATGACAGTCACCTGGAAGAGGTTCCTGGTGTGGGAGCTGGAGTAAGGGATCAAGTCTTTAAGAATCCAACAGCAGACATGTTCCTTCCTACCCTAGCACTGCTTATTCCTTTCTCCTCTTGCAACTTACAGGACTATTCACATCACTATATATCTAACTGTGAAGTAGTAACATGCTGCCCAGTGTGAAATGGGTTGTTTGCCATTTCATGTTCTGGAATGAATAGCCACGGGTGGCTCTTTAGGCCTAAGCTTCAAATATCCTGTGGCATGCAAGCAAGAAAAGGTGCCAGGATTATGATGGTGGTAACCTTTTGATCATCAAGTGGTCACCGGGTACATGACTAGGAACCACAACCAGCAATAACATCTACCGTTACATCTCATCATTGGGGGCAAATGCTTCAGTACAAAGAGCATCGTCTTTCGTGGCCACCAGGTCACAACAGTTGAATGGTGGCAGCAGCAGCACAAATCCATTCAGTCAACCTACCTCCAATGCACAGATCCCAGCTGCAACTCCACCTACTACACCAGCATTCTTGCGTATTTCGGACAGTAACTGAGGGAAGCAGCCCTAGGAATTTTTTGAAAAAGAAAATAGTATAAAAAGTAAGTCAAATCCATTGCAACGCCGTTTGACATGATCAAGCAAGTGACACAAATCAGAAATGAGTAATAGTTCCCCTTAGAGGAATTTCATAGGGAAATTACCCAGATGCTCCAAGAAGACTTTGATTTTTGGGGGGAGGGTGGGTTCAATCATTTGGCAAAACTCACTGACCAAGGCCACGGGAAGCAAAGAGGGAGAAAAGTATTACCTACATGCAAAGCTGCAGAGGTTTCCAGGTGCTAGCCAGAGTCAGCAACAACTTTAGACTGTAGTAGCACCAGATGGCCAGTCGTCATAGACGACACCCAGGAGCAAGGCCAAAGGACACCCACCCATCATTATATGGGTGGTGAGGGGAAATACAACAGACCCACTTGAAATTTGTTGTGGTTCCCCAGAAATCTCATCCCCAGAGACTCTGGGAAGTCCCCCAAATCTGCCAGCAAATTCTAGTTCAGCTGGAATTCACCAAAAGTTTTGTGTAGAATGCTTCTCAGCAGTGAGATTGACAGTTTGTTGGAAGATGAACTGTTACCCTCATGGCAAGATGCACTTCCCCAAGACAGAGGCTTCATAAATACCCAGCATCTTCCCTCAACACACGAGTCAGCAAAGGTTATTCCCCACCTATTCACCATCCTTCACATCAAAATGCAGCGAGAAAAACAACAGCACTTATTTGTTTTCTTACTGGCATATCTTTTGCCTTGGCAGCGACTTCAGTGCAACGAGGCACACTTCCACAGCAGAATTGTGGATACTCGTTGTTTTTCTCAAAGTAGTAGGAACCAGTGAAGTCTGTGTAATTCATTAGGCCACAGCATTTCAACTGAAGAGGAGAATGTAAAGAGAGAGAGAGAGAAAGGGGGGGTAACTCACCACAGTATAGCCTTTACATCCTAGAGTCCTAAATGGCAACTGGTAATCAACTAATTGTCCCAGTGTCTCATTGGGAGAGCCTTTTCTTCAAGACGGAGAAGAACTATGTGGTAACTTAGACAACAATGACCCCTCTGAGACATGAATCTGCAAAGAACTGGAAACGAATGACTCACACTTACTCTAACACTCCCTCACATTCTTTCTAGAAACTGTAAATACAATGTACATACACAGAGTGCTTACACATCATGCACTACAAGACCCAACATTTCAACCAATTGAGCATGTCTCTGAAAAGTAAGAGATTTCGTAAATGCCTCAGCAACAACCATTTTGCTTTCACATTATTGCATATTTATTTATTTATTTATTTACCGTATTTATTTTTCAATTAACAATCATCGCGCCTCAGATTAACCTCATTGGCTATGATACTGCCACTGTGCAAAACTGCAATATTGCAACTGTATCAAATTTTGTTTCACACTTTCTCTCACGTTTCAGAACTTTATGTCCACATCTTTTGTTCTACCCTTAAACTGATCAGACTCTGACATTGAAATGGTTGCTTGATTGTCTTTTGCTACCTGTATTGGAAGTATACACTTGACTCCTATGTCAGTAAGAATTTTTACGTAACATACCAATTCATTACACAGATCTGATATGCCATTATATTCAGCCTCTGTGGAAGAATTAGCTACACTCCCTTGTTTTCTAGAGTTTTACCCAACTAGGGAATTGCCAGATTTAAACACTAACCCAGGCACTGACTTTCTGCCTGGTAAATTTGCCCAATCGCTGTCTACAAAACACTTTAGTTCCTCTGGTCCTGAGAACAACAACTTAAGACAATAATCACGTGTTTTCATATGTGAAAACATGATTTAACCCTTTCTAAGCCACTTCAGTGTGGGACGCGGGTGGCACTGTGGGTAAAACCTCAGTGCCTAGGACTTGCTGATCGTAAGGTCGGCAGTTCGAATCCCCGTGGCGGGGTGAGCTCCTGTCGTTCGGTCCCAGCTCCTGCCCACCTAGCAGTTCGAAAGCACCCCTAAGTGCAAGTAGATAAATAGGTACCGCTTTATAGCGGGAAGGTAAACGGTGTTTCCGTGTGCAGCACTGGTGCTGGCTCACCAGTTGCAGCTTCATCACGCTGGCCACGTGACCTGGAAGCGTCTTCGGACGGCGCCGGCTCCCGGCCTCTTGAGCGAGATGAGCGCGCAACCCTAGAGTCGGTCACGACTGGCCCGTACGGGCAGGGGTACCTTTACCTTTAAGCCACTTCAGTAGGATTACTTACAAACTTACTCAATATTCCAAGAGAATTACTGAAAGAGGGATCACTTTGCAGCTTAAAAAAACAAACAGCAATCCAACAGCCTTGCCTCCTAGGGTTACCCATTCCTCCAACATATTAACACAGGCAGCCCTTGCAGCTATCTGACTAGGACAGCAGCCCAAGCATTAGGACCTAGAGTTCACTAAGATTCTTCCCTTGCTTGTTATGTGTCATGGCACTGGAATGGGCCTTTCAGCTAACATAGCAACCCTAGGCTCAAACTTTCTTCTAGGCAACTAAGCCTTCAGGATCAGACAACCCAGCTTGCTCCCAATAGTTATTACGTATATATAGTATCTCCCTATTCTCCATGTATTCTCCAATAAGGCCGGCTCCACTGCAATGATAAACTCAGCTGTCCTGCTGGGCAGTTCTATCCTGAACATTCAGGAACTGAAATTACTATTCACCTTCAAAATTGGTTCTCCAGCTTCTGACATGTATTAAAACCCCTTGTAAACTCTTACTGCTCTTCTCTAAATGCTCTCTTTGTACCCACTTCATCATTTGCAAATAAAAGCCACACCCAGTAGTTTTAAAAGACAGGCTGAGTCCAAGAATAAGAATGCCATTGTCCCCTTTGGTATCGTGCAGGATACTATAAAAACAACCCTGGAACGCACTTGGGTTTCCATCTAAGTCAAGCAGAATACCAAGGACAATCAATCATCACTGCCACTTTAATGATTCTTCATAGTCCCAAGCTGTTCTGTGGACCAACTTACATCTTCCATTGTTTTGTTCCATACTGTAGTGAGGTCGGGGGACTTCCCATACTCTTTTTTCAATAACTGTGTCACTGTTCCTTGAAGTATAGTCTCTGCCTGGAAGGAGGTGGGAGATAATGGACAACAGCATGTCAGAACACACTGGTAAACGCAAAGCCCAAATTGCAGGCAGTGCACATCCCGAACAAGATCTGTTGGGAACGGTAACCTGAATTCCTTTCCTAAAGAGCAACATTTTTGGAGCTTTTGTATATTTAGGGTTGTATACATTTAGGGTTGCCATATTTTGAAGAGCAAAAAAAGAGGACGCTATGACGACTCTCACTTTAAATACCCTTACTATATGTAGGCTATAGAAGCTGCGATATATTGCTGAGGGGGGACAGAAGAGAAGAGGAAAGCAAGTCTTCAGCCACTGTTATGTCTATATCTCATCCAGAAAGTATAGCCAGAGACATTTTGGCAAATTTAAAAAATCCACCCGGACAGAAATTTTACCCCTGAAAAGGAGGGCATGTCCTGGAAAGAGAGGACACATGGCAACCCTATTAACCCCTAAGCCTTAAAAGCCAATCTGGTCTAAACCCTATGCCTTAAAGGCCAAACTTTAATATCTTTTTTTATCTGTCTGCCCCATTCTTTTTATGATATGGGGCTGTGGGGTAAGAAGGGCCCCAGATCTTCCCTGCCTTATTTCCCCCCCCCCCCATACTCTCACCCAATTCACCTTTAGAATAGCCAGGATCACTTTTGGTAAAACTGCCTGAAGTTACCCTCATTATATTATTTAGTAGTAGTAGAAGTAGTAGTAGTTGTTGTTATACACTGCCCTTCATCCAAAGATCTCAGGGTGGTTCACAAGATAAAAAAAGATATTAAAGTTTGGCCCAGTCACCTTCCATTTTATACATGAGCAAACATGGCTGTTCAGTTACTTTTAGGCTGCATACATCCTATAATTTTAAAGCACATTGGAAGCACATTGTTCCTCCTCAAATAATTCTAGGAACTATAGTTCACCCCTCACAGAGTTACAATTCCCAGCAACCCAGCAAGGAATTCAGGCTATGCTACCTGTGGATAACAACTAATTTTTTTTTTGTCAGGGATACACACAGCAACAACATGATATATTGCTAGGAAAAGCAGGAACTGAAAACAGATCGTTCTGAAAATGGGAGGTTGAAGTGCAAATATTAAACCGTGACAAACAAAGCTGGTCTTTGACTCTTATTTACATTTAAGTTAAAGAACCCTTGCAGGAGGGGGGAAGAGAAGGTTTCAGGTTTCCTTCACCCTTAATTCCCTTTCGATGTTAACAATTAGGATCTCCCTGAAGCTCTTGCAAATTAGCCGGACCCATGATTCTGTGTGTATCAGCAAAATAATCGAAAGTTTAAATGAATTTAAACAAAACAAACATGGTTGTTGCCCCATCACACCCAGTTTGTTTCTAGACAGATGAAGGTCCAAACTAGGAGCAGCCATCTCTTCTCATAGGTCAAGAAAATCATTCTGGTATAAATTTTAATTTCTCAATAAATAAATAGGAAAGTCTCTTTGTATTGCCGCATATGCCTTTATTTGGAGATTTGTGTACCACCCCAACCTAGAAGTTCCAAGCCATTAAGTAAATTAAAACCAATTCATTGAACGAAGGTATTTAATGTTCCCAAATGCAACATACAAAAACCATTAAGATATGTAAATGTCAAAAACACTGATGTAGGGATTTTGCTACTTTCAAGAAACTTTGGCTTGAACTACTCTTTGTAGCATTGCTCAACTGCACACCTTCCCCTAAAAGAGCCATGTGATACAGTGGTTGGAGTGTTGTTCAAGGGCTTGGGAGACCAGGGTTAAAATACTGTACCCACTCCACCATGAAGCTCAGCAGGTGACTCTGGGCCAGTCATGGTCTCTCAGCCTAACCTACCTCACAGGATTGTTGTGAGGGTGAAGTGGGGAGGGAAAGGACCATGTCTGTAACCCTGAGCTACTTGGAGGAAAGGCGAGGTTCTAAATGTGATTGTAAATAAATAAATAATAGCATAGCATTATTTCAGCAGAGGCTAGGAAATAAGGTGTGTGTTTTGTTTTGTTTTGTTTTGTTTTGTTTTGTTTTGTTTTGTTTTGTTTTGTGTTTTGTTTTGTTTTCCCCCAATACTGAAAGCCTATCACTCAAAGAGGGAGTGTTTTGAGACTTACAAAGGCACTTACACCAAATGCTTTGAAGCAGCCAGAAGCTGAAACATCTACAGGCTAGGACAGCTACTTCAAGACTAAGCCACTTGTTCCATACTCATCCCTCTACTCCATGTTACTTACAAGAGAAGTGTAGACCAGGGCCACCACTGCAGCAGCAACTTCTATTATGAAGATGATCAGGACAATTGAGAAGAACTAGGAGGGAAGAGAGCATAGGGTCAGATTGTTCACTCCATAAAGTGTCAAATACAAGAAAAAAGCAAGGACTGTTTGGATCGCTTGGACAAGTGTGCTATACAGCTATCTTACCTTTCCAAGGATACCTAGCTACAAGTCTTCAGGAATTTGCAAATGGCACAAAGAGGGACTATCAACACCATGTTCTAATGGGGATTTTCCACTGCTCTGGACTTCCTTATGTAGTATGAGGAGACACAGACCTGGATCTCCCACAAGAAAGAGACACAAGCACTTCTTCAAATCATAGCCTGGCTTCCTAGATCTTTCAGCATACTGAAAGACATTTTCATCTCAGTGCAGCAGTTCTGACTTTTCTCAGATCACTCTAGAACACATATATAGCCACAACTTCCTCATCAGATGAGAAGGCTTAATATTCACATGTCTGTTTTCTCTTAGCAAGAAGAGGAAGGAAATGGGGATCAAGAAACATGATGGCAACTCCAAGTACCACTATTCTCTCTATGGGTAAAAGATTTGATGACTTAGGATCCCTTCCTTCTTGAGTCAAGCATTCAGACAGGTTGTCTGACCCAGGGGTAGCCAACCTGGCACCTTCCAGATTGGTTGTTGACTACAGCTCCCATCATTCCTGGCCACTGGCTATGCTGCCTGGGGCTGATGGAAGCTGAGACTCCAACATCATCTGGAGGGCCACATATTAGCCAACCCTGCTATAAGAGGGCAGCTTTCCCCAATGTCTTCAGTGCTCAAGTTTATCAACAAGCACTTTTCCTTAAAGCAACACAACTGTACACATCTGCAGCAGGCAAGAGATGGAAATTGCTTAATGTCTGCATTTTACCATGATGAGGAGGCACTTGCTCTCCTTCTGAGCACCACAGCATCCTAGGAAGCCCAACAAAAACAGGACGGCTCCAATGGCAATGAGAAGGTAGCCCACATTCACAAACTGCAGGACACTGGAGGACAAAGGGCCAAACGTGCTGACAAAGTTGCTACTGTCAACACTGACCCAGATCCCAATGCCCAGGAGTGCTCCTCCGCCAATCTAGGAAAGAAAGAAAGAAAGAAAATAGAGTTATTTCAAAATGTAGGTACTGGAAACACAGACAGTGACCCATAATTATGACACTTTAGGCCTATGCAACAGATGGCACCCACCTAGCTGCAAACAGCTCACTAGGCTACATATTGTATGTAGCCTGTCAAGTTGAAGCACTAGACACCTTCCCCTCCACCCCATTTTTGCAGTCCCAGGCAGGCAACAGAAAATGAGATTCATGAGACTTTCATAGGTCATCCTACATAGCTGAAGGGCTGCATTTAACTTGGCAAGGCACAAGGTGTGCAGGTTTGCTGTACCTGAACCAGACAGGTTAGTGGAAACAACCTTTACAACTATTATTAGTCGTATAAAAGACTCTATACAACAACAGCTGCCCTTTGAAGCTTTTTCTTTTAAAAAAGAATGAAACTTCTCACAAGACATTAGGAAATGTAGGCTTCTGCCTGCCGGCCATCATTGGCAAGAGTGCAAGCCTTCTCCTATTCATTTTATTAATAAAACAAAGAGCCACCCCAACGCTGAGAGTGCTTAGGGAAACAATTGGGAATATCAGTAGTAACTATTAATTCCAGGGCATTTCCTAATTTTTCTCGGTTCTCATCAACAAAAATGTCTAGTCATGAAGATGCAGGGGGTCAAGAGTCCACAGATCAAGTTTGCATGAATTTTGGCTTTTGTTTCATATACAATTGTACCAGAATGTTGTTAATCTCTATTTCATAACCTAAGGCTATGCTAGGGACATGTGACCAGAATATCCTTAAAAGTATTAACTGCCAATACAGAGGCCCTGGATCAGTTTAGGACCGTGATCTTGGAAGTGGTGGGTGGGCTGTCTATATGTTTTCCCCTGTGGAGTAGATAGCCAACTGGGAGAAGTGGCACAGGCAAAACTTACTGCCCCCCCCCCCCACAATCCCATTATGATTTGTGGCTTAAGACAGCTTATTTGCTTTTTTTTTTAATGGAACATCCTGATCATAATTCTCCCATATCACTTCTATCTTGTGAAGTACAGAGGGACAACGTGTGTAGGAACTCATTGTTCACTGGTTTCTGGAGTTCAAACAAATAAACTGCTTTTGGGGGAAGGAGAAGCAGCAGAGAGAGATACAAAAAACAACAACATATCCTTGGTTTTGTCCACATTATTTATGCAGTGCTCTCGGTAGGTATATACCTGTGTTTTGTATTGCCTTTTTTATTTTGTAAAATGCACTGTGACCATTTTTGGGGGAAGGGCAGTATAGATATCCCTTAATAAACCAACCATCAAATAAATACTGGTGCAGGTGTTCTGAAGGGATTGGGACCTTAGTGGGAAAGACAAGTCACACACACCTTGTTGAACAGAGGTTCAACAGGCACCACTTTTGTGTTTTAATCTCATCTATCATATCTATAACAGCTAGGAACCTACCCTTTTTCACACAACAAATAGTTTTAGTTGGCTCCTATGTCAGGAATAGAATATTGAAATAAGCAACTGGAAGGGCAATGCTGTTAGGTCACAATCCTATTTAATTCGGAGTAAACCCCACTGAACTGAGCAGGAGTCACTTCTGACTAGACATGTATAGGACTGTTAGTGGCTGAAGAAGCACAGCCTTCTCCTCTCGACTAAGGAGAGACAGGTTAATTCTAAGTTTAGAACAAGGGTGTCAAAACCAGACAGGACTTCTAAGAGCTGTGTGGATGATGTTTCCGCAGGTGCAGCTTCTTACACCTGTATGGCAAGGTGTGCTTTGCCAGAACTCCCTCTTCTACCTAATCATTAGTGGTTTGCGAATTATTTGCAAACGTTCCAAGGTCTCTTGAATTACAGCAAGCCAAGAGGTTGAAGAGTCCCAACACAACAAGAGTCTTTGTTCACTTCCTGATTCCCTCTCTAGGCAAGTCATATCAAAAACCCGCTCCCAAGGCCTTGGTCCCAGTCCTTTGTTTATTTAAAAAAGTGAAGTATGCATTTGGCACCATGCAGAAATGGTCCCAAGCCATTCAAAGCAATTATCCTTGGCCGGAGCTGCCAGTTTTGTTTGCCCTCAAATAAAAGGGCAGGGCTTGCACTGATTCAGTACACACTGAAGAGCAGATTCCAGGTAGGACCTTGTTAATGAAGTGGAGGAAGAGTCAAGACAGCAGTGTTCCACCTTTGTCCTTTGGCAAAGGTGAAAGAGCCAAAGATCAGCTATGGCAGTGGGGCAATGATGGGGCAGGGCCAGAGGCAAAAATGAGCAGGGCAATGAATGCAAAATTCACCCTTGCACAGAGGCAGTGGCGGATCTTCATGCTCCAGCACCGGGGGGGGGGGCAGAGAGCAGGCAGGGGCGGGGCTGGCGTGTGTCCTGGGGGTGAGGCGTGCCATCCGTAAGGGCGTGGTATGTGTCCTGGGGGCATGGCATGCCGCCCGTAGGGGTGTGGTGCCCAGCGCAGGTGGGGGGAACAGCCGCGATGGCACCCCACCGGGATCACGCACAAAGGGCTAGTTTCTACCCACACCCATTCGTCTCCATTCAGTCAAGCAAAATGCATTATCAGAATTCAAGGACACATTTCAGCCAGGCAAAAACACTCAAGGAGGATACAAAGCAGGGCCAGTAAAGTGTGTCACCTGAGGGCCAGAAGGCTTATAGGGCTGTATTTGCCCCCCTCCATGGTGCCTGAGATTCTCCACACCTGCAATTTATTAGAGCAGGTCTTACTTTAAACATGAACCCAACCCCATACCATCAGAAGCCCTTGTATATATACAGCTGTGTGTATATATACACAGAGGACTCTGTCCACACCATCAGGAAGCAACAGGTGGCAGGGTTCCTGATCACGTGGAAAGAGCCCTCCATGCTTATATGTACAACGGTTCTGCTCAGAAACCACATGATCATGCAAAGGGGGAAATGCCATTCATAGTCACTGAGCATGCAACCTCACTGCCTGAATGTACCAAATCCATAGTGTCAACCTCTCCCACATAATTCTTTACCAAGAAGCTTGGTAAAGATGAGAGCAACAAGGGATATTGTTTCCTCTGCTTTCAAGACTCTGAATCAGCAAAATCCCTTTATGAATCTTCCCTTTAAAGAGGAAGTTGCTCCATTCCAAGAACTCTGTCCCCTTGCCAGAGTCTGTTGAAGAAGCCCATTTTGGATCCTGAGAGCAGGAATTAAGGACCACTTCTCTCATGTGAAGACATCTTCCCTATACAGATAAGAGAAGTGGCATATACACTACCACATATGATTACCATACAAATGGATGCCAGGAAGGCATAGCTGGCACGAACTATCAATGAAGCAATAGAGACAATGTGTGTAGTCCTCATGAGGATGTGCAGAGATGCAACACATGACGTTTCCCCATGTAGACAGCAGCCCCCCAGGGTTATAAACAGATCTTCTTAGATGCCCATAGATCTCTTCTTCTGCACTACCCCACAAACGTAGTAAGAAAGCACTGAAGATATACCCCCATAGTCTACTATTGTATTCATTATATTTTAATATTCCTGCTTATAAACCCAGCATTTGACAGCACTTACGGACTGGCCTGTCCTGTGTATTATTTTATTGTTATTTATATTATTTATTAAATTTGTATATTGCCCTTCATCTGCAGATCTCAGGGCAGTAAATAATCTTCCTTTGGGAAACCCAAAGGAGTTCATTTAAAATTGGAGCTAATTCAGGACAAAACTTTTGAGATGATTTGGGTTGTATTCAACTAACTTTTATTTATAGCAAACCCATGGAAAGTAATAGAACTAAGTTAGGCATGGCCATTAATTTCAGTGGGGTCAACTCCAAGTAAAAAGTAGTTAAATGCAAGCCCTCAGATTTGGTTCTTTTGGAATAAAGGTCACTGGGAGCTAATGGTGTTATCTGTGGTGTGAAATTTACTTACACATAAAGGTAAAGGGACCCCTGACCTTTAGGTCCAGTCGCGGACAACTCTGGGGTCATGGCGCTCATCTCGCTTTACCGGCTGAGGGAGCTGGCGTACAGCTTCCGGGTCATGTGGCCAGCATGACTAAGCCGCTTCTGGCGAACCAGAGCAGCACACGGAAACACCGTTTACCTTCCTGCCAGAACAATACCTATTTATCTACTTGCACTTTGATGTGCTTTCGAACTGCTAGGTTGGCAGGAGCTGGGACCGAGCAACAGGAGCTCACCCCGTCATGGGGATTCAAACCGCCAACCTTCTGATCGGCAAGCCCTAGGCTCTATGGTTTAACCCACAGCGCCACCCGCTTACACTTACATACTAGCTAATAATAAAAGGGAAGGTTCACAGAATTAACACACCAACAGATCTTTCTCCCCCATTAAGTTTTAGAGGGGAAAGGGTCCAGGGCTTTGGACTCTACACAGTACACTAGTCCCAAGACTGCTGGATTGTTCTCTCTCGCCACCCACCCAGACCCTGAGATCATTACTTCCAGTTGGTTGAGGTGGGAAGACAGACAGTTCTTCAACTCAACTTCCAGAGCTGTCTCCAGCTAGTTTCTATGGCAACAGTTTGGCCCAAACTTACTAACAAAGTAGATACTTAACTAAGCTATTTACCCAACAAAAGGACTAGTTTGGCCATCAACAGTCTCTCTTTCTGCAGAATCCAATCTTATAGCTAGAACAAAATAGCCGAAAACCTATTTAGTCCAACTACAAACATATTACAGAATGTTGCAACACCCCATGGAACTATTGCTCCGAACATACATACAGATTTCTAAAGCCCTAGATCCCCTCCAGCCTACATAATGCAGATCACCTCACAAGAACTCACTTCAGCTAGAGCCCCAGTGCATTTAGGGAGCCACTTGGAAGCTATTCCTGTGGGTTTGCAGGTAGATGAAAAAAGACAAAGAGTATGCCAAAGGAATTGGCTTGAGCCAACATCAGAGACTTCCTTGAGAGTGTTGCCATTGAGGCACCAGCGGAGTGTGTAGGAGGGTGGCTGCACAGCTTGTAGAAACCCTATTAACAGGGCAAACATGAAACCAACACGACACCCACAGAAACCATAAAACCCACTCAGCCTGTCCAGAGACAAGGAAGGAGGCTTGAGAATACATTTTAATGAGTACCTTGGCTTGCGTCATGATAGTGTTCAAGCTACCCATTGCCGTTTTGTGGGCTTGGCCTGCCATTGCATGAAGGCACACCCGTCATCTGGGATCATAAACCACAACTGAATATCACAGTGCTGCATGAGTTTGCCCCATGGGTGTGGCAGCTGAAGAGGCAGTCAAAGTCAGAGGACGTTCCCCACAAGCCAAGCCCCGCATTAGGCAACCGCTCTATGTTGTTCAGTACAAGGTTTATCTGTGAACCAAAACAGCTGTAACTTGTGTAGGTGGACAGATTCTGGATTCCTTGAATGTGATGTGCAGGACACTGAAAGGCACAGTAAACCAGGTCCAGCACAGAATCAGAAAATGCCAGCAGGTCATGTGATACAGACTCTAGAGATGTTTATTCTGAGATAAAAGGCACACCTAGGTGAGATTCACAATTGGATCTCTCATGGCTTTTTTTTTTTTACATAGATATTAAATAAATTCACCATAACTAAGGAGGAGCAAATCCAACTGGGAACGCTATATTTTAAAATAGTTTTCACCCTTGCAGTTTCCCCCAAATTAGCCTCCCTCCCCTGCCACACAGTTATTTGGCCTGTAGGGGAAACACATAAAGGTAGCCGTTTGGTATCACTGATCTCCAGCTTTATCTGGTTGTGCCCTAAGACACAGGGTGTACCTATGGTATGTCTCAGGCACAGTATCTTTGTAGTTAAAACTCTTCAGTAGCATCAGGGTTCAGCAGGTAAAGACCATTGTCCATCACTAGAATTGTTACAACAATGACGTGCATCTTGTTAACAAATTATATACGGGAAGCACGCTGCCAAAGAGAAAACCTAATATTTCTTAAAGTAAGATTTGTCCAAGCTAAGACTGTTACCAGTCCTTCTGTTTGGGGATCAGCATGCAGTACAGTGCAAAACCTATTTTCTTAAAAAGTAAGTGTCCTTAGGATTGCTGCCTATGTTATATTTTGGCTGTGTATACACCATATGTTTAAACCACATTTCTGCCCCTGCAAACAAAATAATCAGGGGTTTACTCCTCACAGAGGTGTAATTCCCAGCACCCTTAGCCAACCACAGTACCCAGGATTCTTTTTTTTGGGGGGGGGTGTTGAATGTGCTTTAACTGTATGGTATGTATATTGCCTTTATCTCTCAAGATCTTTAAACATGCAGAGTGGAGGCTTTAGTAGAGTTACCTAGCAAGCCTTTAGTAGAGTTTACCTATAAAGTAGGTAAACTACCTATTTAGTAGAGTTACCTATAAAGAAAAACTAGGCATCTTATAGGGTTTGCCTCACCAAGTTATGCTTATACAAGACCAGCTACCTCATTCCTAGGGAGAAAAGGGTTAATACTTACCACAATGGCCAGGTTAAATAAGACCATCATGACCTTCAAGAAAGTGAAGCAGCTCATCTTGATTGCTATAAAAAAATTAAGGAGGAAGTTAACTAACAGCAACTCAAAAGCCTCTTAGTTTAAAGAGGTGTAATCCCAACTCATGATCCAGACATTTGGGCACAGGGTTAGTACATGGTCCAATGCAAAGCAGGTTCACTAGGAATTCTCACTGGAAGATTCAATGTAGTAAGCATGCTCCAAATTGCACCTTCAGAAGCAGGTGGAACTTATGCAAGAGTACACCATAATCCAACATGCTCCTCATGCACACAGACACAGACACACAGACACAGAGAGAAACTGCTACGTTCTTCTTCAACTAGATTAAAATCCCTTTCTCTCTTGAATCAAAACCTCTTTTGGATACATATGTTAGGAAACTTCCTCCCCACTACATTCTACAGAGCATTAGAAAGATACTTTAGTAAATGAAGAAGAAATAGAACTTTAAGCATCTCTGGTGGCAACAGCACCTTTTGCCATAAGGGAGGGGACCAGTTAATGCCATTTTGCCAGGGCAGCAGTGAGGGAAACAAACACCTGGTGAACGGAGGAGAGGACTTTGAAAAAGATCTTTCCCCTCAACCTCACTTTGCTATCTCCACCTGGGAGCGAATCAAAACAAGGAGCCACAAGACAACATCATTTGGTACTATCAGTGGTACTTGGTATTCCTGATCCATCAAAGTGAGCTACCTAGTAGCCTAGTCGTTTACTTTTTTGAACCATGTCAGTTAAAGCAGCAGCTTTACAAACCTTGTACGGTCAATTTTAATAAAAGACAATTTGTCCTCTTCACATTCCTCTGTAATTTTTGTGGGAAGATTTCAAGGAGGAACCACACTGAAACAAGCCGCCCTTAAACGAGCTTTCTGCTTTAAAGGAAGAGACTTGAATCTACTTTGCACACTGATGCCAGTAAACACAGATGAAACACACATCAGTCTCCTTCTTCAACAACAAAACCTTTACAGACCAAAAAAGTTCCATAGACTCACCTTAAAAGGCAACAACCAACTCGAGAAAAAGACCTGGACAACTCCCAGCTACCTTTCCAGTAGGCAAAGCAGTCAGCTTTTAAAGTAAACTGAACCAGCTGTTGTTTCAGGCTATAATAAATATCCCTTCAGCCTATAAGATGTATCCCTTTTTCAGGCCAATCAAATCTCTCTAAGGGCAAAAACCACACCTCTCTAGCACTTTAAAAAAAAATAAAAAAAATTAAGCAACAGGGAGTAGACTAGTTTTCTTTATTCTTTACTGCCCTCTGATGGCTGTAGGTGAATATTTATTAATGCATAAGAATTTTTAAATGTACTTGCACATGCATGTACACCAAGGGCAGCAAAGTCCTGCTACCTGGAAGTGTGTGTGTGTGTGTGTGTGTGTGTGTGTGAGAGAGAGAGAGAGAGAGAGAGAGAGAGAGTGTTTCTGTGCATGCAAGTGCAGTGCCAACAACAGAAATGGAAACTGCTGCCATAGCAGTACATTCCACACCTAGCCATGGTCCTCTCTGCCTTTGCAAGTGACAACCTCTGGTGGTGGAATTAAAGGAGGAGCATAACAAGCCATGAGAGGAAGATACACAGTGCTGGACATGCTGGCTTGCTCAAGCCACTCATTCTGCGACCACTGATGCCAGCAGACATGCTGCCCATCCTGACACCCTGCATGAGCTTCTCAACCAGAGTCAACTGGTGTCAACAAGTCCACAAAACCACCACCAGGCGACAAGAGTATATTCAGGGGCTAGGTACAGTGGTGGAGCTTCATGCTCCAGCACTGGGGGGCGGAGAGCAACTGGCGGCAGGGCTGGTACATGTCCTGGGGGCATGGCACACCACCCGCAGAGGCGTGGCATGCCACCTGCGGGGGCATAGCGCCCAGCGCAGGTGGGGGGAACAGCCGCAATGGCACCCCACCGGGATCGCACTACCAGGGGCAGTGCATTCCCCCTGCACTCCTCTTCCTCCGCCACTGGCTAGGTAGACTTACTTTCTCAAGTGATTTGTTCTACATGGACTGTGCCCTCCTGTGGTGCAACAGGTCAGTGTGTCTGGCTGTTATTCAGAAGGTTGGTGGTTCAAGCCCACCCAGGGGCAGAATTCCCGCACCGCAGGACCTTAGATGACCCTTGGGGTCCCTTCAAACTCTACTGTTCTCTGATTCTATGACTCTAATATTAATGTATGCAGAATATAAATTCAAAGCTATGAAAGCAGTCCCTGCACTGAGCCACTAGGAGGACATCTGTCATCACATAAAAAGCCGTGGAGTGCAACGGTCTACATGTCAGACTTAAGCCTCACTAAGTTCATTCCCTGCCATCTGAGACAATAGTCCATAGCCTTCTTCTGCTTTTGTTCCTCAGTAAGTGGTATTTAATGTTGCCTCTGATCCTAGAGATAGTACACAGCCATCCTGTTTCTCATAAGAACAAGGACAGAGGTCACAGAAAGAGTGGAGCAACAGTCACCTGTGGTGGCATTTCTGGGCCTCCTGCAAAGAGACCACGTGCTTTGCATGCAGAAGATCTCAGGATCTGGGACTTGCCTGTCAGAATAGTTAAGATGAAGCTAGCTAGGCCAAATGTGTGGCAGTTCCATATGCATTTATCCAAGTACTACCGCAATCTTGACAAACCTAACCTGTTTAACAGAAAACACCAGACAGCCAATGGCATAAGATAAAAGTGAACCAAATCCATTTACCTGGGTTTGTGAAATGCAGTTGGTTTTCACTGCATTTCCAAATGTCCCAGACGTGTTGTGACTTCATCTGACAATCAGCTAGTTGTCCCAATGGTGCAGCTTCCTCTAGATGCTCAGCTTTCTTTGAACCTAAGAAAAATCCCATTTCTACAGAAAGGGGACAGTCATTTTGAGGGAAGACAGATACTAATTACTTTAAACGTCAGAGAGTACAAGGAAGCAAGATCGTGTAGAACAGGTCACTGCCATGATCAGAGCTTGAGATGCTTTATTCAATGTAACTTTGAAGGATCATATGGATGATCTATTTCAGATCTCTGGAAGCCTGCTTCAGGGTTTGCCCAAGTCTGCAAGTAGCTGTGGTCACAATACCAGGGCTGTTATTAGGGGATGGCCAAAACAGGGCCATAACTTGTGTATATTAGGGAAAGTATGAGAAAAAAGCATCCATTTGAGAACATGACATGCAAAGGTGTATTTAATTAAGGGAAATGGCTCACAAAAATGTGTATGTTGAGAGGAAATGTGACTAAAATGCTGCCAATTTTGGGTGAGAAAGAAAGGAAGGAAGGAAGGAAGGAAGGAAGGAAGGAAGGAAGGAAGGAACCGATACAGAAATGTTGGTAACTGAACTTAATTAAGACCGGAAACGTAAGAAACTGAATTTGACAAATTCATCAGTTGCTACTACAGGCCTTTGATCTAAATGGGAAGCGTATTCCAAAATTGCCCTGGGGCAGTTTTAACTCTAAAATAAAAGCTAAATCAAACATACCTGTCATCTATAGTTTGACCCCTGAGCCTAAGGTGATCAGGGATCTACTGCCCTTAGAGAGCTAACCACCCTTTGTGGGTGTCTACGCTCAACACATGGATGTCAAGGAGTGGAGCAACAGTAGAGCCCTGGAACACCTTAAATCACGTGGAGCCCCTTCATGCAGTTAGTGCACAAAGTGTCTCGTAAACATGAACAAGGCCATTGGAGGTAATGAATCCTGTGCTCCTGAAAGGTGACCCAGGTCTTCTACATAGTTGTTCTGTCTCTGTACTCATTCCTTACCAGACTCAGATACATGTCTGCAGATCACACTGTATGCAGGCTTAACACACACACACCCTCTAACACTGTGTCCACGTCCATTCATTCAAAACCACACTGACTTCCCTTTCCTATTACTTTCAGGCAGGTGGGAAGCCCCGTATATTCTGCCTCTAGGGCTTTCCAATCAAGTAATTCACCAGCTGAGGTTGGAACAGATACCCTAGTCCTATGACAGTTCATCTCCCACCCTTTTGGCCAGATAGCCATGGCTCTCCCCGGGTTGACTTTATACAGCCTTCCTTTTGCAACACATCCCATTGCTACTGGACTACTGTATACAAAGTGCTAGTTACAGAATTCAGAAGTGCAGAGGGGTTTTGCAAAATGAGGGCAGTCAAGCTGTGGTTATGTGAGAATCTCATTACTCACCTACCCAACCGAACCAGCTCATGTCTTCATCTGATGCAAGGCTCCTACATGGCTAATAAGGAGAAAGGGTTTCATTAGGAATTCTGATTCTTCCAGCCTTTTAAATTACAGCCTGCTGTCGAGTTCTGCTTTCTGTTTCAAATTCCTTTACACATCCAGTTTCACTTTACTGGAAAGGGGAGGTTTTGTTTTGCATGACTATTTTTTTGGCATGAAGATCTAGGTCCCCCTCCCCCCGCCCCGTCCTGACCAAAAAATGCTTCCTTTGTTCTTACTGTGAGATCATTTTTACCTAAAGTAAGTCAACTAACTACAAGTGCTTTATCAGCCAATAAGTGTAATATAGCCACTGATGCAGTATAGTCTATTAGGCACACAGAATCTCTCAATATGTTCCAAGCATGTAAAAACAAAAACCATTCTTAACCATTCTGAAAACTGTATGACAAGTGTTGCTGTCAGGTGAAGCAGAACAAGTTGTGGGTAAATTAATGCACAAGAAGCCCACTCACTGCATTTGAAAAAGAAAAATAACATCAAAAGGCAAGTCATCATTTTTGAGCCCATTTCTCACAAATGAACTTACTAGGTAACTTCCTAACTTAAATGTTTCCACTGTCAACAAGTTGAAAGTTAACTTCATTTCATTTCAAAGACTGTTTAAACTAAATTTATCTAGCTAAAAACATCATCATTAATCTTTCCTATGGCTGTCACCATCCAGTGAGAGGAGAGGGAGGGAGGGAAAGCTCTTCCTTTCACTCTTCCAGTTCCAGCAGATGGCACTGAAATGTATAGGAAAAAGAGCCCATTTATGTTCCTGTGGTGTTGGTGTTATTTTAGCTTCCCTTTCATATAGCTGGACAGCAGGCAAGACTCCAAATGTGGTTTGCAGAACTTTGAGATGAATTGAGCCTCACTGGATTTTAGGAGGACACATGGAAGGAAGTGGTATTTATTTGCTGACCACAGTTTGAGGAAAAAACCTGCTGAGCAAGACATCTGAGGTGGAGAATGGAACTGTAAAATGAAGAGGAAGTAGTAGTTTCAGGAAGGATAGCCAACCTACTAAATGAAAGACACAGTCCAGATTTTGGAAGATTTGCACTTCCAGCTTAATGAATGTGTGTTTCATGCCAGCTGATACAACTTGTCAGGCTTGAAACTATTGTGCTTGATTGAAGCACAATGCATGGAGACCCTGGCATTTCAAGATTTATGAAGGCCACACAGGACCACACTTACCCTTAGCATGTGAACTGTTGTCAGATCAGGTAGAATTCAGGTTGCCATGGCCTTCTCTCCTCTATTGGGGAGAAAATGAGAGCCTTGTTTGGCCAGCAGGCAGGAGGAAACAGTGGGTATGACAAAAGGTCAGCTTCACCCTGCCTTCCAATAGCAACCACAAAATATGGGTCAGTCTACCCAGAGATTTGCAGGTGCCAAAAATCTGCATCACACCACACCCTCCTCTCCCCCACCCCAACGACTGTGCAAATTGTGATTGGAACGTCTGAATTCTCTTCTTCTCTTTGAGAGTTTCCCACCCTCTATAAAAATCATGGAGGTTGCCCTATTCTCTGCCTTCTTCCTGCTGTGGTCAGCAACCATGGAAACCTAGATGGGTCTCACCCAAATGGTTTGAAATGGAAGGTATTCTGTTTTTTGGTTTCCTGATAAGTAAGTGGTACCTAGTTAAACTGTGTGTGTGTGTGTGTGTGCGTGTGTGTGTGTGTGTGTGTGTGTGTGTGTGTGTGTAGTTTCCCACTTCTCAATCTCTCCCTGCTTGGCTCTTCAATAAATGTCCTTATTTTGAACTGAGCAGCTAAACCAATTACCTTAACAAAGGAACCGGTTTGACTGCTTCACAGAATTCCCTTTGATAGATTCTAACATCACAGATACAGGATCATAGGTGTGAGAAGGGGCACAGGGATATCATCCAGACTGACCCCCCCCCCCCCGCCAATCCTATAACAATATATTTCAGACATATTGATACATGCCAGCTTTTCCTGCAACAAAATGTATCCCCCTTATTTCACATGATTTAATGGCAATTATTAATTCTCCTGAATTAACAAGGCTCTGGATAGTTATTTTCATTCAGCTATTTGGCATCAAATGCTTGTATTGCACAATTCTTGGCTTGCAGGGGATTGGAGCAGATGATCCTCAGGGTTCCTTCTAACTCTCAGGTACTATGAATAACTAAGATATTTGGAAAAGGCCTTTTTTCCAACAAAATATCTCTCTCTCTCTCTCTCTCTCTCTCTCTCTCACTCACTCACTCACACACACACACAGGATCTGGATGGATAAGATTAATAATTTCTACTTTCACATGGAACCAACATTTTTCCTTGAACAAAAAAGGTTGAGCTCTGTTTTCCAATAAGCCTCTAAGAAGCGGGAAAGAACAATGGATTAATCAAAAGCGACTCCAGACAGAAACGGAGACACTGTTTTGAAAACACAGGCTCAGACTGAATAGTCCTTGTACGCTCTCCCTTGTTGTGAATGTCGGCATTTCTGTGATGAGAATTCAGCCAAAGGAAAATGAACCTGGCACAAATGTTAATTGTAACAATTCGGAGGAAGACAAAAATTATAAAAGCTGAGCTTAGCCAAAGAGAGTAACAATTGCATTTTGGAAACAATGGGTTGTCTGGGAACAGATGAGAGATGGAACAAGAAGATACCCACAGCAGACAGATGCAGCTGTGCTGGCACGCTTGCTACCCAGGCTAGCCCAGAAAGAGAGGCAGTGTGGAATATTTGAACCTCCCAAGAGCCAAGGTCATATTTGGCAAGTTCTGTGCCATAATCTGCAAAGCAGTTCTCGTAACTGGTAGCTTTATTTTATTCAGCTTTACTTTTCTTTATTAAAATGCCCTTTCTCCATTTTCCTTCCTGTTGGGGCTGCAGTCTGAGGTGAACAGGGAAGCATCTGCCAATCTCCCATTCCCACCACCCTTCTGAGTAATACCCCTCCCCACCTTCTCACTATATAGAAGGATCTGGCAACTTCTGTTTCAGTGTATCTGAAGAAGTGTGCTTGCACACGAAAGCTCATACCAAGAACTAACTTAGTTGGTCTTAAAGGTGCTACTGGAAGGATTTTTTTATTTTGAGGGAAGCAGGAGGTGTACGATGAAGCCGGGACTGAAGAAATCTTATACCAGAACACTGCAGGGTTCAGGAAGACCTCAGGAAGACTCCAGCAAAGCTAGGCCACAACATGAAGTCTGTTCTACCCAGGACGCTTTTATTTTATTTTATCTGTTATTACATTTATATCTCATCTTTCATCCAAAGGAGCTCAAGGTAGCATATACAGTTTTCCCTCTCCCTATTTCAACTTCCACAACTCTGTGAGATAGGTTTGGCTGAACTGGCCCAAGGTGAGCTTCAAGGCTAAGGGGGGATTTGAACCCTGGTTTCCCAGCTCCTGGTGCTGCACTCTAACCACTCTGCCACACTATGACCAGCTTGGGATGGAACAACTCCCACACTGGGAAAGGTCATGGCATTTGGGACTGTTAGAGAAAAGATGAGTAAGAGTTGGCGGGGTAGTAGTTTGTTAAATTATGCATGGATGGAAAAGTGGACAGAGAAAAGTTTTTCAGCTTCTCTCATAGCGCTAGAACTCAGGGATGTCCAGTGAAGCTGAATGATTGAGGACACATAATAGAAAGGAGTTCTTCACACAGGCTATCCATACTCACTAGCCACAATGGCTACGTTATCCATCCACTATGCCTCCAATATGCCTCTTGAATGAATACCAGTGGCTGGAAATCACAAGTGGGCAGAGTACTGTTGTGCTTGTGGGTTTCCTGCAGGCATCTGATTGGCCACTGTGAGAACAGGAAGCTGACTGGACGGGCCACTAGCCTGATTCAGCAGGTTCTACTTAGGTTGCTGCATTAACTAGACAGGAGGTCACTTCATGTCTTGCTCCCAGAGACAACCAGACAGCCTCTGACAGCTTCAGTATGCAAGTCTGAAATTCTCCTGCTCATACAGTTGAACACTACATACACATACTGTATAACAACTCCTAAGCCCTATCTAGCATTAGCAAACAAACAATAGCTTGCCAAATCAGCAGTCCTTTCTGGGAGACTGAGCAGATCTCCACAGGGTCTCAGCTTCAGTCTAACATGGTCATATTTCTCTCTCTTTCTCATGCCAAGAACAAGGGATTGAAATACCTTTCAGTCCAGTCCAGTTTGTTGACCTGTCCAGTCTAGCTATCTAAACTGTTACATAAGATATTCTGGTTCAGACAGGTAACACTGCAGGGCAATGACCCAAACATTATACTCATGTTACATCCTTCTTTAATAAAAGTACCACCACCTCACACCCAATTTGATCAAATACATAAAACAACAAGTTTTACGACCAATGAAAACACGATCTTATACAAACACAAAGTAATTATAAGACGGCTTCCTACTGATGAAAACTAGTTAGAAGTTTACAAATGAAACTGGCCACAATTCTCCTTCCCAGTCAAAGCTGCAACTTCTGCCACCGATCTGTAGCAAAAAGATAAGGAGCTGGTCCCTGTAAACAGCAGCTCCTCTTGAGTATTTGCCATACTGATTATGATACAGAAGACGCAGTTTCTCAAAAATATAACAGTACTGTGCATGGACCCTTAAGCCACTGAAGATTGATGTGCTGCATCTGGACATCAGTAGCAGCTCAATAATTAATAACAGCTTTCCTTCCCCCTGCTGATCTAAAAAAAAGCATTGAAGTGGAAGAACTCTAAGTCTTAAGAATTTTGTGAAGGAAGAAATGTTTGGTGTTTCTTCCTGTACATCCCCACCTCTTTGGTCTTTCATGGAATAAGATGATATAGCATGCACACTCTCCCCCCTCCCACAAGCTGTTCATATCTGTGCAGTTTCATTAGTGTCAGATTTGTTTCTATTTGTGAAGACACCAGAAGGAAATGACAGGTCACTGACAAAGGTATGAACACCTTTGCAAATGTGTTCACACCTGCCTAGAGGTCTAAGGACTCCAATATTGGTGTGAAGCTCGTTTGAGAAACAGGGCGTATTTTATAACAAAGTACAGGGTAGTTTAGCATTTTGGATAATGTCACGTAAACACAGATTAAAAACCCAGCACTGGAAATGCATAGTAAACGCGAGTGTGAACACAGCATTGACTGCAGCAGCCCAGGTCCTCTGTGCTGCTCTGTAACCTCATGTCTCCAGGTATTCTCACATTGCATTCAGTGGCTAATCTAACTGCTGTTTTTGTAATGTCTGCAAGAATACTGAGAAGCTGCTGCAGGCACTCGGGGGGGGGGGGGCTTAAACTAGCACACACCAGTTATTTGCAATATGGACAGTTTCACTGTGATTTACAACACACAGCTGCTTTTCCTGGCGAGTTAAGCCAAATTAATCCAGACTTTGCTACTTGGTGGTTAATAAGCAAAGCAAGGCACTGTGCTCCACAGATTGGGGCACAAATTAGGCAAGGGGAATAGTTGTTTAACATCTCTCCTATGGGTGGGGTATGAAAATATGTTGAAATAGCATTAATTATGAGTAATAAGAAGAGTTTGGATTTGATATCCTGCTTTATCACTACCCAAAGGAGTCTCAAAGCGGCTAACAATCTCCTTTTCCCTTTCTCCCCCACAACAAACACTCTGTGAGGTGAGTGAGGCTGAGAGACTTCAGAGAAGTGTGACTAGCCCAAGGTCACCTAGTAACTGCATGTGGAGGAGCGGAGACGCGAACCCGGTTCACCAGATTACAAATCTACTGCTGTTAACCACTACACCACACTGGCTCTGGGGAGTAAAGGAGGGGGGGATGCAAGGCCCATTTTCATGACCATATCTCTCTGTGTGGAAGTGTGGCTTTTCATCAGCTTCAGCCATGAGAACACTGACAGTACTACCCACACAAGCCACTGTAGACCAGGCTGCTCAGCAAGCCATTCTCACAGTGTTCTGTAAAGAATCCACATTGACTTTGGTGCACATTGGTGCATGACCAGTTTGACACATGTCAACAGGCTAGCGTGACTTTTGCAGCCCTGAAATGAAGCTGGAGATCTGACAAATCTACATGAGGGAGCAAATAAACTAGGACATCTTCCACTAACCATAGTCTCTTGTTTTGTTCAAACCATGAATCCATGATTACTGGAACATTTTGTATTTTTGAGCTTCATATAATTAGGCTCACCAGTACAAAGGTATTCTGTAGCCCCAGTATTGAAGTCCAGCTCTTGAGAACACCAATCTCACCTTCTGGACCATTACAGAATCAAGCAATTCCTATTTTTTCCTATGATACACTGGGTCTCAAACCTACCTGGCAGATGAAGTCCCATCTCTCAACCCTGGAAAACTTTACTTGTAACTCCATGTATGTATGCAAGTGTTTATTGTATGGTTACTCCATAGTAATGGTTGTAGTTGTGGCAAGCTGTTCTGGAAAAGCATGAATATTTTATTTTTATTTTTACATTCCATGAACTAACTGGGATTGCTCCCTTCCTGCAAGTTGAGTCATGGTACTGCAAGCCACTGAGAGGCTCAGAAGGAAGAGTCATGCTCCTTTCCTAAACGCTTCCACACTCTGTTAGCACGTGTCAGGAAACTGACCAAGGCAATTTCCATTTCAAGCCAGTTTATGAAGTACTGTGTTACTTAAACACATTCTAGGTTGCATATTGCAGGGGTCAGGCAACCCCAGGGATCAACAAGTGTCAACTTGAGATAAACAGTCTTTCTTTTTTAGTTTAGCTCTCTGTCCTCAGATGGAAAGCAAGTCTGTTCATGTTACAGCCCATATTAATTTAGAAAACAATGTTGCATCCAGTGTTGGTCATTCTCTCAATCTCATTTGAAACAGAATTGCTTTTTCCTTCTTTCTCCCCTTTCTGTGAAGAGTGTGCAGGGAAGAAAAGATAAAGATCTGTGCTTTCTCACCTCTGCAGTGTGATGGTTCGGTTTCTACCTTCCCCTATACATTACATCAGGTCTACGTGCCCTGCTGCAGCGAAACATTTATGGTGTTCAAACACTAAACCTTCCAAATGGAAAAATCAATTGGTGTGATAAATGGTTCTTGGCTGGGTGAATCTAATGAGCGAGTGACAGGTGTTACAGCAGGATTACTTTTACACATTTTCCAGGGCCAACTTAGCCATTCACTTACCATCTTGTCCCAGATGAACTGCATTTATACAACCATGGATTTTCCCTTGAACAGCTTTGCTATGGATCTGTAACGTCTTGAGAAGTAAAGCAGTTGCAGAAGCAATACTTTATTAATTATTAAAACACCAAAATGAAATAAATAGCTTGCAGTACAGCTTGAGCAGACAAGGTGTTTTGACTGCTACAGCTAAACATTTGTTCAACACCTACAGTGTGCTAGGCTTCTTGGCTGTTAGTGTCCCCGAGCGAAATTGAAAGACAGATTTCAAGAAGCATACACCTACATTGCAGTGACCAAATATCTTGTTAACATATTACTTATAATGCAAATATCTTTTCTTTTTTTAAAGCAAGTAATTCATCCCAGTCACGTCACAGGATTGAAGTAAGGAAACTGTGTGCTCGCCTGTTGCAAATTAGAAAAAAAGAATTCATAACACATCTATTAGCCTCTGCAAGAACAACTATTGCTAGGACATGGAAATCATTACAATTATTAACTAGGGGCCAATGGTATCATGCAATTTGGCAAACAGCATTATTGGAAAAACTGACACAAAATTAAAAATAGCAAGAGGGCAAAAGGAGCACAACAATTTTCATGCAGTCTGGTGTGACTTTATTGATTACACAAATAATGAGGCCTATGGTAGTACAGTACACATAGTTTACAGCATGGCCTGGCATGCATGAAGTACATATTTTATTTTATTTTCTCTTCAGTCCTTTCCTCCCCCTCCTTCCTATAAATTCTAAATAAGTAAAATACATTTTACTTATGGCCACCAATCTAAGCAATACATTTCACTACATATCATTTCATATCTGTAATAATTTTGTATTTATGCTTCGACACAGCTTTGTCAAAATATTCAGAAATCTTTATCTCTGTGTTGTTGCCAGTCCAGTCAGCTTTTTGTGCATGGAATGGGAAGGAGCACACCATTTTGTTCTTCACCTCAGGCGGCAAAATGTCTTGGGCCAGCCATTTTGACAACTTTCATGATATCCATGTGGTGCAAATACGTTCATATTCTGCTCTTGTCTCTGAACATTTAGCTATGCAGCTTGTTATTTATGATGACACAAATAATAGCAAAAGTCACATTTAATTTTGACCATTTAAAAATAAGTACCTTTACGTTTGTTTTTAAAGTGACAATTTACGGGTTAATTTACCGTACATGCTCTGTTGGTCTAAACTGCATCCATAGATATAAGGAGACAAGGGCGTGTGTGGAACAAAGTGTCCCTCATGGTCATCATTTGCAATATAAGGACACTTTGGAGGACACTGTTGCCCAAGAGCCACTGTTCTCTCCTGTCATTCTGAGTGTTGGTTTCTGCTTTCCTTCACTGTGCAGCGAAAGGGCTTGTCACGAGACAGGTGTTTACATTCCACAGTCTGTACTGTTGGAGTTTCTCACGGGAAAGGGAGACTGGATGTGACGTACACTGGTTTCCTGTTTTTCACTGTGTGATTCTCTCCGAGCTGTTGAGGAGAGAGGATGCATTTTCTGCTCCGGCAGAGGCAAGATGTCTTTCTGTAATATACCAGCTTTGAACTGTAAATAAAGCAATATAGAGTATGCAGCACGTACTCCTCATCCTTCCGCTGGGCACGAGACTCTGCTTTAAATCAACACGTGGTTATGGGCTCCAGAAGTCGAATCGGAGTGCCGGCAAAGGATCGGAATGCAGAGGGACAGATCGGAACGGAATCTGCTCTGCGCGTAAAAGTGATTGATGAGGTATGTGCTACTGCTCCGGGCAGCCTGCCAGCTTCTAGTTAATGGCTTTATGGCTTTATGGCTGGACTTTGAACTTTTAAAGCCGTTTTGCCGGGAATAGGCAAAAGGCTCCCAGGCACAAGTCACTATGCTGGGGAAATCGAAAGTAACTTTTAAGTGCGCTTTTGGAATAAAGCAGCTGCAGCAGTGACGCAGCAAGATTTAAAGCAGCATATATGACGCTGAAGGCTAATGCCAGAGTCATGATGGCCCTTCAGGATGCTTGTGGGATTCCTAAGCTCAGCAAGAAAAATTATGCCGACTGGGTTCTGTATGCAGAGGCAATTCTGCGAAAAGAGGGTTTGTTTGAGGTGATTACAGAAACCCCCCCAGCTCCAGTTACAGATGCATGGGAAGCTAAGGATTCCAAAGCAAGGGGAACTCTTACATTGATAGTATCCCCAGAAGAGCTCTGTCTATTGCGTGATAAGACCTCAACCAGAGGAATTTGGGACGCTTTGAGAGAAGCTCACTTAAGGACAGAAGCTGGGTCCACTATGTTTTACTTTAACAAGCTGCATAATATGGCTCTTGCTGAAGGTGGAGATGTGCGTTTACATCTGATGGAGATGCAAAATCTGAGACATGAGCTGCAACAGAGAGGACTCAACTTTCCAGAGGCTGTGTATTCTTTCATGATACTACAATCTTTGGGTTCAGGTTGGGAGTCTGTTGCAACCCAGATTGCTGTGCAACCAACTGCTCAGCTGACAGTGGACTTTGTTACTGCCGTGATTTTAAATGAAGCAGATCGCCGGGGTGCTAGCTGCATGGGCAAAGGGGAGTCTTCACAGACGTCGTCCCATAGTGCAGTGGAACCACCAGATGGCGCCAAAGCTTTGAAGGCAGTGAAATGCTACTCGTGTGGACGTCTAGGCCATATGAAGAGGGAGTGCAGATATCCCAGGGCCAAGACAGAGCAGCGCAGCGAAAGCTCATCGCGCGGAAAAGGCCGAGGCAAAGGCAAAGGTCCGGTGTCTAGGACAACGCAGCACAAGGCTATGGTTTCACGCTTCACTCCAAAGGTTGCAGAGGTCCAGAAGACGTCTAGATCTTTCTTCGTTGTTGATTCAGCGGCAACCCACCACATGTGCAATGATAAGAGACTGTTTGTGTCTTTTACACCGCAGGAAGGTGCGATTCACCAGGCGGATGACCACACTATTCCCAGTAAAGGCTACGGAACTGTTGTTCTTCACAGTTTGGACTTATCGATACAGAATGTGCTTTACGTGCCGGACGCCAAACATAATCTGCTCAGCGTTGGACAGCTGAATGAGCGGAACATTGACGTTTCCTTCAAGAACAAGAAGTGCATCATCACAAAGAAAAATGATTATGTATTGCATGCTGAATATGTTGATCGTTTGTTTGTTTTGTATTATGATGATGTTGAAAAGGATGACACTTGTTGCATTGCAGGTTCTAACAAAAGTTTGCATGCAGAATGTATTCATGATTTTCACCGAAAATTTGGTCATTTGCATTTTGAGGCAGTATCTAAAATGCCTGCCTTGGTTGAAGGTATGACTATTAAACCCTGCAGGTACCACATGAAGTGCAAAGCATGCGCAGCAAACAAGGTGAAAATGGCTGCGAAAGGTAAGGTGTCTAGTAGGCAAGCTACAGAACCATACCAGGTTGTTCATGCTGATTTGGTTGGACCACTAGCGCCCTCTTTGGGTGGAAATAGATACTTCATGGTTCTCATTGATGCATTTTCTAGATATATTTTTGTGTACAATCTCAAGCAGAAATCGGAGGCCTTTCCTAGGTTCAAGGAATTCTGTGCTTGGTTGGAAAATGTGCATGGTAAGAAGATAAAGACTCTTTTCAGTGATCGCGGGGGAGAATTCACTTCTCAGCAGTTTGAAGCTTTTCTGACTGAGAAAGGAATTCAACACGATTTGTCTAGTCCTCGCTCGCCATGGCAGAATGGACTTGCGGAAAGGGCAAATCAGACGTTGCTTCAAGGGTTAAAAACCTTGCTGCATGATGCCAATCTTCCAGAGAGTTATTGGGCCGAATCTCTCTCGTGTTTTGTTTACAGTTACAATCGCAGGTTATCTTCAGCGATTGGTTGTACCCCCTATGAGAAGATGTTTGGCAAGAAGCCATACATCAAACACATGAAGATTTTTGGTTCTGACATGTGGGTTCGCTCACCACAAAACTCCAAGTTAGACAAGCGTGGATTGCATGGTATCTTTCTAGGTTATCAGAAAGGGTCTTACAGAATAATGATGACTGACTCTAAGACAATTAAGCTCACGAGAAGTGTTGAGTACAATGCAAAGTGGGGGGAGAATGTGGGAATTTTCCAATGTTATCCTGATGACGGTGATGAGACTGAGGATAGTCAAAAGCAACCACAACAACCCACACCCACTGATGAAGGTTCTGAGTCTGAATCTGAAACTGAATCGGGTGATTCAGAGGATTTCAAGAGTGCAAAAGCCTCTATGCGACCCTCTGAAAGCTCTGATCAAGAATTGGAGGAACCATTGTTCACAGTAGGTCGTTTTTCTCCTAAGAAGGAAGAGGAGAGTGTTGAAGACTTAAGGCTAATTCGTAGGTCACAGAGAGCCACAAAAGGCAGACCTCCAAAGAGATTTGCTGATGAGTTTGCTACGATAGCAGTAACAGCTGTTAAAAGCTCCAAGAAGGTATTTGAACCTTCAAGTTTCCAAGACATCCAGGGTTTGGATTCAAAGGAAGCTGAGCCATGGTTAAATGCCATGAAGGCTGAGCTTGATTCCTGAGAAAGGAACAAAACATGGGAGCTAGTTCCAGTAGTTCCAGGAATGAAACTGCTTGGAAGCAAATGGGTCTTCAAAGCGAAGACAGATCAAAATGGCAAGATAGTCAGACACAAAGCCAGATTGGTAGCCAGAGGTTTTGCACAGGTACCAGGTGAAGACTATCACGAGACCTACTCACCGACAGTGAGATATGAAAGCATTAGGCTTATGCTCAAGCTAGCTGCAGAGGAAAATCTACACATTAGTCACCATGATATTAATACAGCTTTTCTGTACGGATCTCTAGATGAATCACTTTATATGCTTCCACCTGATGGCGTACAGGTAAAACAGGGATTTGTTTGTGCTCTGAAGAAATCCCTTTATGATCTCAAACAAAGTGCACGGTGTTGGCACACAAAACTCACTGAAGTATTGTTTTCTCTAGGTTTTCAGCAAGGGAAAGCTGATCCATGTGTATTTGTCAAAGAGGAGGGGCAAAAGAAACTGTACTGTTTGTTTTATGTTGATGATTTATTATTCTTTTGGAAAGATGTCGCAATGTACAATAACGCCCTAGCTCAACTGAAAGAGCACTTTGACATGAAAGATCTTGGTGAGGTAAACAACTACCTATCTCTGGAAATAGAGAGAGATCAAGATGGTAACATTCTAGTACACCAGTCACGGAAAATTGCTGATGTGTTAAGCAAACTAAATCTGATGGATGCTAACCCTGTAGACACACCGATGACAACAGGTTATCAGGTAGATGACACTGAAGAAGCATTTTCTGACACTACACTGTACAGAAGTGTGCTAGGCAAGCTAAACTTCATTGCCAGATGTTCAAGACCAGACATTGCTGTTAGCTGTAATTTGCTAAGCAGACAAGTCAACAATCCTAGTGTCAAGGATTGGAAAGCTCTGAAACGCATAGCGCGGTATTTGAAAGGCACTATGCATTACAGACTGAGATTTAACAATCAGAAGTCTGGTGGTCTTGAGATATTTGCAGATGCAAGTTTTGGAAGTGACACTACAGACAGGAAAAGTACGTCTGGAGTTTGCTACATGTACAATCAGAGTCTGTTTGATTGGTCATGCAAGAAGCAAACAACAGTTAGTTTAAGTACTTGTGAAGCCGAACTGAATGCACTATCTTATTCACTTAAGGATTGTGAATGGTTAGTACAATTGTGCAAAGATATGAAAATTCCTGTCAAATGTCCAATCCAGGTTTACCAGGACAACAAAGCATGTTTGGCTTTGCTGAAGTCTGAAGGTTGTAAGCAAAGCACAAAGCACTTGCAATTAAAGTTGCAGCATGCTAGGGAATGTATTCAGAAGGGACTCGTAACGGTGTCCTATATGCCAGGTAATGAAATTCCTGCTGATGTATTGTCTAAGATTGTATCAAGGGATCAACACTGTACCTATGTGCAGAAGTTGGGTTTGTACTGATATTGTACGAACACGCTGCCCAGTGATGTTCACAGAAAGGGGGAGGATGTTGGTTTCTGCTTTCCTTCACTGTGCAGCGAAAGGGCTTGTCACGAGACAGGTGTTTACATTCCACAGTCTGTACTGTTGGAGTTTCTCACGGGAAAGGGAGACTGGATGTGACGTACACTGGTTTCCTGTTTTTCACTGTGTGATTCTCTCCGAGCTGTTGAGGAGAGAGGATGCATTTTCTGCTCCGGCAGAGGCAAGATGTCTTTCTGTAATATACCAGCTTTGAACTGTAAATAAAGCAATATAGAGTATGCAGCACGTACTCCTCATCCTTCCGCTGGGCACGAGACTCTGCTTTAAATCAACACTGAGTGCCTGAAGATGATTTCTGAAAGAGCACTTTAATCTACCTGCCATATCTCTGAATTGAAAAAGGGAACAAAAGCTCCGAAGGCGAAGCCAACAGAATTGTATTTGCTATGGCATTAAAGCAGCTTCTCTTACCCAGGATGCCTGAGAGCTTAATCAGTTGCAAGCCAAGCACCAGCCTGAACAAGAGAAACTCCACATGAATGCAAAAGGATAGATGAATCTTCTTTAAAGAGGCTAGAGGATTATTCTCCCATTTTCTCTACAGATTCTGAATACCCACTAATGTAAGCCACAGGAACGACTTAAATCGGAACATTTTGTGCCAGCCTGAAATGTGCAGCTTGATCACAACCAATAGCCATAATCAGGTGCCACATAATAAACCAGAGACCTGGAACTTTTGTTCCTAGCTCTTATTATAATAGAAACAGACTTGATGTGTAGTATCAGTACAGTGGTACCTCGGGTTAAGTACTTAATTCGTTCTGGAGGTCCATTCTTAACCTGAAACTGTTCTTAACCTGAAGCACCACTTTAGCTAATGGGGCCTCCTGCTGCCGCTGCGCCGCCGGAGCACGATTTCTTTTCTCATCCTGAAGCAAAGTTCTTAACCTGAAGCACTATTTCTGGGTTAGCAGAGTCTGTAACCTGAAGCATATGTAACCTGAAGCGTATGTAACCTGAGGTACCACTGTATATTCATTTATATTCACACTCCCTCCAGGTGCCATAGGAGCCAACTCCTAGGGGCCAAGGGGGCTTTGCCACCTCATAAAATATTTGAGGTGGCTGTGTGTCCCCCTCCCCGAGTTGATGGGCATTGCCATTCAAATGGTGTGTGTACACCACATCATTGATCGATTCTGTGGGGTGGGGCTTACCTGCCGCCCATATTTTATTCAAGTTGGCGTCTCTGCCAGGTGCCTTAAGGCAGCTTACGCGGTCCAGGTGCTTCCTAATTTGTTCCTAATGAAAGAGATGAAAAGTAATGTTCCAGAAATCAGTTCTGATAGACAACTAAGCCACTCATGGGGTTACAGGGATTACTTGCAGCCCACTTTCACAATCTGTCTGTTGCCTACTCCTACTGTTCAGATATAATGAAAGAGAAACTCTCCTTTTTGCAGTATTTGAAGGTTAGGTCATACTGTGCTAAACAAAAAATATGTCATTAATTGAAGGGGAAATTGAATTTCAAAGATTGGCATATTAAGAAGAAAAATATACTGTTGTCAAAGGTTATATATAACAATTTGAGGAACCATACAAAATCAAGTGCAGCAGTGATAGGCAACAAAATATGCCAGAAGAGATGTTGCATTTTTTTGGATCAGTAAGGGTTCTTGGGTTTCAAATAGCTTCAAAATTAGTATTAAATGGCATCAAAATGACATTTATCTACATGGGAATATTAAAAATATATATCCACAGGTGGTAATAAGGCTAGTAAATAATGGTGGCAGGCATGACTAATGAACTCTTTTTCCTACATTTACATTTCCTACCTTTACATTCATTGGCTTATTGAACCCTGTAGCTTTCTAAAACCCATCAGACATATTCATGATTAAGAGACAATATTATATATTTCAACTCCAGCAAAAAGCATGAAAGAATGAATTTGAAAAGAAAGGAAAACAGAATTACTTACTAAGATAAGGAATCACTAGTTGTTAGGCAAGCTAATCACATAAAAATAATAACTGTGGATTTTGATACCACGAGGAATGGATGATCACTAGTAACAGAATATTTGATAAATAAATTGCTAGTCTCAAATGATGAATAGCATTTTGTATAGAAATGAAGAATAAAGCCAATAATAAATAAATAGAGGATGCATGTCAATGCATGCAGCTAAATAATAATAATAATAATAATAATAATAAATTTGTTATTTATACCCTGCCCATCTGGCTGGGTTTCCCCAGCCACTCTGGGCAGCTTCCAGCAAAATATTAAAATACAATGCAATATTAAAATTGTATTTTAAAATTTTAAAATACAATATTAAAATCTCCTGCACTGTGCATAGGAGAGCTGTGTTAAATCCTATGGCATACATTTGAGACTCCAGTTAAAAGATGTCATTTGGTCCACAGGACAGTGTGTTTACTATATACCTATTACACTATGTGCCAGCATTAGAATGCTGTTCTTTGTTGAAATGACTTTGGACTATATTTTTTTGGTTCCCTTCACTTAAATAACCACAACCATAAAAACTGGTTGTGCAATTTGGCACTGGGGGAAGGACTCACTGTCCCTTCCTTGACTCCTCTCAGTCAAGGAGTGAGTTGCTCTTACAACAGGATGGGCCTTCCAGTAATAGGTACATCTAATATGGTGCTAATACCTGCTCTGGGATTGCAAACCTTGATGCATGTGGTTGCTAAGATACACTTAATGTTCCTTAGAAGATTCACTATCACACCAGACCTCTGGGTAATTTCATCCCATTCTGGTACACTCTGCTCCGGTCGGGAGTGCTAATAAATAAGTAGCAACTTTAACATCGCTTCACTTTCAAGAGGAAAAGAGCCCTCCACACCAGGTGAAGGAGCTGTAAAGATGAATATACCTAATTAACTCAAGGCTGAAGGAAAATGGAACACAAATAAATGAGGCCTTCTTCTCTGGGACAATGCTGGTTTTAAGAGCAATGGCTTATCAAAAGCTATATTAAGATAAAAATCGTAATTACAGTGGTACCTCTGGTTACGAACTTAATTCGTTCCAGAGTTCCGTTCTTAACCTGAAACCGTTCTTAACCTGAGGTACCACTTTAGCTAGTAGGACCTCCCGCTGCCACCACCGTGCTGCCACCATGCGATTTCTGTTCTCATCCTGGGGCAAAGTTCTTAATCCGAGGTCCTACTTCCGGGTTAGCTGAGTCCGTAACCCAAAGTGTTTGTAACCCGAGGTACCACTGTACCAGACACCTCTTGATTAATAAACCATTGCCCCAAATACAATTTTACCAGAAGTTGTTACGTAGCTCTTGCAGGTTTCTGGAAAGGGTGTGGGTAGAGGGAGTTGGTGTACCAGCTAGTGTAGCACATCATCTGTGTGCAGGTTAGGCATATAGGAAGCTGCCTTCTACAGTGGTACCTTGGGTTACAAACACCTCGGGTTACAGGCACTTCAGGTTACAGACTCCGCTAACCTGGAAGTAGTACCTCGGATTAAGAACTTTACCTCAGGATGAGAACAGAAATCACGCGCCGGTGGCACGGCAGCAGTGGGAGGCCCCATTAGGTAAAGTGGTACCTCAGGTTAAGAACAGTTTCAGGTTAAGAATGGACCTCCAGAACGAATTAAGTTTGTAACTAGAGGTACCACTGTACGGAGTCAGATACTTCCATCTAGGTCTGTATTGTCTAGACTCTACACTAGCTGGTTATGGGTCTCCAGGGTTTCAGATGGGAGCCATTCCCAGCTCCATGTGGAGACTGTGGGGGTTATCAGTGCCCACTGCTACAGTAATGGACCTTGGCAGGTGCCCCCAAATATTGACACCTGACACAAGCCACCCCCCAATCCACCATGTTATGACTGTGCGTGTTCCAAAATGCTTGTTTTCCTGAATCTACTACGAGTTTAATCTAGACCAGGAAGTACTGGTTGCTGCCTCAAATTTAATTTAATGAGAATGCTGTATTACTCTCAGCATCTGCAATCTTGCAATACTGTCACCGCCTTGTACCAAACCAGCTGTATTTGTGCGGTATTTTGCCCTTTTTCTGTAACGCCACACCATAATCCTGCCATTTTACCAATTCCATGATGCCCAGTGTGTCCTAAAGTCAAATGTACATGAGCTAGGATGGCAAAGTGGTTCTGTTCTTAAGAGCAAAAACCCACCATGCACTGGGAGTCTGAGCAAAGACGAAAGTGGAGAAAAGCAGAAAGGGTTTTTCTAAAGATGAGCACACAATTAACAATACTGAAAGAATGACAGCAGGAGTGTAGCCTAAAAAGGCTGTCAGATTTTTCAGAGTTCGGAAAACTAAACTGGAGGCAAAGTTTGTCCTCCATGTTGCTATTCCTCATCACTGCTTCAAAATCTGGAATCGTCCTCCAGCAGACCCTTACTCTTCCAGCTTACAACACAGGGACCATTGGGTAGGAGTACTACATGGCTCCCCAATCATCCCTTCCCTCTGACTTCCACATGCTGAGTGTGGATATCCGAGTAAGAAAAGCCTATCTGTGCAGTGTAGATATAGCGAGTGAAAGCGGCTTAGGTGTTAGACCTTTTCTGTACTGTCCATCAGTCTGGAAATTCATCACAGTGAAAATGAGACATGGGCAATTTTCTCTCTAGCTGGCACGTTGCAAAATAAATTGGGTTGTTGGCTTTTGTTTTGTTTCTTCATGGCAGTTTAAATCCAGTAAGTCTTTGTTCATTCTGTCCAACTATAACGTATGGAAATACAAGGGATGTCTCATTTGTTATTCCAAATGTTAAGTTGTTAAAAGACATGCTGGCACTGAAAATTACTCTTTCAGTTCCAACATTATTCAGTTGTAAGGAGCCCCTGGGATTAATTGACACCATAATCTCTTCTTGCTCAGGTCTTTCTTTCTCAACCAGAATTTAAAATAATAATAATAAAGGTCCTTGTCAAGGGTCTGACAGTAAAAAGACTAAAGGGGGTGGGATTGGATTGGTGGGGATGGCAAATGTGTGCTCATTCACCCTTCCTTTCTCTACCACCTGCATTCTAATTCAGAAAAAAAACCACATGTCAATAAATAAAGCTGCTCAGAGGTTTCAAGCTGCAATGTCAAACATCAGCAAAAGTGGGAGGAAATGTAGTCCATCTGAAGGGTCACAAATTCCACATCACTGGCCAAAGCAAGACCTCCCCAGCACCCATGTCCAATTCATTCCAGTTAGTATTATTTTCAAGCTTGCTCAACAGTTGCATAGTGGCAGGGTTGAGCTGGAAGCAATACAAGTGCAGGCTGCTTGGGTCTGAATGGTTGGCTCCTTCAGTATGAGAATAGTGCAGTCAACTTTGTTAATTTTACTCATATGCTGAAATGTAAAAGAACTCATTCCTTTCCCACTGCCAAATTGTGCAGCTAAAGAGGAACAGGGAAGTAGCTACAATCTGTCATCTAAATCCGCAGAGAAGTATGCTTTTAAATTTAGTTTTCTAAGTTACTGATTTTCAAGGTCTTACTTTTATTATAAGAAAGTAAGGCTGGGTGTGTGCAGGCAGTGATGTGGGCAAAGCCCTGCCAGCAAACGGGGCAAGTATGGTTGGTTTCATCTAGCCTTCTTTCCTTTCCCACTAAATCTGCAGAGGGGGGAACCTGTGGTCCTCCAGATGTTGCCCATTATCCCTGGCCCAATAGCCATGATGGGTGGAGCTGATGGGAAATGAAGCCCAGAAGTATCCAGGGAGCTACAGGTTAGTCATCCCTGCATTAAGATAAAAAGGGGCACTGACCAATAAGTGACTGGGGATGTGCTCTCGGTGCCTACAGCTTGTTCAGGACTGTTGCCCATCGGGGAATTTCTCCAAAAGCACAACCATGTACGATTCCACGGTCGTCATCCACCCCCCACCCCCCAGCATTTTCTGCTAAGATGCAGCGGCGTGACAAACAGACATTAAAAGCCTCCGAGGAAAGTGACAAACCTGCCCAGTGAGAATTGTATTACAGGAGCCCAAACACAGAATCGTAGAAGTGGAAGGGATCTTGGAGGGTCATCTAGCCCAACCCCCTGCTCCTCCGTGCAAGATCTGCAATGCAGGAGGGCTGCTGTCGGGAGGCCGTTCAGCTCCCGCTTCTTATCTGGGGTAAACATACCCAATCGTATGCAAATAGGTTGCAACCCTTGGGGTTGCGGCAATCCTCTGCACGCTTCCTTGAGAGTTAAGCACTGAAGCCCGACTTAAGGGAGCAGCCATACATTTTTAAATAGCAAACTCGATTGCTGCTGCATTCCTATTCGCCGTCACTTCCTACAGCAGTGCGGCATGCACACGTGCACATGTCTCTTATAACACCCGTTCACGAGTTCCCGGAATGAAAGGGTCAAGTTTCCCAGACGTGACTGTGCACAAATACAGCTAATATCGCCCACGGGCTGCGGAGCGTGCAGGCTGCCGCTGCGTTCGCCGAATCGCTGCTTTTACTCCCAAGCAACTATGCCTAGAATAACCCCCATTGCCGCGTGGCTTCCTGCCCCTAGAGCGCCCTCTTCCGCGCAGCTGAGCAAAGCACTTTTGTTCCACGGGATGCGGACGATTCGCTCCCCACGTCCACTTCGTATCTATCCCCTTGCGCTCGCCCAGCCGACGCTGGCGGGGCAGCGAATTAAAACGCCTGTCCGATGCACGTCCTTCCTTCCTTCCCTCCCTTTTCTCCCATTCTCTTTCCCAGCTTGAGACGTCATGTCACCACACAAACCTCCTTTTTCCTTACTCCCATTTTCTTTCCTTCCTCCCTTCTCCCCCCCACTGCAGAGCTGCCTGGGCTCTCTACATTTCAGGGAACCGAGAGGTGTGTCTGCTGACATCACCAAATAAATCCTGCTCAGCAGTGCAGGGGTGTAAAATTGTTTTCAGGCAGGCGGAGGATGGCGGTGGTGATGCACAGCGACCGGTTGATACAACTGCCTCGGAATTACTATGCATAGAAACGGGGGGGGGGGAGAGAAAGAGGAGCTGCCTGCCGGCAACTTTGGGCCCCATCCTTCTTTCCCCTCCCGCTCCCCCGCTGCCTTTTGCAGGGGACACCCAGAGATTGCGGGCGGGACGCCGGGCGCAGTCCGCGGTCGGGAAGCGCGCCTGCTTTTTGTCCTCTCTGCCCTTCCCTCCAGGTTGCGGCAGCGGGCCAAGTTGTAACAGGTGACACGCATGGAACTAGAGGGGTTCCGGTTCCCAGAGGCTTTAGTGGAGAGTTGCCTGTAAGTGGATGGGTAGAAGAGTATGATTTAAAATGCACCCCCCGCGCGCGTGCGCCGCATCTTGCTCCTTTTTGTTGCTTAAACAGGCTGCGCTCTGGCGATTTTGGAGGGGTGTGCGGGGAGGGTGGAAACTTTCGTTGAATGAGTCCCTGGACTGAGGTTTGCATGCTCCGCGTAGTAGCCTCATTTGCGCAGGATAGATTTTTTTTTTCTGGCCTCCCAGTTAAAACGCTTACCATTTGAGTTTGTTCTATGGGACCCTTGTTTGGGCTGTGGTCCAATAAACCTGTGGAGGTGTTGGTTGGGGTAGGGGAGCTTCTTTCTGGGGTTTATTTCGAAAGACGTTCTCTGCTTGCTCTTCGGTGATTGTAGGTTCTTCTCTCAAGCACGCTGAGCTTTTTGGGGTTGGGTCAGAGGTGGGAAAATGCATTTGCACCCTTACAAGGTTACCAGCTGGCCAGAAACAGGTGTTAAGAGACGGGACCATCCTTCTCATGTGCCTTTAACAGCAGCTTCATCTGGCTTTTCACAGCCTGGTGTGGAGAAAAAAATCATTTTCGGGAGATCCTCATGAAGCCATCCTTAAAAGGCACAGCTACAGAGACTGACTGAAAAGCTGGCAACTCAGTGTCTTTATGAAATCATTAATGTCACTGTCTTACTCTTACAGCAGAAGGCGCTGCCAAGGAATCTGCTGTTGATACCAGACTTGGAATCTGCAACTGCCTGAACAGAGAGAGGAGGAGACCTGCCGTTTTTTTGGTTCTCTGCCTCATTAAGTTGTTCAGCTGGGAACTGGCGGTACTTGTAAAGATGACCGCAGATTGATGGCCTGAGTTTTGCAGACGGTTGAGCCCTCAGGGTTTGCTTGCTTCTGACATCATTCCTTTATGAAACAAGGAGTTGTGCTCAGGGAGTTGAAACCAGGGGGAGCCAGTGGAAGGGCTACAAGTTTTTGCTTTTAAAAACCCAGGCAACTGCAGTTCTCTATCCCATCCCCTAGTTACCTCCTTCCATCTTCTCCCAATGCCTGTGAGGATGCACACGACTGTCAAGTTTTTGATGTAACTCGGGAGCCTCCCAGCTTTCTAGCCATGGCCTCAGTGGATGGATTGCAGTACCGTGCTCTTTATGAATATAAGAAGGATCGGGAGGAAGACCTGTCTCTCTGTCCCGGAGACCTGCTCACCGTCAGCAGGGCAGGGCATGCCTGTGTGGACTATAAGGAAGGGGATGAGAGAAACCCCCAAGGCTGGCTTAATGGCTTCAATGAACGTACCAAGGAATGGGGAGATTTCCCAGGCACTTACGTAGAGTACTTGGGTCCTGTGAGGATTGTGGCTGCCACGCCTAAATCAAGGCCCAGACCACTGCCACCAATGCCAACTGGGGCACCTTCCAGTAACTTATGGGGTGAGTTCATATATACATATATATATATATTTATATTTCAAATGAAGTGTTTCTGTATGAGGCAGTTTTCCAGAATTATGGCAGTATTTCCTAACAGTGTGTCCTTCTGCAGCAATCTGAAGAGGGCTGTGCTCTCTAACTAGTTGGCCTTGAGCCATGCACTGAAGTTCATAGGACTTTCTCAAGCTCAACTTCCGTTGTCTGTGCACATCACTCCATTAATGGGAGTAGGGGGAATGTGCGTTCCCAAGAAACTTTCCCTGTTGAAATGCTGGCTTTGCTACTGAAGTGAGGCTTTCTTGAAAGCCCTATGATTTTACAGTTTATGGATGGTGTGGTTTGAGAGCCACATTCTCCCAGAGCGTGATGTGTGTGAACCACTCGGGAATTTGAAGCAGGGCAGGCCAATTTTCCAGCTGGCGTGTCTCTTTTTGTGTGCAGGGTAATCATTTTCATGTGAGCAGCAAGTCACATGGCTAGCCAGATATGTGGATGCCTGTGCTGATGGTTGGGAACAATGTGTTTATACTGGGATGGGAATGGGGGGGCGGGATTAGGAAGCCGCTTCTGGCTTTTGTTTTTATGAGAAATGAGGCTGACATTCTGAAATGTTCCATCTCTTTGAATTGTCCAGATGACTTGTATTAAAAAAAGTCTGCTGTTAATTAAAGGAAGGGCCAGCAGTGCATCTTCATTTGAAATATCTACAGAGGATCTTGAGGGCCATTTGAGAAGACAGAATCTGGGAGGTGACTACTTCAGACCCAAGTGTTGCTGAAGGCAGTGCAGACTTTGCAGACACATTTCACCCTGGGGGAGCTGTACTCTTCAAATCAGTATTCCAGCCATGGGATTGATGATGATCTATAAGATTACATGCATGAGAGAAAATCGTTTCCACAATTATTTTTATTTTTTCAATGTATAGTCCAAATTATGATTGACAAGTTGTGCCCCAAAAGCTGCACACAGCTGTAAATTCTCTTCGGACAGGTATAGCTTTTATTTTATTTTTTATTTTATCGACATCTGTACCCTTTGTGATTGTAGGAATAAATTGAGTATGTTTGGTGGCAAAGGAAAAAAGCGGGGGGATGGCCTTTGGTGTTAAGCAACAAGTTGCTTACCTTTCTTGGAGCTGAGGGATGTTATTGCAAAATATATCAGCTAATGGTAAGTCTGTGTTTTAACTTGTGGATTCATTCAGTCCTTTTTTTGCTACTTGCACCATGGCAGGGACCTGAAGAGAGAGTGAGTGGATAGAGACACAGTTGGGACTACCTAAGGGCATTTGTGGACAGCATGGTCTGTGTTAATTCAGCACTTAGCTCTTTGCACTCATGAAAACCAGGTCTAACCCAGGGTTAGAAGACCCCTGCAAATGTGCTGGCAGTAAGCTGCGCACTGTGGCCAATGTGTACTCCATTATGCACAGCAGACAGATGGGCAGTTGGCCCAGGCCCACCAAATCCTTTGGAATTGTTTGTATCATTTTTATTTTATTTATCCTTCTCTTCCGCCCACTGAACACCCAGAGAGGATTACAAACCGGGGGTGTGATAGCAATATGTTAAAACAATAGTACAATAAAATGCAACATCACAATCACTCAAGGCCCACACATTTCTCTTCCCCAATTCATGTACACCACATAAATATGAGACCCCCATGGAGCTAAAGTCTCCTATTTCCTGCATAGAATTTCCATGGTAGATGTAGATGTGCTTCAGCTACATGTTAGTAGGTATATAAAGTTAGGTATTTGTGCCCATTAAAATCTTACATGAAACAGCCTTTAGAACAGGGGTGGTGGTGTGTATGCAGTGACTACGGACTTTCAGGCTGCTTGGTTTTGTATGAAAAACATACAGTGTGGATTGCTAGGCGGGGAGCGTGCAGAAGGGCAGAGAAACTGTCTAAGCAGGAGTATTTGGTGAAGCTAATGATTTTGAAGCGGCTCCAGTATTTAATCAGAGCCATAGCAGCTGTGTTGATCCCATGGAATAAAATACTCAGAGCGGTGAGGCAATACCTTTTATTGGACCAAGCAAAAACTCAATATAAGAAACACATTCAGGTTAACACAGCCCTATTCTTCTTATGCAGGCATATAGACAGGAGTGAAAGATGAACATTATACTCCCAGGCTGACGTTAACCCGTTAGAGTTGAGTTGAAAACAAAGGCATAGAATGTTTAACTTTGGAACAGAGGAAACTTTCCTGTCCCTTGTTTTGCAAATCTTCACTTGGTTTATGGCACAATCTTATACCTGTTTACTTATAGGCAAGTCACACTGATTTCAGTGGGGCTTCCCAGGTAAGTGGATATAGGGCTGCAACCATAAATTCATCCTGGGCATGTAATTTGTGGTGCGTATACTAGCCACATGGCAAATCTCCCTATTGCTGAGGGTGTGAATCTTAAAAAGAGAGTTTATTGCTTGGCCTTGGACTCTGAATTGGGGGGGGGGGTGCGTTACTGGTTTGTTTGTTTGTTTTTTGCTCGTTTTTAATTTTGTGTTTTTAAGTTGTATTTTTATGTTGTGAACCACCCTGAGATCTACAACTGAAGATTTAATAAATAATGATGATGATAATAATACTGACTGCAGAAAAATTTAACAGGCTGAACTTTTTTCTTGGGTATCAGTGGAAATTATTTCTAAATAAAATCTTCTGGAATTGTGACTTTTATGGCGCTGAATAAGTTCTGCTTTTTCTCCATACCTCCAACACTAAAAATAATCACAACAATGTTAAAGTTTTGAGAACCAAGGTACCACTGTGTATAGAAATGAGCAAACCAGTGATATTTTGGCAAGCAGGCCATTACTTACACCATAGGAGCCTACACAACACAAAACACTGTTGCTGTATGCAGGTTTTATTTTATTTGTTTTTTATCTTATATTTTGGAAATGTACATCCTTTAATTTTTTTGTGGGGGCCCCCAAGAGAGTGGGGCCCTAAACTATAGCTTGTTTAGCTTATACGTAAATCCAGCGCTGCATATTTATGATGTTTCAGGGCTACTTCTGTGTTTGGTGCCACGTGCGTGTCATTTGGACACCCCTAAACCATTTCCTTCCCTTTGCCTTTTAATTTGTATACTGCCTTTCTATATTACTAAACACAAGGCAGTTTACAGCATCAAAATATACAACAAAGAACACACACCTTATAATAATCCCATCCAATAAAAAAAAATCATAACAAAATAACTTTAAAATGGAACGACTTATATCAAATAAATATTCAATCATCTATTAGAATGTAATAGTACACAGTAAAATTAACTCTCAGAACGTCAGCAAATAATAATTAAACAGAATTTCACTTTTAACAATTATAATAAATAATTACTAAACTATTATCAATAAAAATTTGTTTCCTGCTTGGCAGGGGGTTGGACTCGATGGCCCTTGTGGTCACTTCCAACTCTATGATTCTATGAAAATAACAATGCATAAAATACCACAATGCGTACAAAACCATGTAAAAGGATCGAACTGAAAAAGACATACAACTGATAAAACTTTTTTTAAAAAAAATATCGCTGAACTCTTCTTTCCCCAGCTGTTTCTGCTGTTCTTAAATCTATGGCCAGCTCAGCTGGGCTTGATTGCAAGTGGGGAAGGCGAGGCTCTTCTTCTTTGCACTTCCTTACTGAGTAAGCTGACTTCTGCTCAATTATTTTAGAGTTCTTATAGGGTTTTTGGGGTGGGACTTTTCTAAACAACTTCTGGCCAGAAGTACTTTGGACAGCAGGTTTGAGTTCCTTTGTCGTTTTATGAAACATCAGTTGTTGCCTGTAATAAGTATGATGCCTTGAACCGATTATTCCTAGTCATGTTGATGTGGTGGAAGAGCAGGATTAGGTCCTTAATGTATGCTGCTTTCAGGAATATGAACAAAATTAGTTGGTCTCTAAGATGCTACTGGACAATTTTTTTTTCATTCCCCCCCCCCCCCACTGCGTCAGACCAACACGGCTACCTACCTGAATTCATTAATATAGTTATTTTCAGATGAAGTGTTGATGTGTATGCAATTCTGTTAAATAATCAATACCACAAACTTGGGGTGCCCTGGGCAGTCAGTAAAAAGATTCAGGAAGTCTGTTATTAGAATATCAGTAGTTAAACAGGACTACAGTTTTGCTCTGGGGTTTTTTCTAACCCTGTAGTTCTATATATACACACATACCTGGAAGCTCCATTGAATTCAATGAGGCTTACTTCTGAGTAGACCTATATTGTATTGTTATAGAGACTTTGCTTTGTAAAAAAACAACAACCCTGTATTAAATGAGACAGGATTGTATTGGTTTCCCAGTTGAATAATTAAATAGAGCAGAATATTGACCTAATACGTTGTATTCAGTGTAGCATTAAGTGAATATTTTAAAATTGCCCGTAGATGCCAATGTATGTACTGGTTCTCATCTAGTGCTTTTAACAGTAACTTCATACATTGGAATTCAGCCAATTAAATTTTATTTTAGGTGCAACTAAAGTGAAGGGGAAAGCTTAATTAATTTCTGCATGTCAGACTGCTGCTCCTTAAAGTTGACAAATCTTAGTCTGCCTGATGTTTCCCATTCCAGCTAGATATCATCTGGTCCAGAACTAAATTGCAGCACAAGGCCACTGGCTCTGTTGTTGCCTGGGAATTTAAGGATGCTCAATTGATTGCCCGTTTTATTTGCTGGGTTGCTAAGCCCAATATGGAGTGTCTAAAACAGGTGACAGGGATTGATGGACTGCTTTAAGGTTATGGATTCCTCCTTGCGAAGAGTGGAGTGTGTAACAGTTTCACTTTTATAATGCATTATTAATATACCGTATTTTTCGCTCTATAACACGCACCAGACCATAACACGCACGTAGTTTTTAGAGGAGGAAAACAAGAAAAAAAATATTCTAAATGAAACAGTGGGTGTATGATTTTTGTGGTTCATGCTGTGGCCGCAGACATGTAATCTGACAGTGAGTTTGGAGTAGCCCAATGCAAAAATCCTGAGGATCCATGTGGATCCATGCTTTGTAACCACGTTTTTGCACCATTGCAGCCCCAGGCAACAGTGGGTGCGTGATTTTTTTGGTACAGACTGTAGCCATGGACATGTAATGTGATCTGATGGTGAATTTGGGGTGACCCAATGCAAAAATCCTGAGGATCCATGTGGATCCGTGCTTTGTCACCACGTTTTAAATGGGGAGGGAAGGAAAGCAAAAGCCCCCACCCCACCCACCCACCCAAGCCAGACAGGATATACGAAGTATGATTTCTTTTTTATTTACGGTATTTCTTTTTTGGCCACCTCTGTCACTGCAACCTTTGCTCTGTACTTGCACACTTTTGGGCAATAGGGCATGTAACACACTTTTTTTCATCTGCCAAGATGTAGAAAATCAATTTTAATGTCCCTATATAAAATGCCTAGTGAAGCAGAAGGGTATTACATCAGCCACTGTATTAAGGCTAAACGTCTGAAGAACAGCTCTCTATGGGGGGGGGGGGAGACTAAATTCCATTTTCAATCAATTGTTATTGTGGCAGCAATTATCAGTGTATAGCGCACAATGAGGAAAAGAACTTTAAAAAATATATATAAAAAACATTCTCACGTTATACTTCTTCAAAGAAGAGTATTAGGCTTTTAATGAAGGGGAGAGGAGAGATGCTGTAATCCTCCTGGCTCAGGAGATTCTGATTTACCAGCCGCGTGTAGAAAGTATAGATTAAGATATTTGATATACAGCATATAAATCCAGAGATTTCCATGTCTCACTCTGCAATCCAGCCTGCTGTTACTTACGAGCAGGGAAGCAGGGTTTCTCTTCCAAACAAGCATACTGTCTCCCTCCAGCAGTACATTGCTTGGAGAAGCTGTAATTTGGAGGGGGCCTGGGGGCAGGGCTCTCTGCTTTTGGAAAAGAAATGAGAAACCTACCATTGTAAAGCAAAAGTTCCCCCCCCCACCCACCCAAGCCAGCCCTCTCTCTGTCTCTCTCTCCCACCTGCATGCTTTTGCTTTTCGGCTGCCTGCGAGTCCCTAGAGCACGGAGAGGAGGAAGTGGTGGGCTGGAGCCTGCACGCAGTGTGACTAGGAAAGAATTAGAAGGGAGGACTCGATCCTTTCCTTAACCCTCTGCTTGCCAGGAGGGCAGGGGATTCCCTGCTCTTTGTTGAGTTTGAGCAAACGCAGCAACAGAAGCGGGTGGGCAGTAAGACCCTGAGGCAGAATGCAGGAAAGCTTCCGCCTTCCCCCTTCCCTCCGCCCGCCCGATCTTATTTTTGCTTGATTTTTGCCTATTTTGCCCCTGCGCTCCGGCAAGTGAGCTCCAGGGACCACACATTCGCTCAATAACACGCACAGACATTTCACCTTACTTTTTAGGAGAAAAAATCTGCGTGTTATAGAGCGAAATTTACGGTATTTCCTATTGCTAAGCCCAATGCCTTTGTCTGATCGAAGGTAGTTTGCAGAGGTTTATGAAGAGTTTTGGCCAAGGGGAAGACAGGATACTTGGAAGTGTGAAACTGCTTTTTGTTTTCATCACCTCATTCTCTCTGCAAAATTTTGACTCTCTTGCTGATTATGCATCAGCTGTTTTCTCATTCACTTGGTTTTGTTGTACTTAAATTGATGTTATTGTATTACCATGAGCTGCTTTGGAGCAGGAGGCTTCCAAGGGACAAAAGGTAGAATATGTGTCATTAATATCTATATATTTCTATTTCTATATCTATATATCACCTCCACACACACACTTACCGTATATAAGCTTCTGTTAATTTTTCATAGTTCTTGTATGCTTTTGCCATACTGCACTCTGATCATTGGTACTTACTGTTTGAGCTGACTGATTTGCACACACATACACAGGGAACTCAGAGCAGATTGTTTCCTTTAAAGAGCTGCTTGCCAGTTTAAAGAGGAGATTGGGCCTCTGAATTGGAATGGACAAATAAGTTAATTTCTGGTCTGTGTCACTTTCACATGTGTTCTCATAAGTGCATTTCTGCACTAATTTACAAAAAATCACATGAAAATTTGCATCTAAATACTTGTTGTTAAATGTGTCTTCTCTCAAGACACACATTTCTGAACAATTTTTCCCCTAGAAACAGGCATTTCTAAACATACTGTACCTCAAAATCCACGGCTTTAGATGTACAATGGTACCTCGGGTTACATACGCTTCAGGTTACATACGCTTCAGGTTACATACGCTTCAGGTTACATACGCTTCAGGTTACAGACTCCGCTAACCCAGAAATAGTGCTTCAGGTTAAGAACTTTGCTTCAGGATGAGAACAGAAATTGTGCTCCGGCGGCGCAGCGGCAGCAGGAGGCCCCATTAGCTAAAGTGGTGCTTCAGGTTAAGAACAGTTTCAGGTTAAGTATGGACCTCCAGAACAAATTAAGTACCAGTACTTAACTCGAGGTATCACTGTATTTTATATTGTTCCTGAGCTGAAAACTGTGTTGCAGTGTTGAGAGAAGTGTAACATTTGATGTGCAGCTATTTTCTGATCCGCACCTTAACCTTCAAAGGTGAGGATCAGGTCAGCTTGTATCAGAATGTGTAAAGATTGAAATTCTCAAGCCATCCATTCATCTGAATCATTGCACTTCTCCAGCAGCTCCCCTCTCACAGTGCGCACCCACAGTGCCTTGCTCAAGGCGGCATATGTCTGACACACTTTCTGCCTTGGGCCGTGGTGCTGGTTGAGTCATACCTTTGCTATTGTGAACATATGGAGGAATTCTAATGCTTCATTGGTCACAGAGGTTGTTAATCGAACTGTGAAAAAAGTGGTTCCTAACTGCAGCCGAAGTGGAGACAGCCACAAATTGACCTCAAACTGGAGCTCTCGTCATTATTTTTTTCTCCCTAGAAAAGGATCGCTGAGTTTGGGACCCTGTTCCTCTTTTGAGGGCCATCCAAAAATGTAGGTTTCTTCTGTTCTACACAGACATAGACAGCAGGATGTATGGTGCCAGATGGGCCATTGAGTATATTAAAATATGTGGATAAATAGGCTGTACACACACACACACACACACACACACACACACACACCTGCTCCAGTGTGAGAGCCAGTGTGGTGTAGTGGTTAAGAATGGTAGACTTGTAATCTGGTGAACCGGGTTCGCGTCTCCGCTCCTCCATATGCAGCTGCTGGGTGACCTTGGGTCAGTCACACTTCTTTGAAGTCTCTCAGCCCCACTCTCCTCACAGAGTGTTTGTTGTGGGGGAGGAAGGGAAAGGAGAATGTTAGCCACTTTGAGACTCCTTCGGGTAGTGATAAAGCGGGATATCAACTCCAAACTCCTCCTCCTCTTCTTCTCCACTTCTGTTCCTCTAATTCTGCAGTTCTCTTCATCTCCTTACATTCTTTTGCATTTGTACACTTCTTAAGAGTTCACAACCAAATTTTGTATGTTGGTTCCTGAAACCAAGGAGCAGGTTTTCTTCTATGTTTAAGTACAGTTGGACACCATATTGAATCAAGATGGTGGGCTGAATGAACCATTTGGAACTGCACTGATTTTTTGTTTTATTAGAATTCCCAAGCAACACCAGGTACCAGGTTGCTAGTTGTTGATAAAGGCACCTCTGCTTTGCCCTTCCTTGGCTGATTTTTGTAGCCTCTTCCTTTTTAGTGTGCCTATGTGCACACAGCAAACTTCCCCAGCTTCTTCTGCTCGCTTAATTCCTCTGTTATTTACATAGTAATGTATACAGAAGTTGCTATTTGGGAAGTGGTATGATTCCTCCTCCTAACGGTTGTGGGTGGAATGTAGTGCTAAGTGAACATCACATCAATGCAAGGATTTCTGCTTGCCCCTAAATCTGTTCTATGGGTTCCTTTAAGCCTCTGGAGCAAATCTGGAGAGGCCATGGGGAACACCCAGTGGGAAGAGAGAGGGGCAGTGATTTTGTGCAAGCAAAATTCCTTGCACTGATGGGATGCAGTAGTTGAATACCACCCTGTGGGTTGTATCCAATTGAGTTCCACTTAGTGGGCCAGGGTAGACTGAAAGGAATGGGCCTAGGTTAGTCATGTCCATTCCTTTCAGTGGGTCTACTTTGAATCCAACCCATAACCTTTAAGAGGTGGGTCATACCACCTCCCAAAGAGGCAGCATCTTCTCTCTATGTCACTTTTCTTACCTGCCAAAGCAGCACATGCAGGCAGGCTGAGGGGTGGGAAGGAGGTCATTTGGCAGTTGTGGTTGACTCCTGTTCCCTGAGCAAAAGGTTTGGAATTCCTTCCAACCAGTCACAGAGGAGGACTGCCAACAATTTATGAAGCTGTGCTGTCCCACAAAGAAAGTATCTCTCAGGGGACTGAGATATGGGTCGTGTTCCACATTCCCACATCAGTTTGCTTTTTGTTTTGTTTTTAAATACGCATTTCTGTCTGTTTCTCTTAATATATACATTTTTGCAAGCAATTTTCTCTTAATATACACATATTAATATACACATTTTTGTGTGTGCTCTTCTTTAATATACACATCCCCCCCTTTTTTTAAGCTGGCCAACAGCATTGCAAAATTCAGAGGAATGAATTTCAAGGATAGCAGTGTTTGGGTTCATGTATTGAATCTAGTAGCTTCCTATTAAAATGCGAACCGAATGGATTTCTCCCCTATTCTTGGTTGGGTTTATGGTTTTCCCATCTTCATTATCACCCTTGCACAGATGCAGGGCTAAAAATAATTCCTAATGAATTAGGAACAAACGTTGTTCATTTCTTCCGTGGCCTTGAAAGCCTCTGCTCTGAGAAGCATTAAAAATGTACTGATTAATTAAACTGGAGAAAAAGTTCTGGGGCTGTGTTTTAATTGACTCGGATAAAATTTCAGGAAAGCTTGGTTTAGTCCACAGGCTCCAAGGAGCTCTTGTTGGCTCCCTAGAGACGTAAGGCTCATCCACACTTCCGCTCTTTCCTTGCCTGGAAACTACAGGTCGGAGACATTTTTCTGCATGACCTACACTTTCTAGGCATGGTCCCACTGGTGCCAACTCCAGGGTGCCCAGGCACCCACAAAACATTTGTTGTGAGTGCCCGGCCTCTGCCCCTGCTGCCACCCCCCCTCCATCCCTGGGTGGCAGCCTTCAGGTCACACACCCCTCTACTTTCTCCTTCTCCATCCAGGGCTGCCAAACCATGCCAGATCCTGACAGAGCCAAAGAACTCATCACAGCCCTGGTCAACATTGCCAGTGGTAATGGATGATCAAAGTTAACCTTCCAACAGCATCTGAAACATAGAGAGCAGTCTTCCATCAAGACACCTCCATACACCTAGCTCAGTGTTGTTCTTCAGGGATTTGGCCAGGGATCTTTCCCAGCCTTACCTGGAGATATTGGGACTTGAACCTTGGTCCTTCTGTATGCAAACAGTAGTTCTGCTACTAAGCTACAGCCCTTTTGGATGGCCACAGTCTCTCACCTCAAACTAAATGTTGGCCTTGGGGCAATTCTTACTTTTTATCACCCCTCCAAAGTGCAGGAGTTAAAGGCGCCGCCATGAATTCCCCAGTCTGGCTTCATTTTGTGTACAGAGGAGTCAGTGTGAATAAGCCTAGTCAGATCCTTGTTAACAACCTATTATTAGCAGCCGGAATTCTTAACTGCCACCAAATCAAACTCAGTAAATTACCTTCTATAATAGAATGGCTAGATAAAATGTGGAGCATGGCAAAAATGGAGAGACCGAAGACTATAGAGACAAAATATTTTGAAGAGAGATCATTTTAATTTGGAGTGAGGCCTTGTGGTTGGTTTAACATAAATTTAATAAGGGAGCCAAGCAAAGCACTGGCTAGAAGCTGTGCTTCAAAGCCCTGTTGCTCCTTCTGGCCGAGGTGAGACGATGCATTGGGGTGGCGCAGTAATGTTTTATTTATATGCCATACCAACTCCACACAGTTTCAGCATAAGCGTCTGAATCATCTCCCCCTCTGGGAATGGGCTGACTCTGGATCTGCCTCCACTCCTGCAACACTCTGCTATAGGGCCTTGTGAGGACTGCAGCTGTTGGGAACACTGCCAGAGGTAACCTGTGCTGTGCTGCATTCAGCTGGTGCAGCAGGGATCTCTGCAGTGGTACATGAGTTTTTAGGGGATGTTATAGATGGATGTGCTGATCTTGCTGTTGATATCCCTATTCTCCACAGGGCTCCTTTCATCCTTCTGTCTAAAAAAAAAAAGCCACGCACAATCATGTAGTTTTTCATTTGCATTGCAGATTTTTTTTTTTAACCACCACAAAATCTGGGTCAGTTTAATGCATTGGCCAGCTTCTGTACTAGCTGTTTCCTTTGGCCTGTACTGACATTAGGGCAGATTGAAATGTCAGGCTTAACGGTCCATTTCCTGGCTATGTGTGGCTGAAGTCAAAACTCCTTAGTGTTAAGACCTAGGAAGGACCAGGGGGCAAAGGAGGAAGGGGATGCAGTTGCGATGGTTAATATGCTATTTGCCCAAGACCAATAGGAGCAATCCTGCTGCCTTCCAAACCATTCAAGTGGAAAAGGGACGTCAATTTACTGCAAAACTCTCTTATTCCCCGTAGTGTCACCTCCTTGGTTGACATTTCTAGATTTTTGCAGCTGTCATGTTAGCACAGAAAATGCTTCAGTGACTAGGCAGCTGGGGAATTAGATCTTATGCTCCAAGGCTCTTAAGCAAACCAGGATAAAAAGGTCCCCATGCACCTCAGGTAAGATGAGGAGGGACTTTTGAAGGTGGGTGTACAACTTTCCTCCAGACTGGCAAAGTTCCCTTTGCACCTCCTTCTTTACACTGCCACCAACCTCAAATGTAGAGAGTTAAGCTGCATCTTCTGCTAAAGCAGGGATGGGGAATCTATGGCCCTCCAGATCAGTGTTTTCAACCTGGGGTCTCCAGATGGTGCTGGACTACAGCTCCCATCATCCCCAGCCACCTCAGCCAATGGTCAGGGATGATGGGAGTTGTACTCCAACAACATCCGAGGACCCCAGGTTGAAGAACAGTCATTAGCCATGCTGGCTGGGACTTATGGGAATTGGGAGTCCACCAATATCTGAAAGGCCACAGGTTTCCCATCCCTGGAAGAAACACAAGGTGCTAATGGCCAGAATGAACACCAGTTTGTTAAATCAGGGTGGCCAAGCCATTCTCAGGCCAAGGGCTGCAATGACCCAGAGTCAACCCTCAGATGGGTGCTTGTGACTGCATATCAAAATGCAGGTAGCTAAAGTGTAAAAGTGGGCATGGTGAGAACTCCAAAAATCTTTCCTATCACCTACTGTATTCAGTTAAAAAGTGATTTCAAAAATCATATTTTTATTTGGTAGGCTGGGGTCATAAACCATTTGGCATCACAGCAAGGCACCCATGGGAATAGCCAGCAAATTTTAAAAGAAACAAAAAATTTAAAAGAAAAAAACCACAGTGTGACAGATGAGGGGGTCTTCCTGGCAAAGCCCCTTTTTGTGGAAGGGTACCCCCCCCCCCGTATAATCACAATAGGTTGCTACCTTCAGACTGAAGCTCCTAACAAACTATCTGTCCAGCTACCTGTCAGGGAATTCTCTATCCAAAGCAGCTCTAGGAAATAATAAAAAGAAAGTTTTACTTTCCCAAAGCCCAGAGGACACCAAATCTTATAGAACCTTGTGAATTCTCCCCAGGACTCATGTGGTATATTAACAACTGTGCGGCACATACAGAAGAATTTAGCAAGAAATTCCAGGAAATATCCCTTTAAACCAATGAAGCCAAATTGTCAGAGCTTGTAAAAAAAGCAAGGCAACAAAATCACACAGTCTTGCACATAGAAAAAACAACAAAAAACACCCATCTGACTGAGCTGATTACGTTTTAACTTCTTGCCTGGCTGAATTTAACCAATTTTGGCTTCTTTCGTAGTCCTTTCTTTACACTCTCAGATTCACGGGATTGCCCTGGGGGTGGGGGAAAGATCCCTGAAAGATTATTAAATTGCATTTGGGGAAAGAAAGGAAAAACCAGTACAGTGTTGCTTTGCAAATGAAAGGGGCTTCAGTGTGGCTTGCACCCAGGAAAAGGAGCGCTGGTGCTTTTACTGGCCTTGTATAGCTCATGACCTGTGCCGATTTCAGCTACCATGGCTGGGCATCCGGCTGTATCCTGCCCAGTTAGAGCTCCCTTTCTGCCCCCTCCTTTCCCTGGGGGCCTGGTGTCCTTGGCAGCCTTCCCTCCCTGCCCAGCTGCTCATGGCAAAGGTGTGAAGAGAAGCATCTCCTTCCGCCCATCCAGCTGTCAGAAAAGAGCCAATGAAACCAAAGAGTACAAACAAACTTGACCCAGTTTTGACAGGCAGGGTTTTACAAGAGGAGTTGCTTCAAACCAACACATAATAAAATGGGGTTTTAGTTCAACTAAAATTCCATCATTAGAGATTTCCCCGTTCCTTTAGAACACACTTCTCCTAACTCGTGAAAAGGCCATTGCTTTAGGCACATGGAAAAATAGCATTGCTGAGTTTGTGTTGAGTGGGCTGCTTGCACACCAATGTGCCTACCACTGTCCCTAAAACTTGCCAGCTCTTGAGGTTTGACCCATATTTTTTTTTATTTCAGCATTTGATCTTTAGTTTTAGGATTGCTTTGATGGAAATCCAGATTCAACCAAAGCTGAATCCTTGGGCCTTGGCCAAAGCCTAATTCATGAGAACCTGGACACATAGGAGCTGGCAGTACACTCTGCACATTATTCTTCTGGGCACACAGCGTCCACTTTTCCAGTGTCTTCTCACTGCTGATCAGCATGAAAAAGCCAGTGCTGTCAGGCTATGTGTGGCTGGTGTAGAAACTGGTGACACTTTCCTCTGTGTACGGATTAGGACCACATTACCAATCTAAATTTCAACATGGTATCAGAGGTACTGTGAATCAACCCTAAGGTGAGCCAGGATCAAGGTTTCATGGAGTACTGTGTGGCATTTGTTTCAGACAGCAAATTAGTTTGTTGGCAAATGGCAAAACTGGATTTTTAGGGCACTGCAATTAACAGGATTATAACAGGATTATAACAAGTGTACAAAGGAAGACCTACATAAGAAAAAACACCTATGGCATTCCTGGAGGGGGGGGTCATTCCATTTATTTGGTTGCACAATAAAACATCAACAGTAAAAGTAATTACAAACATTTAATATATAAAATGTCAAGGGTGCTTCCCAGCCAAGGCAGATAATTAAGTATTTATTCTCTATAGCTCTGGATATCTATCCACACCAATCTCATGGCTAGGCAGCTATTCCCAGCCCTTCACTCTAGGGAGCATTTGCAGCAACAGGGGGCCACTCTCACTCCACCAGCTTATGTACCTTCCCCTGACAGATGCACACAGCCAGAAATTGTGCCTGCATGGAAACTTTCTCTGTGCCTCCCATTTCAATTCCCTCCTGGCTCTGGGAGACAGTGGTGCAGGAATGGGTGGGGAAGCACCGGGGCCCTTCACTTGCCTGACCTACCTCTTCCTCCAGCTCTGAAGTTTCCCCTTCCTCTGATCCTTGCCTCCCGGCTCATACAGATCCCCATAAACCACTGCCCCCCTCTCCCACATTAGACTTCAGCCCCCCTTGCTCCAGGGCACACTCGTCAGGGGCCCACCAGTCCCTCACACCAAATGATGGAAACAGTTGAATTATAGAAACTCTAGGCAGTTGATTGGGGGATATCTTAGTACACTGCAAGTGTAACATTGGTAAGGAAAAAGGTAATTCACATAAACGCTAGTGTAACCTGAACTGGCAGTGAATGAGCTTGGGGTGGATAATTTGATGAAAATGTTAACCCAGTGTGTGGCAGCTGCGGAAAATACAAATTCCATGTTAGGGATAATTAGGAAAGGGGTGGAAAATAAAACTGCCAATATCCTAATGTCATATTATAAATCCATGACGTACACCTAGAACGCTGTGTACATTTCTGGGAGCCTCTCCTCAAAAGAGATATTGTGGCACTGGAAAAGGTTCAGGAAAGGGGAACAAATATTTGGGTGTTTTTAGTTTAGAGAAGAGGGGACATTATATAGGTGTATAAAATTAGGTATTATGCTGCAGAAGCGGTGGCAGAGAGGTGTTTCTTTTTCTTTTAAAATATTAAATCCTGGTGTCATTAAGGGAAGCTGAAAGTTGGAAGGTTCAAGTCCTCTTCACACATTCCATCACTTGGCAGTGGAATTTGTTACCCCAAGGCAGAGTGATGGCCAACAACTTGCATGGCCTGAAAGGGTGGGATAGACAAATGCATGGAGGATAAGGCTGTGAATGTCTACCAGCCACAGTAGCATTCTCCTAGTGTCAAAAGTCATATGCCTCTGAACGCTAGTTGCTGGGAATCACAAGAAGGAAGAGTGCTGTTATGCTCATGTCCTTATTTCAGGTTTCCCACAGGTATCTGGTTGGCTACTGTGAGAACAGGATGCTGGATTAGATGGTCCTTTGGCAGGTGGTGCTGTAGATTAAACCACAGAGCCTAGGGCTTGCCGATCAGAAGGTCGGCAGTTCGAATCCCCGCGACAGGGTGAGTTCTCGTTGCTCGGTCCCAGCTCCTGCCAACCTAGCAGTTCGAAAGCATGAAGTGCAAGTAGATAAATAGGTACCGCTCCAGCGGGAATGTAAACAGTGTTTCCCTGCGCTCTGGTTCACCAGAAGTGGCTTAGTCATGCTGGCCACGTGACCCGGAAGCTGTACGCCAGCTCCCTCGGTCAGTAAAGCGAGATGAGCGCTGCAACCCCAGAGTCATCCGCGACTGGACCTAATGGTCAGGGGTCTCTTTACCTTTACCTGCCCTGACCTGGCGTAGTTTCCACCACCACCCTGAAGGTGCTACAGAGAGGATGCAAAAGTGTGTGTAGAGTAAGAAATGATAGTCAGGTATCTGGTTGCCAGACAGTAGTTTCCTACTACGTGCCAGTTTTGTGGGAAATAAACCCTTATTCATTTATTTTTATTACTTGAAATATTTATATGTACACCATATTTTACTGGGACTAGTTACAGGATGTTTTATGCAATTAAAATATCAAAGCAACACACACACACACACACACACACACACACACTTTTATTTATTGTTGATGGCTATTTTAGTTACCTGTTTTTTCATGTTGTAAGCTGCCCTGAGCATGGTTTTATCTATGGAAAGTCAGCATACAAATAAAAGGATGTATGTACAGTGGTACCTCGGGTTACATACGCTTCAGGTTACATACGCTTCAGGTTACAGACTCTGCTAACCCAGAAATAGTACCTCAGGTTAAGAACTTTGCTTCAGGATAAGAACAGAAATTGTGCTCCGGCGGTGCGGCAACAGCAGGAGGCCCCATTAGCTAAAGTGGTGCTTCAGGTTAAGAACAGTTTCAGGTTAAGTACGGACCTCTGGAACGAATTAAGTACTTAACCGAGGTACCACTGTATGCATTTATGAATACATATGTGTGTATGCAACGGTAGCGTTTCCTTGCCATTTCCTTGAAAGCAGCTACTTTGTAATCATTTATTTCTGCTGGAATTGTTTTCTGGTTTTCAGAGGTAGCTTTCACTTTTGCACTTGCCAATAGGAGTCAGCTCAAGTATATTCAAAGCGCAAATGTTTGTTTAAGCTCTTATATTGCTTTTCTGATTCTTTGTCCATTTCAAAGTTGGAAGAATTGCAGCATCCTGTTTTGCAGGGTTGTAGAGAATTGTGCAGTAGTCCACATCCTTTGCACACTTACCTGAACCTAATTAGACTTAGTTTAGAGTAGACACTGAAAGAGCTTCTTTTACAATCTCTTGCATCATTCACCACAGCAATCAAATACACGGGAATGGATTTGGAGTGACTCAGTGCTGCTCTATGAACACTAAGATTGCAAATTGCAACTCCTGCATTTCCTGATGCAGAAAATGAGGCAACTCTAGTTTTTGCTGACCATTCCCACTTCGCTCCTAATGTCCGCTCTTCCCGTACATCATGCTGTTGACACCCACAGAGTCCCACTCAAGACGGTGATGCACTGAAGAGAGTTACAAATATAAACATGAATGTACAGGGTTTACTTCTGATTGTAGTTAATATTTTTGTAGCAATTTCTAGAGCGGTAGCCTTGTTAGTCTGTTGCAGCAAAAGTCTAGTTTGGTGACACCTTAAAGATTTACTATTTACACATTTAAAATTTATTACAGTATGATGATTTGCTCTTCAAGGTATCATAAGACACTTGGGTATTTTTGTATACCTGACAGACTCTGCTGTGCAAAGCTGCTGCAGAGATGAGCTCACTTTGGGTTTTATAATGTAAGGAGCCCTTGTCCAAGCTCTGAGGTCAGTAATTCCAGCTTCAAAAACCAGATGAGATTCCAACGCTGTCCATTTTACTGCTTCTTCGGGACTGGAACAGGACTCTGATTTTTGTGGTTTTAGAGCCATCTGCTGGCCAGGTTTCATGCTGGTAAATGTGCAATAGTCAGAGTTTGGAAAACCTGCACAGGAAAGTCAGGTCGGTGTTTTGGAGATCTGGAGCTATGAGGCAGATTTTCTCTAGCTTGCTTAAATACACATTAGAATTGGGAGACCATCTGTATCCACATTCATTTCCCCCCTAAAAGTTCATTTTAAAAAATCTACAGACAAAAAATCTTCAGGCGCAGTGTAGAGTTTTCCTGACAACCACAGCAAAGAAAAAAACCACAATATATATGTGTACATAGATTGTGCCTTTTAAGATAAGAGTACTGTATAACAAAATCCATGATAAACAATAGCTTAACAATACAGAGAACACAGACTTTTTGATGATAGAATATAGTTTAAGAGTGCACATGCCTCCTGAACCAACTGTGAAGTAATGAGCGTCTTAGGAAATTAGTAAGAGTCTGGGTGATATAATGTCATTTAATGTAAAGAATTACTATCTGAAGTTGCTTTTTTCCTGCTTCCTCCTTGGCATCATGTCTATTAGATTATCAGCTTGTGGGTGGAGACATTGTTGCTTTTAAATTTTTGTACAGCACTTAAAAACTTTAGCCTTTTTATAAATAATAATAAAAATAGTTGTTATTAATTTTTAAAAAAGAGTGATCCAGCAAAGGTGAGGAAAAGTGAGACACTCAAGTGACTTAATGCTCAAACTACGTGATAATTTTCTGTTCTTCTAAACTCAATGGCATGCAAGTGAATTGTGACTAGCGAGGGATGTTGGGAGTTGTAGACCATGGAGGAGGATCACAGGTTCTCTACCTTTCCTTCATGCATTCAGTTTAGTAGCTGGAAGTAGCAACCAAATCAATTTTATTCTTTTTAAAGACAGAACCTGGCCAGCTAGCACCAAACATATCCTGCAAATTTGAGCCTGTAGGAGACTTTGACAATTTTGCTGCTTGACAGTCCTAGCTTTCATTGTGCTGGAATGAGGAGTGTATGAGTTCAACAGTCTTGTTTGCCTCTCTTTTCCTAACAGGACCTCCTGGGCAGATGGAGTTTGTTGACTGGTTAAATCTCCCTGAACAAGCACTGCTGGTTGTAAAGAGACTTGTTGAAGCTTTGGAAAAAGAAGGTATAAGAAAAAAACTCTGTTGCTGCTAGATTTCATTGTTGCTGTTGTTTGACATTCCACATCCTAAACTGCTGATCAGTATATAGTGTTTGCTATTAGTATATATGCAAATTCCAGAGAAACAGTGGCCTTTGTAAAGGGGGGGGGGCAGCCGGCTCATCATTTCTGCCCCTTTGGACAGTGCCCACTTGGTTCCCTACTTTCAGCCCAAGGGCCAGGTCCAACCCAGGCTAACCTTCTAGGGGCCGCATTCTGATAGTGAGCAGTGCTAGAGGCAAAAGTGGACGGGGTCAGAATATTGTGACTGAAATGCAGTTGTTCAAGGAAGAAATTATTCAGTTTGTAAAGGGTGTGTGCATAAATATAACTGGACCCTTTCTCTTGGTGATGTAATTTCACTGCCTGGAATTTCTTCAAGGCCCCCTTGATTAGTTGACCATTTTTGTATGGTAAGAAAATCTTACTGTGTTTCTCTCTCCCCCCCCCCCCATTTCTATTGCATTTACAGGCTTAGATAATGAAGCCCTTTACCAATCACCTCCCAGTTCCTTTTGCGATGCTCAACTCAAGCAGCATCTGCTGACAGGTAAGACATGGCTTTGGGGGTTCTATGAAGAAAGCAGCATTCAAGCAGTAAGGGGAAGATTGTACTGTGGGAACCTGGGTTGGAGGAAGGGGGAACCTAGAGACAGAATAGGAGTGTAAAGCCTTCACAAATGGGAGCAGACGCACCTACCCTGATGCAGCGTGCACTTGCAAGCTCAACATTCCCACAAGGCGAGAGAGTCTCATGGGGAGTGCACCATGCCTTGTCTTTTAAAACTTGGTGGCAGAGGTGGGGAAGGTTATTGGGACATCTTTGTCACTTCCATTCAGTTCTGAACTTCTTGTCCTGTACCTGAACCCTTGAATCCTGACCCCTGAGCTTGGAGTGGTTCAAAAATGCAATATCAGAAGCTCAAGTGGAGTGTATGGTTCAGATCATGAGAGGTACTGCCAAGACCAAGAGGATGCCCTCTTTATTATAATTAAAGGTGTGTTAAAGGGGAGATTGCAGAGAAGCTGAATGATATTTTTTTTTTGCATCTGTCTTCACAGCAGAAGATACAGGGCAGATAGGGATCTGAACTAACTTTGCAGGAAAGGGAGTCTGGGGAACAGAGGAAAACAGTGGTGGCAAGAGGTGAAGTTCTAGGCCTAATAGAGAAAACAAAAACTGACGAATCTCTGGGTCCAGATGTATCCGCCTGAGAGTTCTCAAAGAACTCAACTGTGAAACTGCTGACACACATACACTGTTTGCTTGTTTGCTGGATTTCTCTCTTGCCCTTCCTCCCGAAGGATTTGGGGTTTTAAAAAATCTGTACATACCTTCTTGCTGCATAGTAAATTCTGTTTTTTGAATAATTTGGCCACAAGATGGCACTGTGGCACCAGGCAGTGTAGACTACAGCTCTGTTCCTGGTTTACTGTGTTTGTGAAGGAAGCAGCGTGATGCTTTGTAGCAGCCTGCTGATCCACCCTCCTGTTACCTGCGCTGGTTCCTCTCCGGTCTGTTGCCTTTGAGCGGGTGCTGTTTGCAATGATGGGGAGGATGCGGTGTCAGACTCAGGCAGCCAGGCTCTCTGACAGCACAAGCCCAGAGGCTGTCACGCCAGGACGTGTTGCTATGGAGAGGAATCTGACGGGATATCTATATAAAGAAACATGAGCTCATCCATCCTCAGCAGAACTAAGAAGCCAAGTCCCGAGGTACCTTATTGTCTGTAGCGAGGCACACTAGAAGCAGCTGCGAATGTTCTCACATTCAGCTGGAGAATGAAACATGGGCAATGTGTCTTATCATCTGCAGGCCAAGCCGCAAAAACAATTTTCAGGCTATATCTGTATCCCAGAACCTTCTAGCCCAGGTCCATGTTAAAGGCCTGCAGCTGTTTTGTTTTTTAAAAATAAATAAATAAATAAATTTACCCCCTCCCCTCGCACTTCAACCTGTGGATTCCTCGCCAAACAGTGACTCCCAAAATTCAATAGGGGAAGCCATGACAGTTAAACTGGTGCAAAAATTATGATGGGTTGCATACATGATAGAGGAACACATGCAGCAGTGGGCCATGGTAAGAGCTGGTGGTGTGTGGGACCAGACACAGGCAGACCGATGCCTGTACACAAAGGTGATGGGCACTTGGGGAGAGCTGTCCCCACCTGCCTTCCTCGCCACCACAATTGCACTCCCCACCCCAGCTTGCTAAACAGTTGTGGGGCCGAGGGATTCATAGCTTACATAGGGAGGAAAACACATGGGCACAGGGGACAGTTTGGTGGCAAGAGGGTTTGAGTGGGTACCCATGGTGTGCCACAGTTGAGGGCCTGTGAAAGCTGCAGGCAGCCAGTGACCTGAAGCTTGTCCATGTGTGGTACAGATGCACCCCTTAAGGGCAAAGGACCATCCCTTTATGCACACAAGAGTTGCTGAACTAGGGCATAAGAGGTTAGAGCTTTATTCCATTGCCCTCAAATTAAATATTGTGAATATTAAATATAAGCTTATTGTCATTGTGTATCAGTTTGTTTCCTTTTTTCAAAACATCTCCACGGTAGCCACAGAAAAACAATTTGCTCGTATCAGGCTTTGGAATACTATTTTAAACAAAATCTGAGCATCTGGGTGATTGATTGTCTGCTGTCAATGCTGACCTCAAGTGGAAACAAAAGATCTTGTTCCAGCCACTACTGTTCGCTCTCAGTATAGTGTTTGGAAGCAACGGGATAGATCCTGGACTCATTCCTGTGGCTATATGCTTATGAAAGTGTTTTGTGCAAATGAGCCATCCTTGCAACCTGCTTTTGGAGATAGTCCTGTGAACCGTGAAAGTATTCCTGACAGTTGGCAGTCTTGGGATTGTCTATGAACAAGTTGCTTAGATGACCAGTTATAAATGCCTTCAAAGTTATGAAGCCACAGAAATCACTTCAGCTGCAAAATATTACATTAGAACAGGCCTTGTGTTAGTTTTTTTTTTTTAAATGAAGCTGAAGCTGAATGTCTCAGTTCAGTTGTGCTGAATTTGTGCAGCTGATTTCCACTTTGATATGCAAGGCAACTCGGCTAATTAAAGTCAACTTGAATGAATTCAATGAATTTTGACCTCGTTAAATAAGGAAATTAAGTGTACTCAGTGAAGCTGAGTTATGTGTGAACATTCCCAGGGACAATGCAAGTTTTCCAATGGAAAGTCGACTTAAGACGTCTGGTGAATGAGTTCGCAGCTGCAAATTATGAAAGTCAGGGTTTCTGTTGTTGTTATTTTCTCTACATCCAGTCCTCACTCTTGTTCAACCTGGATGCATTGCACTGACACAATATTTATTCCAAGCTGAGGCCCACACACAAACACTTCCATCCACATGAAACTATTTATCTAAGACCCAGAACAAGAGCATGTGTGTCCAGACTGTCTTAAAGTTAGCACTTTCATGCTATGTGCACAGGTTTCTTGTTAGATTATGGACACCATCTTGATGCAACATGATTATAATTCACTTCACTCTTAACATACTTCAGGTACTGGAGACGATGTTTGCCTTGCAAAAGTATGGTTGTTGTTTTCTGTGTTGCCATTAATATAGATTGCTAGAATCAGCCATGAAATGGGATACATTTTTTTTGCAGAATAATTCCCCCCTTGGGTTATCAGGGAAATAACTGTGTATGTGTTGTTTTCTCCTGTAAGGGAAAAAGTAATAATCCGTATGCATAACAGAGGTATGTGCCAAGTTGCCTGTAAAACCTCTAATCTCTCTAGGACAGGCAGGTAAGGAACCCTATCACTCTCCAGATTCCTAACATCTCTGACCATTGGCCATGGTACCACAAGTTCCCCTGCCACTTCTCTAGAATAATGGATAGATGTGCCTCTCCTGCCCCAACCACACATGACACTTCACAAACACCATTATAGTAGAAGCAATCATTTTTCAGCTGTTCACCTTACCTAGCCAAGTGGGAGCCTTGTTGTGCTATCTAACATGGCTGCCATTTTGAATAATGCACTTCCTGCTTCTTTGCTGCCTCATTCCAATTGGCAACTCAAAGGAGGTGAGGCAGTCAATGTAGTGTTGTATGGGATGGGGAAATGGAGCTGACTGTCTCCTTCAATTTGAAAGTTGGTTGGGTGGAAAGGTCTTCTCTAACTCCACTATCACTTTTCATACTCCTCCCCGAAGCCCTCAGAAACTGCCTTACCCAAACATAACTAACTAGCAGAGGGATTTTGAGCTGTAATCTGGCACAAAAACTATCTGTGCTGTAGTGTCTATAATGATTTTAATTCTTCTTCCCCCACCAGCAAGAGGTTGGCTTCTGAGACATCTTGCTAATTTTGGTTACTCTAATTTGACCCTAAACCCTTGATACCATCAATGTAGGACGAGTCAATGTTACATAGTTGGGCCCTTGTGTGAGAGAGGCGGCCTTACTGTCTCTCTGGAATGTGAATTATAGTAATTACTGAGGTCTCCTCTGTCCTCAGTTGGCTGTTGCTGTGATTCCCTAGGACCCTCCTTGTAAAAGAAGCTAGAATAGATGTTTACACTAGTGGCTGATAATGATATGTGTATAATTGCGGTACATTTTCATATCCAAGTGGTGTGATGCTAGATGCACAAAATCAAATGCCACCATCCAGTAAACAGGTATGTGTTGCACCTGTGTAATCCCTCCCCAGCTGCTGATGTGTATGGTGCAAATTCTGAAAGAGATGCTTGCTGTCCACTGTCAAAGGTGCAGTACAGCAGCTGCATTCACTGCCTTGCCTCTCCATTGCACCACTGGTTTAGTGCAGATGTTGCCGGGATTTAAGAGAGCCACAAAGATCAGGAAAGCTAGTGCCACCAATGGCTCTCCATCCCAACTTGGTGAAATCTCAATCAGTCAAGGCAAATGGTTTACAACTTGCGAGAGTCACCTCTTTTGGGAGGAAGGGCATGTAACTACTGTTGAAAGAGAGGAGCATTAAGACAACCAGGGCCCAAGTTGCCAAAACATCCCAGCCTTTTGTGGTACAACTTGGAGGCAGGTTAGAAAGTTTAATTCTGGAGCATAGAGCAGGAGAGGAAGAAGGAAGGGTTATTGGAACAGTCAAGCTCATTTTCACTTAGTTTAGCATTACTGCCCAGAAGGGCAATATAGGCATCTGGGGGGGGGGGAGACCCTCTTTATCATTATTTTTCCTTTCTACTTTTTCTTTTGCTTGTTGTTATTGCCATTTAGTTGTAACTCTCTTCTTCTCCTCCTCCTCCTTCCACTTTTTCTTCTTGTAACTGGTTTGAGATGTGTTGAACTGATAAGAATAACAGGAACATGGTTTCAAATGACAGAGAACAATGGAAAAATTCAGTTAATATCAACATTCAAATACTACTGTAATTAGGGTCATCAGACAAGGAGAAGATTGAAGTCCATAATATATTTGCAAGTTGCAGAGTGGCTTGCTAGCTCCCAATCTAGTGGCGGGTGGGGGGGGGGTTCTCTGAATCTTGGCTGACTAATTTTTAAGTAAAAAAGATACATTTATAAACCTAATGATTGGCATAAGGGCGTTAAAATGTCCAGGAGGCATGATATGGAGCTCATGAAACAACACTCCCAGCGAATCTCTCTTAACACCCGTTCTCCTCTTATTTATTTCTGCACTGTCCCATGTACTCTGTCCATTGTTCCATTCTACCTGCAGAGTCCAACAAAAATCCCTACAACCTGGTGGATTAAAAAAAAAAAAAAGCAGTAGCAAGGCCAGATGCATTTGTGTCCATTTCCTAGATTGCATATCATATTCAAGAACCAGATACTTGCATTCTCCCCTCACCCCAGTGCACAGTTTGGGAGCTTTTACATGTCTGTACCTAGCAGATGGCCCCTGGCCTTGCATCCTAGGGATGAAAGGCTCAGCATCCTATGACATGGTTTCAGAGGCATTCAAGCCAGAGCAGTGGTGTAGAGGAACTAGCAGAATATCAGATGGAGCTTGCAGAAGGAAATGAAGGTTTTAATGAGTGAGTAATGGTTTCCAGAGGCTGGCAAGCAGAGATGTAGGATAAAATTAGATTGGATGCTGGAGGTTGAAAGCCCTGTTCATCTCTGCCTCTTGGGGGCACAACAAGGACAGACTTCATCAGCGTGTTGTCTATAAATACTGTCTCTCTCCCCCACTTGGAGATAAGCGGACCAATTTTCCAGACATAAGCAATTTAATAAGATGCTCTCAGGTTCCATTTAGATGCAAAAGTTAGCCCACAGTGTAGTATAATACGGTAGTAACCTCTGTGAGTGCAATTCAAGTAAGAACCGCCAGCCAGGCCAGGGACAATGATCTGCTTAGCCACCCATGGTTCTTGTCGTGAGAGACTGGTTTTGATAAGCAGGCACAAGCAATGAGGCAAAATTTCCCTCTTGTCCTTTCCCCAGCCAAATCTGCGACTGTAATGCAATGGGAAGGGGGTTCGCCCTTTTCTCTGCATCATTTCCCCAATGAAAATCTCCCCATCGATTGCTTGCCCTATTAGTATGAACTAACACAGAGGCAAAACAAGCGTAGAGAAGTGAAAGAAAAGCGTTTCAGTGGAACCATTCTTTCTGCGTCCCCATCGAACGTTGAGGAAAGAGGAATACCGTACACAACACGCTTCACCCCTGATGGGTGTTCCAACCATTTTCCTTCTGGTAAATAATCCATCCTAGAAATGTTTATGAGAATTTGCTTTAGACTGCATTTGAAGCAAAAAAACAAAAACAAACCCTAGAGATAACTGATTTTTTTTTTCCATAGCATGCCACTGCATGAGCCAGAACTTGTGGTCCTTTATACTTCAACTGGGCCATTACTTTGCAGCTTGGAAACTGAACAACATAGACACTAGTACTCAGTCTTAAGGAAGAAAATCTGCTCAGAACATGAATTCTATCTTAGTTGCAAGCTCTCCACCGTGGCTTAGTAGTACGACACATGCTTTATGAACAGAAGGTCTCGGATTCAATTTCTGGCATCTCCAGTTTAAATGAAGAATCAGCTAGCAGGTGATGTGAAAGACATCTCTCGCCCCGAGACACTGGAGAGCGACTGTTAAGTCAGAGTAGGTGGTAGTAGGCTAAACAGATAAGCAAGCTGACCTTCACAGATGCTACCGATTTAAGGATGTAAACCTGAAATTGTAGAGTGCCTAAAACCAGCCCTGTGGGCGGAGGATATATATTGCCATTAAGAAACTTAATAACTCGCCATACTTTTGAACAAGCTGAAAAGGACATACTATGACATACTCATATAATGTTGAGAATTTAACCCTACTTCAGATAAACATCATGTAGGATACTAGAAGGTGAACAGATCTTGGCTATCCTATGGGAAGCAAAATGGGAGAACTGTTCTTTGGCTCAGTCATTTAATTACAGTGGTGCCTCGCAAGACGAAATTAATTCGTTCCGCAAGTCTCTTCGTCTTGCGAGTTTTTCATCTTGCGATGCACGGTTTCCCATAGGAATGCATTGAAAATCAATTAATGCGTTCCTAGGGAAACCGCCTTCAGACCAGGTCCGGGGACAGTCTGTCCCCGGACCTCTTCTGAAGGCTGGGGGGGGGGGGGACAAGGGCTTTTCTTCCCACCCCCAGCATTTTAAAAAACCCCAGGACAGCGGAGGACTTCTCCGCTGTCCGGGCGATCTTAAAATGCTGGCGGGCGGCATTTTAAAATCGCCCCGGACAGCGGAGGACTTCTCCGCTGTCCGGGGCGATTTAAAAGCCCCTGGGAAGGCAGGCAGGGGGGACAAAGACTTTCGCCCCCCGCCCGCCTTCAGAAGGTGTTCCCGCAGAAGGGGAACACCCCCGCAGGTGTTCCCGCCCCCCGCCCCGCTTCGGAACAGCGTTCCGAAGTGGGGCGGCTGGGGCAGGTGTTCCCGCCCCCCCGCCCCGCTTCGGAACAGCGTTTTAAAATGCTGGGGGTCGGGAGCGAAGCGTTCGCTGCCGACCCCCAGCATTTTAAGATCGCCCGGGGCAGGTGGGGGGGGAAGGCAGGCGGGGGGAGCAAAGACTTTTGCCCCCCGCCGGCCTTCAGAAGAGGTCCTCTTCTGAAGGCCGGCTGTGGGCGAAAGTCTTTGCTCCCGACCGCCAGCATTTCCCTATGGGCTTTCGTCTTGCGATGCAAGCCCATAGGGAAATTCGTCTTGCGAAGCGCCTCCAAAACAGAAAACCCTTTCATCTTGCGGGTTTTCCGTCTTGCGAGGCATTCGTCTTGCGGGGTACCACTGTATGATTTTGAAGAATTAATATTTTTAACTACTATTTGAGAGAGTGCTTGGCTCCTACAGCTGAAGGATAAGCAAGTGTTTTGAGAGAGGTCACAGTGAATAAGTGTCTACCTGTGTGTGCCTTCAGACATCACCTTTATTTTTGTCCAGTGAAGCAGCCAGTACCATGCATTTATTCATCGTAGCTGACCAGGTTACCTTTTTCTTACAGTGGTAATACGAAGGTGATTTGCCAGCAAGGATATTTACATATAAGATTCTAAGATGGAAGTTACCAATCCTTCTGAGAACCAACCAGCTAAAATAAAATAGAAGCTGTATCTCATGAGCACCTAAAGGAGTAGAAATGGCTGGGCTGGTTTCAAATCCTTCGCAGTGACAGAAAATCAAACCATGCCCAACACAGCTTCTTCATCTCTGCCTCTTGGGGGGCATAGCAAGGACAGATTTCACCAGCATGTCGTCTATAAATACTGCTGCCTCTCTTCCCGAGATAAGCAGACCAATGTTCATTCAGAAGCCATTTAAGAAGAAGCTCTCAAGTTCTGTTGGAATGTAAAAATTAGCCCAGCATTGTAGTTTGTAATCCTGTAGTAATACTAAGAGCAATTTTCAAAAGACAGGTGAGAACTGCCAGGCAGGTGTTAGGTTTCTTTTCTAGAGGGCATAGCAAGTTGTAGAAAAGTGCTGCTAATGGTTTTACTCCTGCACATTAGTAATGGACTTGCTTTACTCCCCCCCCCCCCACCCGGGTAACTATAATCCCCAAAAGCACACACTGAGCTTTTAGTCAGTAATATATAATAGGTAATGATAGCTCGCTATGTTAATTGGCAATCTTGGGCACTGCCATCCAGGAGTGTTCCAGACTGGTGGCTCCTCCCAGTATTATTGCTTTTTCCCATGTAGGCGACAAGAAAAATTGCAATGGATTTTACACTCTAAAGTGGGTATAGCACTTTGTACATCTTGTGAGGTTCTGTCCATGCTACTGGGTGGGACATAGCTGTTTGGGCAGACAGGAGGACAACAACTCTGAATGCACCATTTTAGAAAAAGATCTGTTTTTAAAAATCATTTGCACTGCAGTGTTTATATATATATATAGAGAGAGAGAGAGAGGCGCTGCTGCACAATTCCTTTCATATCTTTTTTTAAAAGGTAGGCTAAAACGTGTTTCAGTTCTTAAAAGTTGTGTGGACCAGGGATTAGCACAATGCTAAAATCGCACTGACCAGAAAGATAACATGATACTTATTTAAATCAATTTTTAAATTTGCACCAAAACTTTATTCACTGTTGCACAAATATTTTGATAATGGTGCAGGGGGGAGAGCACAAACCAGAAGATCAATTTATTTGTTTACAACATTTTAATGCCACCTCATAACATACAGTTCTCTGCATGGCTTACCATAAATAAGCATATAAACAAAGTAAAACCAACATAAATACAGCAAGAAACAAAACTCTCTGCAACCCTCAGGTTAAAACCACAGATGTCTGCAAACTGCAAAGCCCAGACTGTAGGAGTTATGTAAAAGGCCTGGTCCTGAAAAGGCAGATATATCTGGGAAGACTGTTCCGACCATAACTGAGGCGTCCCTACAAAAAGGCTGTCCTTCTGGTGGTTACCTGCCTCACTTCATTCAGCTCTGGTGCTCAGAGCAGGGCCTCTAAAGAGGATCTTCAGGTTTGGTTAGATAAAACCCCTAGGGGACGATAGAGTCACTATTGTATGCTCAATGCTGGCTGAAGCAAAGCTAGCACAAGGTAACCTGCTCTTAACTTTGCTGGCTGAAGTGTTGTGGACCAATGAACTATTGGAGAGAGATGCCAAATGAGCTAGGGATCTTGCTTGATTTATTTTTTGGCTCTGACGCTGATTCATCCTTGCAGTGAAATGAAGAGGTAATTAGCTTCGGTCATGTTTGCTTTGGGGCGGGGGCGGAATTCTACTGGAAGAGCTGTATTAAAATAGGTTATTATTGTATATTAATTAATTTTATTTATTGTCAGAGTACAGAGTACTGAGAACTGTTCATCCAGCTTGGTAGTCACTTTCCATGTGGTAGCTGCATAGTGTTATTTAGACATTTCCTCTGTTCCCATTTCCCCCCTGCTTCTGGTGCTTAATTTCTACTTTGGTGGCATCCAGCAGCTAAATGAATCTATCTTTGTGACACTTTTCCCCACCCTGAAATATGCTCCCTAAAAGGGATAATCTTGCTGCAATTGGTTTTCATTTAAATGCTGTTTGCTTTGTGATTCCTCATTGTCTTTGCTGTAAGTGGAGATGCTCAGTCAATTGCAGAAGAAGATTGCGAGGAGGCGGCTTCTCCAGAGGCGGTGGCAGGAGCCTTAAGAAATTATCTGAACTGTCGCAACTAAAAGACAAACTTTCCAGTTCTGCTCTCAACCAGCTCACTTCAGCAATTGTTTTACATATGCTTGTGGGGTCTGAACTGTCTGTGTCCGACCAGGAATGAGACCTTCTAGCTTCTGTACTTATTCTGCATACACTCTTACTATCTCCTGCTCTTGTGAGGATTTCAAAACAAAGTACTGGGGGGGGGGGGGTGTTTTGCAACTGAGAGATACCTGTCAGCCCTGGTAGGGTCCCAAGTGGTGGTTATTCATTCTTGGCCCAATAAGCCAACAGTTGAAAGAGAACAAGCCTTTAACATAAGGATTGAAGACCAATGGTGGCTTTCTCCTTGAGCACTTGGTTACCCTCTCAGGAAATTCCAAAGTAGCCATTTTACATAGTCCTTTCCCACTTCTTTGTGGGAGCATTAAGGCCCTCACTCCCCGCCCCCATACACCCTTAAATTGGCAGCGCAGGAGTTACTGCAGCTTCAGTCACCCCTTGATTAGCCTCATCACCATCTCAGTGTTGCCACAAGAAGCAGTTTAAGAGTCTAGGCATAAACTTATCCCACATGGGTCACAATTCTTCACGTTCCCTCAATGCTAAGGGAAAGACCTATGTTTAAGTGGCTCCTATGCCATAACGAACATGGCATAAGAAGCACACCTGCAACCTGCCCTGACTGACCGAACCCAAAGGGTGCTCATCAATGGTTCCTCTTCATCCTGGAGAAGAGTGACTAGTGGGGTGCCACAGGGTTCTGTCTTGGGCCCGGTCTTATTCAACATCTTTATCAATGACTTGGATGATGGACTCAAGGGCATCCTGATCAAATTTGCAGATGACACCAAACTGGGAGGGGTGGCTAACACCCCAGAGGACAGGATCACACTTCAAAACGACCTTGACAGATTAGAGAACTGGGCAAAAACAAACAAGATGAATTTTAACAGGGAGAAATGTAAAGTATTGCACTTGGGCAAAAAAAATGAGAGGCACAAATACAAGATGGGTGACACCTGGCTTGAGAGCAGTACATGTGAAAAGGATCTAGGAGTCTTGGTTGACCACAAACTTGACATGAGCCAACAGTGTGACGTGGCAGCTAAAAAGCCAATGCAATTCTGGGCTGCATCAATAGGAGTATAGCATCTAGATCAAGGGAAGTAATAGTGCCACTGTATTCTGCTCTGGTCAGACCTCACCTGGAGTACTGTGTCCAGTTCTGGGCACCACAGTTCAAGAAGGACACTGACAAACTGGAACGTGTCCAGAGGAGGGCAACCAAAATGGTCAAAGGCCTGGAAACGATGCCTTATGAGGAACGGCTAAGGGAGCTGGGCATGTTTAGCCTGGAGAAGAGGAGGTTAAGGGGTGATATGATAGCCATGTTCAAATATATAAAAGGATGTCACATAGAGGAGGGAGAAAGGTTGTTTTCTGCTGCTCCAGAGAAGTGGACACGGAGCAATGGATCCAAACTACAAGAAAGAAGATTCCACCTAAACATTAGGAAGAACTTCCTGACAGTAAGAGCTGTTCGACAGTGGAATTTGCTGCCAAGGAGTGTGGTGGAGTCCCCTTCTTTGGAGGTCTTTAAGCAGAGGCTTGACAACCATATGTCAGGAGTGCTCTGATGGTGTTTCCTGCTTAGCAGGGGGTTGGACTCGATGGCCCTTGTGGTCTCTTCCAACTCTATGATTCTATGAAAATCTACATGTATGCATTGCTATCCCTTCTCTTGTCTTCAGAAGTCTGTATTTGCCAACCTGCCCTCAAAGGCGGATCTAGGAGAACGCAACCATTTTGGTCATACCAGGCATGGAACTTCTGGGGCATTGCAGCATCACCGCAACTATGAAGTCCAATGGAAGGAGAAAGGGGGGGGCAACAGATGTAGGTGTTGCACAGAGTGCAACTGAAATTTGAAATGCTAGAGTTCGCCACTCCTGCCATGTTGCACTGGCCACTTACATCTGAGACTCCTTCACACTGTATGACTTTCTGGGGGAATGACTGTCTTGTGTGCTATTGCCACTGAACTGGAGAGGACTAGAGGTTGGAGGGGGGCACACAAAACAGAAATACCAATAGAGTGAAGGAAGAAGTAGTGGTTACAGAGGGGCCGAGATACCTGGTCGGGGCGGGGTGACAAAAAATGTGGAGTAATACAGATGAGGATGTATCCTGCAGGGGCGCAGAGAACAAGAGACAACGTGCTGTGGAGTGGAGAGAGAAAAAGAGGGTGGCTTAAGAAAGACTAGCTGTATTGCAGAAGAGAAATCCTACTGTGAGGTGCAGAGAGAAAAATCAGAATGCTTTAAAAAGAAACATTTGGGTTAAGATAACAACAAAAAAGACACACACACCCCGCTGCAGTTAGCACAGTGTTGTGCCTCTCCCAGAAGTGATACCAGTGTAAAAGTGTCTTCCTGAATGGCTTGTGCACCTGTGGCCTGGTACCACTGCTAGAGGGGGGCAGAGGAAGAGTGAACCAACCTGTGCCACTTTGCTACCACAAACATCCCCTCCCTGTTTCCTTCCATCGTAACTACAGAGGAGCATTGCAGCAAAACCTCTATGCACATCTGGGACAATTCCTGCTTCCCAGTGAGATAGGATTTCTCAAGCTGGGTGTCTAACTTGTGTCTTCAACTCCTATATTCCCAAGACCCACATTCTGCCCCTGATCAAAAGACTGGTGCCAGCCTAGAAATCCCCCCTTTGATTTCGCTGAGATTAAGCTCTAGAATTCATCTGGCCCCAAAGTTAAGAAAATAAGCTAGGGGTCTTTGATCTGGAAGCCCTCAGCAAGTATTTTCTTGTGTTATCTTGACTATTTGAGAGAGAGAAAATTAATACTCTCCCTATCAGCCCCTCCTGTCTGTCACCCACTGCAGTACTGATCTTAGACCCATACATGACTTGTGTAAAGCCACTCAGCTTCTTTCTATCTTTTTACCTCTTATTTCATTTGCATAGGAGATGTTGGTTGGCTGCTGGTGATGTCACCGTGCTGGGGAGTCAATAAGCAATTAGTGCTATGGATTTTGCAGTAAAAGGAGTTGAACCATACACTGCTACTTAAGCCGTTTTCTATTACAGTAATTTACTCTTCAGCTCCCTTTCAACAGAGAGACCCATTTATCAGGCATCTGATGCTGTTTCTCAATCAGAGCAGAGAGGAATCTTGTAAGACTCCGAAGAAGAGGGGTACCTTGATGCAGGCTGCTATGGCAGACCCCTCCTCTCCCCCCCCCAAAAGAAAAAGCCCTGCATTGAGAGCCACAAAAAACCATCCTAATCTAACAGATCTGTATGAAAACTCTATAGCTTGATGACAAAATACACAATCTCCCCCTCCCCCTCCCCCCGGCCACTGCTGCAATTGCATGTTGCCCAACTGCCTCACGACAGAAAGGTAATCAGTCTTTGGGCAAAATGTTTTTTTGTGAACAGGGAAGGAATCTTTCTTTGTTCCACCAGTCCTTAAGCAGCCAAGGAACACAGTGAACTATTAAGTCCACAGCCAAGGAAGTTGCAGCACGCTTGTGAAATGATTTGGGGAGGGCAAGGAAGTCTTCTAATGGATGGATGCATGGGTGACAGGCTGGCACTTATATTTGCTAACTCGGGCTGCAAGCCTCACTTTCAGTCAAACATTGGCTGCCATGCCAGGAACCGAACAGAGAAAAGCGCATCTACTCCAGCTTGCTTCCCTTCTAGTGCTGATTTATTGCTTTGTGGGTTCATCACACAGGCCGAACATCCGTGCCCTCATGATGGAGTAGCTGCTTCTTTGTGCTGTCCTCCAAGCACCCACAAAACTGCCTGCCAAGAAGAGCCTCAGTCATGGAAACCTGGGCTGTGGCCACTGATCTAGCAGCTTTTTAAAAGACCTTTCTGTGTTACCCTTTTTCCTTCAGTATCTCTTCCAGCTGATGCAATATGCAGCATAGTTCAGTGGTGTTCCTTAGGAGTGCGTGTCTCTAAAGAGGAGTACAGTGTGCAGGTTCAGAAATTGATGTGGAAGTGGCAAGGTGTTTTTTTGTTTTTTGTTTTAATAAGTTAGCATGTGCAAATGTGCACTGTCAATCCTTCACATAAATAACTTACAGCTTGGCAGTAAGTACGTGTGTGAGTGTAGAGTGTTTGTGAGTCAGCAGACACACTTGAAACATTGCACACTAATGCACTCATTTACACACCAGTGCCTAGATACAAGCATGTATCTACAGTGTACATAGGCACTGCAAGAGCACACACCCATAATCTTCACAGTGCTCTCCCAAGCCCCTCCTCTCCGTCTACATTTCCACCAATAAATTCCTTCTTCACACAGCCAATCAGAGTGCTAGGCAACAGATGATATTTTGGGATGAGGGCTCAGAACTACCTAAGCAGCCTCTCAGGGCTCTCTCTGTGCAGAGAATTGAACAACTCATCTGAATGCCAAGCTGAGATTTTTATTTTTTTTTAACCCACCCACCCACTCCCCTGCACAATCTTCTTTTACTTGTGCTAAGCATGTTACATCAGATTTGATCTGAATAAATATCCTAATGCTGGTGGATGGATCTGAGAGGAGAACGCAATTTTCAGATTGAAGCCTGTTGATTTCATTGGGATAAATAAAAGGATGCTTTGTTTGGAGTTTTTGTTTTTGTTTTAGTGCCTTGATACTTTGCTGAATCTCAAAGTGCTTTGCAGATTCCATTTATTTTCACACCATTACTGCCCATGCTAATTAGCCACACTACACAGAGAGGCTCGTGCATCAGCTTCTTGCAACTTTTCTGGGATAAAAAGCAATAATACAAAATGAGGGCAGCTCCCAGAGTCCTGACTATTCCCTTCTGCCTTAATGTGAACACTGTCACCTTCAGCACCCTCCTTCTCCCTTCTAATCAGGGGCACCCACCTTGAAATCAACTCTGTACTCCTCCTGACTATCAAGCCACACACACACACACACACACACACACACACACACACACACACGCTGTGCCATTAATCCCCAATGGGCTAAGTTTAAACAGTGGGTGGAGCAAGCCACCCGTCAATCACCTGCTGTTACAATGATGTCAGGTGAGCCTTTTTTTGCCCCATGTGTTTTGAAATCAAAGTGTGCAGGCAAAGTGTAGCCCACAAAGCGCTGATAGTCAGCTGATTGTCGGGTCTTGCAGAGCCTTCAGTGGGTGCCTGCAAACCCCATTTCAGCTGAGCCAGGTCTTGCTTCATAATGTCAGGTGTAGGTCATGTGGGTATGGTGGGCCTGGGGTTCCCTACTCCTGATCCCCATGAAAGGTAAATGTTTTGAGAATCTCTGACAGCACCCACTTTTCACTAGGTAGGAGCCATAGTGAAATAATCTGCTTCTCACTGATTTCCTGACCGGTAGCTCTTGTTTGTCTCCAATGCCGCTGCACAGTTCCTGTGCGAAATGCATTTGCTGGGTGTGCTGAATGCTACTGACTGCCCATACTAGTAATTCATAAACATCTCTGTTTATGAATTGTCTATTCTAGTCTTTATGCTTCCCTTTGCAAAGAGAGTCTCTTCTGTGGGTTCAGTTTCTCGCTTTACTGCTCTGATAAAGCAGGGGCATATTTGGATTCCAAAACCCAAATCTCAATGTCAGCAGTGGTGGCCCAATAAATTTCCTTGCCTGAAGCGTAGCTTAAATGGCCTCCAGCCTGTACTAGGGCCAATCCTTTGAAAAGTCTTGGTCCTCCAGTCAGACACCAATCGTGACCTTCATCTTTCGCTCCCTCCTGGTGCAGGTTGCTTCACCATGCTGTGTGGCACTGACAGCACTAGCCCTGGTAACAAAGAGGTTTCTGGATCTAGACTAGGTCAATTGCTCATACCTATCTTCATAAATTTATATATGACTCTGGGGCATTTCTAAAAGCTGCTTCAACCAATTACTACTTAGTGGATAGCTCAGGCCACAATCCATTATAATGCATGCACCTGGAGGATATTTGAATGGCATCTGGGTGTGCATTAACAAATACTCTGGTGCGTTGCCTGAACACTGATGTGCATCTGATTTAGGCTTCTGTTTCACATCTTGCAAGTGTCAGGCAGCTGAAAATCTGCTTCTTTGCATGGATCTTCTCAAAACAGGCAAGGAAGTATGGATGGGGTGGTGAAAAGGGGAGAAGATGACAATTTTTTTGCCTTTCACCTGTAATAAAAAGTAAGGTAGCAGTAACTACTTTTTCATGGGTCTAGGCTTGTATTCTACTTCTGATCTTATCATTTCAGCATCTTGCTTAATGTTTAAGCTAAAGCCCTTTATACTGGCAGGCGCCATAAGAAGGCAACTCAGACGTTTCTGCCATTCACTGGGGGAGACGGAGGGATACAAAAAAGCTCTTGTGGATGTAGACAGTTCTGTGAGCACCAAACTGCCAGGTGAGGTAAATTGTTAAATTTACTATCTCCTATTTGACGCTCACTTAAATGTGGCTGCTGATGGTGTATCGAAAGGGAGAGATGGAAAGAATAATTTGCACTAACTGTGACACATTGGCCAGAGGAGAATTAATTGATGGAGCACATTCTGCAGTTAATTTGACTGCTATTATCTATTGAAAAGCACAAGAGAGGTAAGCTTATGTATGGATGCATACAGGCACACACATGTAAGTGCTTGGAAAAGTAGCATGCCGTAACAAAGCAGAGGAATGGAAAAGGAAATGTAACTTAGAATCATAGAATCATAGAGTTGGAAGAGACCACAAGGGCCATCGAGTCCAACCCCCTGCCAAGCAGGAAACCCCATCAGAGCACTCCTGACATATGGTTGTCCAGCCTCTGCTTAAAGACCTCCAAAGAAAGAGACTCCACCACACTCCTTGGCAGCAAATTCCACTGTCAAACAGCTCTTACTGTCAGGAAGTTCTTCCTAATGTTTAGGTGGAATCTTCTTTCTTGTAGTTTGGATCCATTGCTCCGTGTCCACTTCTCTGGAGCAGCAGAAAACAACCTTTCTCCCTCCTCTATGTGACATCCTTTTATATATTTGAACATGGCTGTCATATCACCCCTTAACCTCCTCTTCTCCAGGCTAAACATGCCCAGCTCCCTTAGCCGTTCCTCATAAGGCATCGTTTCCAGGCCTTTGACCATTTTGGTTGCCCTCCTCTGGACACGTTCCAGTTTGTCAGTGTCCTTCTTGAACTGTGGTGCCCAGAACTGGACACAGTACTCCAGGTGAGGTCTGACCAGAGCAGAATACAGTGGCACTATTACTTCCCTTGATCTAGATGCTATACTCCTATTGATGCAGCCCAGAATTGCATTGGCTTTTTTAGCTGCCGCGTCACACTGTTGGCTCATGTCAAGTTTGTGGTCAACCAAGACTCCTAGATCCTTTTCACATGTACTGCTCTCAAGCCAGGTGTCCCCCATCTTGTATTTGTGCCTCTCATTTTTTTTGCCCAAGTGCAATACTTTACATTTCTCCCTGTTAAAATTCATCTTGTTTCAACTTCAACTTGGAAACTCAAATGCATTTTGTAGACAAACGCTTGGTGGTGCTTGTTGACTGAAGGTGATGCCCTTAGAAAACATCTGCAAAACTTAATCTTCTGTCTTGGGGTGGGATAATAATGTTTGCATGTTAGAATGGCTTCTTTGATGACCTCCCACCCACCCACCCACCCACCCATGCATTCATAGAGTTATAGAGGAGCAATGTGTAGCTGGATCTCAACAGCTGTGTCAGGGACTACGTGGTTCAAAATTTCACTCTGCCAGAATATACAAGTAACTTGCATCCTACACTTAGTTAACTTACATGATCACAGCTTTTTTTTGGGGGGGGGATAAATAAATGGAGAGCAGAGGAAACCCACTCTCCATTTATTTCACCCCAACGAACTGTGCAAAGTTGCGATCGCCGGCTTCAGGAAAGCAATGTGGGGGCTTAGACGGTATCCCAGAGCCCTCATACTGCCTTTCCAAAGTCAGGTAAGCAGCCCTATACCTTGCAAGGGGGCTGGTTCCAGGGTCTCCTGGCTTTACACATTTTTGCGTATATGTGTGGACCCCCAGAACCAAACCCTCATGTAAGATGCAAGCTACCTGTAGTTTTACTCCAACAGTACAAGGGCTTTAGTAGTGATTCCACTCTCATCTTGTTGATATAACCCAAGGATAGAATAAATCTGAAAGGAGCCAAAATCTTGAGCTGAACTGTATTTCAGTCTAGCGACTCTCATTTTAATTGTCAGAACAGTACATTTAGGAAGTATGAATGAAAATATAAAGAGTGCCTTGCCCTCTAAAACACTGGGACTTGGAGTCAATTTAGAGTAGCAATTAAGCAACTGAGAATCTAACTCACACCCAACAATTTGAGTATGACATCCAGCTTTGCACAAATATTCTGGTGCAATCCTCAGGGTTTCAACAGCAACAGAGTATCAGAAGGGCACCTGTAGACGGTTGTTTTCACTGCATTCCTGATCAGCTGTTTTTGCCCCTAATTGGTTAAGGCTCCCTATTTTAGACACAAGATGGGGCCTTCTCCATGGTGGTGCCCTAACCTTAGAATGCCCTTTCTCAAGTAGGGTGGCCTGTTATGCATCAGCAAAACAGGACAAAAAAGACACAACATTTCTTAAAGCAATTTATATGTATTGTAATTTGTATGTGCAATAATTTATATGTACAATATTTCAGGGGGGAGGAAATGCTATACTTTAAATATCAATGCAATCTATCTCCCCATAGTGGGGAAGACACTAGGTGACTTGTGTGCCTGTTCTTCTCCTGACAAGGTGCTGTTAATTGTTGATGGGCAACTTCAAGTCTCCTCCTCTCCCATTTTATGGCTGCTTATCTTTGAACCAGACTTGGTCTGGACTGTCTCAAATGGAGGGCACCTTCAAGCAGAGGCAGTCTTCTGACAACCCTTCAAAATAGAGGCCCATCTCTGTAAAAGTAAGACACAGAGCAATGCAAAGAGGTGTGCTCGGTACCAACTTAATTGATATTCCACTACCAGACTGAAACCCACCTGGGCATTTATGAATGGTTAGTCGCCACTGTGTTGAATATGCAATGGCCATTATTAGATCTGCTGTTGACTGTCTTTTCTTGTTGCTAAGTGTTTTACTGGCTTTATTACTTGTCTTTTACTTTCATACTTCTATGGTTGTTGGTTTTACTATTGTTGCAGCTGCCCTTGGGATTTATATGCAGGGCAGGATAGAAATATAACTAAATGGAGTTTTGTGTCTTGCGCTGCTTCGTCTACTGCAGCCTTCCTGACCCAAACTAGTGCTTTGCTTGTGGTATCCTGTATTACTTTTCCCACCATGTTGTTTGCCCATGTTTCAAGATCCCAGCTTGTATCCAGTATGTCCTTGATATTCCACTTGAGAATTTCCTGTGGTTGAGATTCCTAATTTTGACCATTTTCGTAAGAAAACACATGAGCATTGAGAAAGTGTCTCTGCATGAGAGTACTGTACTGGAACTTGGGAGAGCCTTTGCTGTGCTTGCTTTGATTATTACACTGCATGGCTATTCAGCTGAATATTAGATTCTCTTTTTTCTAGTTGAAGGAAAGTTCCTAAAGAGGAAGAAGGGAAAAACTCCCCTCCTGCAAGTTCTTCCCTTGCCCTTTTAAAGAATCAGTTTTGCCCAGATATATTGCAATGTGTAGTCATGTACTGTAGTGGCTTATTCCCGGATGTCAGCAGAGAGAATGAATTCCAAAACAAAGGGTAAAATCCCATCTAATCCCATCTGAGATCCTTAGTTAGTTTTAACAACATTTTGATTTCACACTGAAAATTGAGTGGTGCATCTCCTTTTGCATCACCCATTAACTCCTGTTATGTGTTTGGTGCAACCCTGGCCGAAGTACGAAAGGCCAGTCTTGTCACTGGTCTGTAGAAACAGGTGTTGGTATTGTATAAGTAGTAGCCACTTGGGGCAATTGTCAGGCTGGTCAGTGGATCTGCTATTGCTCTGTGCATACAATGACCTCTTTTTTTGCAATACTTTGCAGTCTGCCTAGGAACAGACCTGTATGAGCAAGAATTAGGTCATGGCTCTTTAAGGATTAGGAAGCTTTCTAGCAGGCCATTGTCTTTTGAGCTGCAAGGGGATATTCCCATTGGCTTTGATAGCTGCTATAGCCAGGCAGAAGAAGCCTGTGGTGGATCCATGGCATGGTGATAGGCTAAGAAGAGCCAGCCCATTTGTGCTTGGTTTCTACCTCTGTGTGAGGGACCTCTGGCACAATGAGAACCTCTGGCTTCCTAGCTCATTGTGTAGCTGACACTCATCTGACAAACGTTTCTGTTCACACAAAAGTTGTGTACATGCTAACTCATGTGTAGCAGAAAAATATGTTCTTGCTCAATACTGAATCATTCTTATCCTCAACATGCTGGTTTCAATCTAGATTGATTCCAGATCCTGCCACCTGCAAGGGCGGATGGGGTTGCCTGCAACATGTTTGAAAATCCTCCCTGTGCATGCCGCAGGAGAAGGAAGATGACTGTGATCTTGGCATGCGCATACCCACAATGCCCTTCGGCAGGTGTGGCTACATATAAACACACAATTACAGTGGTGCCCCGCAAGATGAATGCCTCGCAAGACGGAAAACCCGCTAGACGAAAGGGTTTTCCGTTTTTGAGTTGCTTCGCAGGACGAATTTCCCTATGGGCTTGCTTCGCAAGACGAAAATGTCTTGCGAGTCTTGAGATTTTTTTTTCGCTTTCCCCCCCTTTATCTAAGCCGCTAAGCCTTTAATAGCCTTTTAGCAGCTAATCCGATAAGCCTTTAATAGCCGCTAAACCGCTAATAGCGCTAATCCGTTAAGCCGCTAATAGGGTTGCTTCGCAAGACGAAAAAACCGCTAGACGAAGACTCTCGCGGAACGGATTAATTTCGTCTTGCGAGGCACCACTGTACCAGGACCACCAGTGGACACACTGTGGGGTAATACAGAATCAATGAGCTTTCATTTTTGGAATGAAACCAGTTTTTCAAGAAAAATTTGCAATGGAACTAGATTGTTTGTGGACTATATAGAAAAAACAAGCACTGAGTCTTATTGATTCCAGAATAAAATGTTGTGTGTACACAGCCCAACACTAATTCGCTTTCTCCTGAATTATGAATGTAGAGTTATGAGAGCACCAGCTGTTTTTCACCTGAAATGAATCCTTCAAAAAATAAATAAATGTTAATCTCACCTGCAGCCTGTTCACTCAGTGGCACTCTACCTTAGCCTGGATGTCTATGTGTAACCATAGTATGTTGTTAACCTTCCTGAGTTATCATGTTAGCCTGAACAGGAACAGGGTCCTAGTGCACACACAGCACTTCAGGGCCAGATGAAATCTGGCTGCAGATAACCCTGGAATAGAGGAAGTGCTCCAACCCTGCTTTAAGGACTTCCACCTTGGCATTGTGTCATTGCTGCTCCTTTGCTATAAATGCATTTTATTTTAATACAGATTTCCCTTTCTATCTATGCAGCCATCCTCGTCAAAAGACAAGATTCTCTCTTGTTTGAGCATTGAGGCATTCATTATAATGACCTTGCAGAATCTCAATGGCACTGCTACAACAGCCCATATGTATGATAGAGCACACAGTTATCTTTCAGTATATCCAGGGCTATTAAAAATAAAAATGAAAAAAATGAAAATTCTCTTTATTGTGTTGCATTCTCCATTACTCCACCCATAATGAAACTAATAGCTTGAAACCCAGTGGGCACCCTTTTTAGTATTTGGGTTCATAAAGCTCACATTCTTAAATGTATGCTATAACCAGAAACATTTGAATCGCTTCATATCACCAAGCTTTAAAGCTGGACAGAGGACCGCAACCTTACCTTGGTTGTAGATTGTATTCTAGGCACATCCTTGTTAACCCCGCCTTCTGAGCTAAAAAAAAAGAAGCTAAATAAGAGATCATTAACCAATACTGTATGAAACCTGAGCTGCTAGGTTGCTTCTTGCAAGATCTTAAACTGATTAGAATGATTTAGTGAGGTGTTTGAATTGCAAATTTAAGCTTGTTTGACACTGGCCACTGAAGTGCACAGCTCCTCAGATTAGAGTATGCAGCTGGAGCCTAGCAGTTTTTCAAACTGGTTTAACCTGACAGATGGCTGCCAAGACTGTTAAAATACCTCCAGCAAAGGAGAGCCCACCACCTCCTGAGGCAGTCTGTTCCACTGACAAATAGTCTGTGCTGTTAGGAAGTTGTTTCTAATGTTTAGTTGGAATATGCTTCCTTGCAGTTTCCACCCATTGATAGAAATTGCCCTGCACTTCAGAGTAACAGAAAACAAGTCTTCTCCATCTTCTTTGTGTTAGCCTTTCAGATACTTGAAGATGCTTAATCTTGTCTTCTCTAGCAAGCAGGAGGCAGATCCATGCCATACAACAGCCAATGCACATTTAAAGCACATGGCTCCCCCCCATAGAATCCTGAGAACTGTAGTTTTCCCCCTCCAACCACCCTTAACAAACTACAGTTCCCAGGATTCTTTGAGGGGACGCCGTGTGTTTTAAATATGGGAAATTCTTATGTGATGTGGACCTGCCCTTTAAATACGCCCAGCTCTTTCGACCATCTCAAAAGACTTTGTTTCCACAGCTCTTAGAATTTCAGCATAGGAAAAAAAGGATACCTGTATTTTCAAGGTATGTATTTTGCTCACTTATCCATTTTCAGTTCTGCATTCATCCACGGGTGGGGATGGGGGAATGTCAAAGGAAATTACTGTCCAGGTAGACTTTGGGATGCAAAACACATGATCGCAGGTGTGTGTAGAGGTGGCAGGGGAAGGAGAATATGTTTTCAATGAAATGTCTTTCAGGGAGTGATGTTTGCCTTTGTGATGATGGGCTTCGACTCAAATTACTTAATCATTCAGGTAACAGAGAAGTGATGATGATGATGATGATTTATTTCATTTTTATACTGCTTCATATTTTAAAGAAAATATCTCAAAGTGGCTTACAAAACATTAAAGCATCAAACAAAACAATCCAGAATTTGTCTGTGTAGCAACTGGTATTTGCATTAGTGTCCTGATGGTGGAAATTGTGTGTGGCTCCTGGGTTTCATGTCCCTGGATTATTTACTCAGTCTTCAGGTTTGTCTGCCAGGGTCACTTAGCTCACTATGGGATGCATGGTGGCCCTGTGTCTTTGCTGTCTGCTTTTTTATTTATACCTGCCGTGTAAATAAAGCCCAAGTCTGTCAGAGTCATGAGCTCATCTGTTATATTTGGTGGTGATGAGAGAAGGGTAAATAAATGGGAACGCCTTGGACTCATCTCACAGACACAATGGGGCCAGGCCGCCACTCATGAGTCATGCTTTCTCCTTGTCGTTCCTGGAGACAAAGCCCCACAGAGGTCCCTGAGACAGAGCTGGCATTTGGAAGCATTTACTTTCTCCCAGTTTAAGGAGCATTACATCAGCCTGAGCCCCAGGTGCTAACATGAATGTCATCTGGAAAGAACCTACCTATGTCAGTCAACTTTTCACGAAAGTGTGATTTCCCTGTAACATCAACAGACGCCTCGTCCCTTCCCACCCACCCACCCACCTCTTATTTTAATCTCATGAACAGAACCAGAACTTGGCCTTGAGTTTCAGATTCCACAGTGACAGGGCTCAATGATGTTCAGATCTGAGATCAAACACACCTCCAGACCTCCTCATCTCACTCCCAGCTTTGAGTGGGTGGCACAATTTTTCAAGCTAATTTTCTGTGCTTAACATTTGGACAGCTCTGTTTAGCTTTGTCTTTGCTGACGTTTTCTAAACATTGCTATCAGCATTTAAGCTGTCCAAGAGCAGTGGTTGCACTTCAACAACTCAGCGGCTCTGGGGTGAGGATCAAATTCTGACAAGTCCACGAGGTGGCGAGGTTGGCGCAGTGCAAATGAACTGGCTGAGCCAAACTGGTGCTCCTGCCAGCTCCAGTTCATTCCCCGGTTTGAGTGGGGAGGAGTGTTGGGGTACCACAAACGCTATGGATCCTTTGGATCCATAACTTTCCTGTAGTCTGTTCCCAAACCATCTCCACATCCCTCCCTCTTCCCAGTCTTATCAACATCAGAGCTCTTGCAGACAGAAGTGGCAGTGAGGAGGGGGAAATGTGACATTGAAATTAAAAGAGTTGAAGCTCTTTCTCCATCTTAGAGAGGAAGATCCAGTACACACTGTGGTTGCTGAGATACCCTCTGAGAGGCCATAGAACTGCAGAGTGAGATTTCTTTCATTGGGGCATTGTACCCAAGTGTCCCAATTCCTAGTTTAACCAGTTGTCTACTGAATACATTCGGTGTATGCATTCCCACAACTGAGGACTGCAACAAAATGGAGCCATGTGGGAATGCTCCTGTTCAGGCTTTCTGTCCTGCCTCAGGCTCACCACCCACAGACAGGGGCTCTTTCATGTAAGTAATAAAGATATATTTATTCACAAATGCAACAGTACACGCTTGGCTGCATTCAGGAGACACAATTCAGGAGTTGAGGAAACAGGCACAATATTCAGAGCTGGACTGAATCCAATGAAGATACCCCAACAGTTTCCATAGCCCACCTACTAAACTTTTGAAGATGAGGTGTGACACTCTCTTCCACCTCGCCCAAAGAATGCTGAGAACTGTAGTTTAGCCCTCACAGAGATACAGTTCCCAGCAGCACCCTAAATACACAATACTGTCCCCGGGATACTTGGGGAGTGCTTTAAAAGTATAGTGTGTACACAGCTTTCGGATCAAATTATTTGTTTTGACTAGGGCTGGAGAGGGAGGAGGTGGGAGTAGGCAATGATGGCCTGTAGTCCTCTATCAATTCCAGTGGGAATGCATTCACTTATGTCACCCCTTTTGCAAGCATAATGGTATGCTGTCATGATTGACCCCTCAACAAGGCATAGGTTTCTGACCGATCTTTATTCCTCCCCCACCACACCACAAACTCCCCCCGATCTTTCCTCTTTCATGGCACCAGTACAGTGGTACCTCGGGTTAAGTACTTACCGTATTTTTCGCCCTATAGGATGCACCGGCCCATAGGACGCACCTAGGTTTTTTTTGGGGGGGGGGAATAAAGAAAACAAATTATCCCCCCCTCCAGCCGCGGGAACTCCCGCAGGGCTCCCTAGGCTGCGGATATCTGCCCGAAGCGCGGGGCGCTCTGCTTCAGTGCGCCCCGCGCTCCGGGCAAGCAGACTGCTATCCGCAGCCTAGGGAGCCCTGTGGGAACTCCCGCGGGCTCCCCAGGCTTACGGATAGCTTCCTGAAGCCTGGAGAGAGAGAGGGGTCGGTGCGCATCGACCCCTCTCGCTCTCCAAGCTTCAGTGAAAGCCTGCATTCACCCCATAGGATGCACACACATTTCCCCTTCATTTTTGGAGGGGGGAAAGTGCGTCCTATAGGGCGAAAAATACGGTAATTCATTCTGGAGGTCTGTCCTTAACCTGAAAGTGTTCTTAACCTGAAGCACCACTTTAGCTAATGGGGCCTCCTGCCGCCGCTGCATGATTTCTGTTCTCATCCTGAAGCAAAGTTCTTAATCCAAGGTAATATTTCCAGGTTAGCGGAGTCTGTAACCTGAAGCGTATGTAACCTGAAGCATATGTAACCCGAGGTACCACTGTAGTAGCCTTCCACCAGGGAAAGGGCATTCTTAGACCAGCATATATGAATAGCATATATTCTGCTGATGTTTCATGGTGTTCTGCCAGTGCAAGGCTGTTTAGGAGCAACCCTGTTCCACCCAGCAGACATAACTCAACATGCAAAAGATTCCTGCATTGCAGGGAGTTGGACTAGATGATCCTCGTGGTCCCTTCCAACTCTACAATTATGTGATTCTGTGAATAGGAGTGTTCTGTTAGCACAGAGTTGGGGTAAGAGATGAGGACGTCCAAAAAGTGGGTTTTGAAGACAGAACTTGTCTTTGAGTGTTGGAAAGGAAATCAGAAGTATATTTAATAAAGGTGAGTGTAGTAGGAAAGATTCAAATCCAAGTGTGGGCGTCCTGTCACTCTGTTGCCTTCCGAGAGATTCTCCCTGCAGCTGTTCTGCTCCTCTACCACCTTCTCTAACTAAACATCCTCCCAGGTTACTGAAAGTAATGCTGGGCTCGCATAGCTACCCCTATTTTTGAGTGAGTCACACAGCAGCCTCCTTGCCTCGGCCCCTGTTTTATTTCAAATTGATGGTGAAGGTTTAATACCATTTCCTGTCTGGCTTGAGTCAGCTGAATTCCATGGCTCACAGCCCCCATTCATCCCATGAGGCAAAGGAAATAGCACTAGAGAGGTTGGCTTTCCTGTTCCATTTGTCAGACTTTGCTCAGCCCGAGCTCTGACGCTGGCCTTCCCGAAGGACCAACGTTGCAGGCAGAAATGGCAACCAAGACTTGGAGGGGTGAAGGGGGTCATGCAGGTCCCAAAATGAGGATTCTCTCTGGCAGTTCTAACTTTGCCGAGTTGCTGCCTGTTATCTGGTTATCCTTCTTTTTCCTGCTAGGTTAACAAATTGTCCTGCGTTGGTTGCTCTGTACTTTTCCATTTAACACTTTTATAATTCCTCCATTGGTTCTTGTTTCTCCATTTTGTAAGACCTGTCCCTGCAATCTGACTTTGATCTACGTATCTTAGAAGCATGGCCAGGTCTTCAGAATAAATTCACCCAGCCAATGTGTATGCATAGGTTATAGCCTGCTTTGCAGTACTTTATTCCTTCTCATGCAGTCCTATGCAGTGAGCTCTTGGTGTTCCCATTTCTCAGATGGCAAGTTGCAGCTGTGAGTGTGTGGCATGCCTAACATCAACCAGTGAGGGTGTGAACCCACCCAGCTACAATTCCAACACCTATAACAAACTACAGTTCCTATGATTCTTGGGTGGATGTTTCAAAAGTACTTTAAGTGTACGGTTTGTATGCAGCCTCAATCAGTGGCTCAGCTAAAATGTTAACTTAAGACTTCTATATCCTATTTGTTATCCAGGTGTAATATGCCTACTAAATTCAGCTTAGAGTTCTTGGGGAAGAATCAGATATTTCTTCAGGAGTAGAATCTTTCTTAATCTTTCTGTGGTAAACTTTGAATTTCTTATTATGTGAGGAGATAAATATGATATTTCCAAGTGTTTACTGGTAATCAGGGTATCTTGTATGCCACGTGATCAAGTTTTAGGTCTCTGTGTTGTGTGGAAGTAACAAGCTTTGATATTCCTATGAGTCACTTATAGTTTATATGTTTGTATGGTATCCCAAGGCCCCTCATAGGTTTCGGTTTACTACTGGCAGGAATCCTGTACCTTTCACAGCTGCAATTCAGGCAGAAATTAAATGAGTATGGCTTTCTGAGGCACGGGGAGATTGCCAGTTGAATTTCTGCCAGTCATGCACCCGTTAAAGGCACAAGAACTCTGCCAGAAAAAAGGGTGGCGACTATACCTCATAATCCTCATTTTGCAGATGGAGGGCCAAGGCCTACAAGTGACCAGGGAGAGGAGTGTGGGTGAGACCATTCAGTGAGATGAAAATCAAACCCACTTTTCTCGAAAAGTGTAGCTTAGCATAGTGTTGTTTCTAGGTCACTCCCTCACCTGTTCTTTGAACCCAAAGTACACAGGTATGTGCATAAAAAGGGGTGGCATATTATGAAGTGGCAGCACTGCCTGTTTTGTCACAACAAAAGTGCATGAAGTGTTTTTTCTCATAACAGGACTGGCTCGGTGTCTGAGGGGACCTCAGGAAGCTGGGGCCTCCCACTGGGCTGCTACTTTTAAAAATTTCCCACAGCTCTGCAGTACCCCAGGGACAGCATTTATTATTTAAAATGGCAGGTCGCTCCCACACACAGCCACCAACCACCCAGCAACAGTGGTGGGTCCTGCTTAGGTCCTAGCAGCTGCCTGGTGAGAATGTCACACGCTGACAGCCATATAACACATCCCTGGCTGAAAGCAGAAACCCAGACTATACAGGTCACCCTGGACATGCCCCTGTCGGCCATACAGAGCTGGTGTAGTGCCATTGTTTAAAAATGTGAGCTGTGAAGTCCTTGGTTCAAGTTTCATTTTTGTCACAATCTTACTAGGTGTGTTCAGGCCAACCACTCTCTGATTTGGCTTCCCACCAGCCCCTGCCTGCAGTAGTAAGATAATAATGCTGATCTACCATGCAGGGTTGTTGAAAGGATTACTGAAATAATGTGTCTAAAGCTCTTGGGTATTTGACTAAAGCAGTGTATCAGCACTATGTACAATGGAGGAACAGTATGGACTGCACGTGTGCCACACAGGGGTTGTGTGGAGGACCACTGTATCGCCCTGTTCATGTTGTCATTGTTGTTATTCATACCTTCCTTCAATAAAAATTGGCAGGATGGTTTACATAGGAGGGAAATATGTAACTCAGAGATTGCGAGTCCAGCATTGGTGCATCTAAGAGTCCCATAGCCCCCTGAGTGTAAGCCAGGCAGGCAGCAGCTATCTTCACCCTTGTTCTGGCTTCAGGGCAAGCGTGCTGCTTTGTTCAGATGGAGATGGGGGAAGAGCTTGGCATATGTTCATTTATTTACGCATAAACAATTCAAAATAGCTTGGGACTGAGGCTCAGCTTTAAAAACCCAACCATAGTACAGGGCTAGGCAGTGCCAAGTTCCTTAGATCTTTTTTGGGAAGCCATGCGTGTTTAAGGCTATGCAACAAAGCCCATCTGTCCCTTCCTTGCCCTGTGCTGCAGAGCACGGTCCAGTCTTTCCCTTTGAAGGTCCTGAAATGTTTCTCAGAGAAAGGCTGGGGCAGTTTGGTTTGATTTTCCTCACCATAGGTCATGTCCAAAGAGCTGGAGTCAGCTTTAAACAAAGCCGCCCTTAAATCCCAAACAAGACGGCCAAGCCAGCTCCCTGGAATCCGTAGCATGGAGAGCATAATCAAATCAAATTCATCTGTGCTTAGGGCTTATCTCCTCCCACTACACTTGGCTATTTTGAGCTGCTCAGGAAGCAGCGCTGCCCTTTTCATCTCTTTGTATATGTGAGTGGGGATTTTTTGACTCACTCCTTCCAAGTTGCATGATGCAAGAAGCTGCCTTTCATTCTGAGACCGGACAATCGGCAACTTTAAGCTGCTTTTACGAGAAGGGAGTGTGGAGGGTCAGTCCTGACTGACCACTTTGAAGTCATATAAGGACTGTACTGATCCATTCCACACTAGGCCAAATAGCAGAGCAGGAGTCAGGCTAACAGCAGGGCTGGCCTTAGACTTTTTGCCACCTGAGGCAGAGAATAAGGTGGTTGGTGCCTTCCCCCTTTCACATACAGAGGCTGGCTGGACTAAGAGATGGATCTTACCTCAATGTTGGTGGCAGGGCAGCATCCTGCACCGCACCTAAGGTCAGGCCACTAGCTTAGGGGGTGCAGGGCAAGCTGCAGGGCACACACCATTCTGCCCCACAACACTTCATTGACACTGCATGACCTATAGCATTTTCTGCTTGAGGCAGCTGCCTCACTCTTCCTAATTGCTGCTCCAGCTATGGTTAACAGGAATATGGTTCAAAAATAACAATTTATGCTAGTGGACACCATCTCTTCTTCCAGTGTCTCCCCACTGTACTGCACTGTAAGATGATCAGTCAGGTGGGAAGTTGTTGTCTGGACAAGTACTAAGGGGCTATTACAGAAGCCAGTACACATACCCTAACTGGTATGTTTACACTGTGAAATTCAGCAGGAGCTGAAGCTTCCCTAGAACTGCTGCATCACATTCCAAGAGCAGCTCACCCCACATTTAACACACCATCACAGTGTGGGCCAAAGTCAAATGACAGAGTTAGTACACTGTGGATATGGGTTGAATGGAACAGTGCCAAGCAAAACTCTTATGCGCTAAAGTGGTTGTGGGATTGCTCCAACTCTATTACTTGATCCACATTTGGCAGCTTTGCCATGGAGGAGCAACTATGTACTGAGTTGGGCATATGCTGGAACAATACATGATGGGGTTAGCTCCTGTTGCTCTGTCCCAGCTACTGCCAACCTAGCAGTTGAAAAGCATGCCAGTGTGAGTAGATAAATAGGTACCATTGCAGCGGAAAGGTAAATGGCGTTTCCGTGCACTCTGGCACTCGTCACAGTGTCCTGTTGTGCCAGAAGCAGTTTAGTCACACTGGCCGCATGACCTGGAAAGCTGTCTGTGAACAAACGCCGGCTCCCTCGGCCTGAAAAGTGAGATCAGCTCCACACCCCATAGTCACCTTTGACTGGATTTAACCATCCAGGGGTCCTTTACCTTTACCTTTACCGTTATGCTAGAACAATGAAAACCTGGACACCTGGTTGTTAGGTTTCATTTATTTCTCTCCATCACATTTTGAACATTATTGTGTAACTTTAAATCTTGCTTGCATGGACAATTTCTAATCTGAATAAGGATGCTTCTACAAATGGTAGCTACAACCTTGAAATGAAAATATGCCATGCTTGGTAGAAAAGGAACCTGTTGCCATGTGATTTTGTGCTGTTGTCACTGGTTTTGTATGACTGGCTCTGTTCCCCCAGGGCTGGTTAGCAAAGCTGGTGTCTGGCTGGTAAGCATCTAGCATGCAGACATGTCAATTTGTTGGTCCCTTGCTTTAAGACTGTCATCAATAGATAAAGCCAGTACACTGGTTACAAACACTTCAGGTTACAAACACTTCGGGTTACAAACTCCGCTAACCCAGAAGTAGTACCTTGGGCTGAGAACTTTGCCCAAGGATGAGAATGGAAATTGTGCGGCGGCAGCAGTGGGAGGCCCCATTAGCGAAAGCACGCCTCAGGTTAAGAACGGTTTCGGGTTAAGAACGGACCTCCAGAACGAATTAAGTTCGTAACCCGAGGTTCCACTGTATTGGGAGTCTCCATGCTCCGACTTCCTTTCTCATCTTAGTACTGGAAGGGCTGCCAATAGCACTGGCCAAAGACAGCAATCACAAACCAGCAGCAGTTTTCTTTATTTCTCACTGAACCCTGACATGAAAAGTTGCTTCCAACATTTTAGAGCAGTTTGTCTGAGTCAGGGTAATTGTCTGACTTGCCCCCGGTTGCTTCTCGTTTTGTTTTGTTTTTTAAAGAATATTTATTCCAATTTTAAAGTTACAAAAAAGAAAAAGAAGAAATAACAAACCATACACATGTTACAAAAAACAGACAGTAAGAAAAAAAAGAAAAAAAACTCAACAAAGAATAAACATACATCACAATAAAGAATAACAAAAATCAAATTAGATCTTTACAACCTTTTTCCCTTTTACTTATTTCCATGACTTCCTCTCACCTCCCTGCTTTGTATTCTAGTTTAGATCGTATCTCCAGCAAATCCTTCTAACCTTCTTTTCTTTTACTTATTTTAACATTCGATAGTATTTAATCCTCCTCTATCCTCATTTTACACTTCATTTTTACTTATTCCATTATACCATATCTGCCAATACGGCCTAATATTCTTTTCCAACCTTTTTCTAACATTCTTTTATATTGCAGTATTTCTGAAGATATATTTTGAATTTTTTCCAGTCTTCTTCCATCGACCCTTCTTCCTGATCTCGAATTCTGCCAGTCATCTCAGCCAGTTCCATATAGTCCATCACTTTCATCTGCCATTCTTCTCGGGTAGGCAATTCTTGTGTCTTCCAATATTTCCCAATGAGTATTCTTGCTGCTGCTGTCGCATACATAAAAAAATTTCTGTTTTCCCTTCGCACCAATTGGCCGACCATGCCCAAGAGGAAGGCCTCTGGTTTCTTCACAAAAGTGTATTTCAATACCTTTTTTAGTTCATTATATATCATTTCCCAGAAGGCCTTGATCTTTGGGCACGTCCACCAAAGGTGGAAAAAGGTACCTTCATTTTCTTTACATTTCCAACATTTATTATCGGGCAAATGATAGATTTTTGCTAGCTTGACTGGGATTAAGTACCACCTATAAATCATTTTCATTATATTTTCTCTTAAGGCATTACAAGCCGTAAATTTCATACCTGTAGTCCATAACCATTCCCAGTCAGCAAACATAATGTTATACCCAACATCTTGTGCCCATTTAATCATAGCAGACTTAACCATTTCATCCTGTGTATTCCATTTCAGCAGCAGGTTATACATTCTTGACAAATTTTTAGTTTTAGGCTCTAACAATTCCGTTTCCAATTTGGATTTTTCCTCCTGGAAACCAATCTTTTTATCTAGGTTAAAAACCTCCCTTATTTGATAATAATGAAGCCAATCTCGAACTTTAGTTTTTAATTTGTCAAAACTCTGCAATTTTAGTTTATCTCCAACTTGTTCTAAAATTTCACAGTATTTTGGCCAATTTGTCTCCATATTAGTTTTTTTCAATGCCTTTGCCTCCATTGGTGACAGCCACCTTGGTGTTTTACTTTCCAACAAATCCTTATATCTCACCCAAACATTAAACAATGCTTTCCTGACAATATGGTTCTTAAAGGCCTTATGCGCTTTAACCTTGTCATACCATAAATATGCATGCCATCCAAACACATTATCAAAGCCTTCTAAATCCAAAATGTCCACGTTTTCAAGAAGTAGCCAGTCTTTCAGCCAGCAAAATGCGGCTGATTCATAGTAAAGTTTAAGATCTGGCAGGGCAAATCCCCCTCTTTCCTTCGCATCTGTTAATATCTTAAATTTTATTCTAGGCTTTTTGCCCTGCCAGATAAATTTGGAAATATCTCTTTGCCACCTCTTGAAACAGTCCATTTTATCCAGAATTTGCAATGTTTGAAACAAAAACAACATTCTAGGCAATACATTCATCTTTATCGCAGCAATTCTGCCCAACAATGATAGCTTCAATTTTGACCATGTTTCTAAATCCTTCTTCACTTCTGACCAACATTTTTCATAATTATCTTTAAACAAATTCACATTTTTAGCAGTCATATGCACCCCTAAATATTTCAGGTTGCTTCTCGTTTTGAGAGACTAAGCAAACCTGACTGTAATGCAGAGAAGGGGAACCTGCAGCTCTCTCGATGATGCTGGGACTATAGATCCCATTATTCTTGACCATTTGCCATGATGGCTGGGGCTGGTGGGAACTGGAGTCCAGCCACATCTGGAGGGCCACAGGTTCCCAGTCCCTGGCTGCAGTGTCTTAACAGCGAGGATTTAGAAGATCAAAGAGGGGCTTTTGACGCTTTAAATAGCAAAACACACACACACTAAGGTAGCCAGCTCTGTTCTGTTCTTTGTTTTTCTAATCCAGCATGGTCTGAATTTAGCATTTTATTTTAAAAGTTTGCACAAATCCTCTTTCATAGGCAGAGCCAAGAAGTCAGAAATGGAGCGGCTATGCTGGAATATTATATGGGATGACCCCCTGGTGCAAGCTTTGTTTTTCTAAATCCTAATCACTATTGAACATAAGTACTTTTATGATGTTGACTTGACTGTTCAATTTTTGTCGCTAGCACAAGGACTGAATGGAGCTCAGAGGCTGTCGCAGTGTGGTTTGGAGAGAAAAATGCTAGGTTGTCAATTCAGAGAGCTTTTCTCCTTCAGGAAACATCAGTTGTGTTTAGCTGGCTTCTTTGTGTGACCTGAGGTAGTTTTGAGACTTGAATGGGAAACTTTTAACTCCTGCTTCTGCCCTTTAAAACAGCAATAAAAATAGTGGCACTTAGCCATCCCCCTCAAGGCTGAGTATTCATTCCTGGGTTGCAACAAGAGATAGCTCTTGCAAGGCAGAGAGGACAGCTGGGGTGTTTGGGTTGGTTTGAACAGAGGCATAATCAAAACAGAGTACTGTATATTTAATTTCAGTTTCTGTCAAGTTTTATTGTAACCTAAAACAGCCTTTTAAAAAATAACACAGTGAACAAATTTTGTCCCTCTTGTCATTTTGGGAAGAGACAATGCCTCCTTAATGGAAATCTACAGAAATGAGTTGCGTCCCTGTGACACCTGGATAGTCATAGGAGAGAAGTGACATCATTAACTTATTAGAGATAGGTATATTCTTAACCTGATGTCTGCAGGGGGGAAGGGGACACCCTAGGCCAGTAACTGGGTGGGGCAGGGAGGGAAGGCCTCCAAGGTCAACTATTCCACTCCAGCTGGAAATAGTGCAGGAGGTCTACTAGTGGGGATTACATTTGAAGTCTTTACTTTTGGGCTAGCTGTAGGGCAATTTGATGAATTCCAGTTTGAGGGATTCCAGCCTTCCTAAATATACGTGTTGACTTTTACCTCCTTCTGAATACTACAGCTCAATTCAGATGTAACAACCAACCATGGCTTGTTATTCCTAGATCAGACAAGGACAAGGTTTGAGAACCTGTGGTTTGTGGAAACTTTTAATTTCCTTCCCTTGAGCATAAAGTGGTGGGAAGGAGGGAACATGCAAGTCTAAGACTTGCTGCATATTGCTCTTATGATAAACCATGGTTTGATGTTCCATCTGAATTGAGCCTACGTTTGTAGCTTCCCACCTCAAGTATAATACGTACCCAGAGGCGTCCATCCTCTTACGTGTCTAGGTAGGTTCATATGAAGAGAGGCAGTCCTTCAGGTATTGAGGTCCTAAGCTGTTTATATTGTGTGATGAGCATTCCTGTGTCTATTTCAGACAGAACACATAATTGGGAAGTGTGTTTGGCCCAATATGTGCCCAGTTGTTACATGTCACAGATTTTAGTTGTGCTTAGATTTAACACAGTGAGATCAGTTACAGATAGGTAGCCGTGTTGGTCTGCCATAGTCAAAATAAAAAAATCCTTCCAGTAGCACCTTTAAGACCAACTAAGTTAGTTCTTGGTATGAGCTTTCGTGTGCAAGCACACTTCTTCAGATACACTGAAACAGAAGTTGCCAGATCCTTCTATATAGTGAGAAGGTGGGGAGGGGTATTACTCAGAAGGGTGGTGGGAATGGGAGATTGGCAGATAGCTGAGATGAGCCTGCTGACGACTCTTAACGACTGTAATAGGTCTTACAGGAAAAGGCAAGGGGTGAGAAGGTGAGAAATGGCTTAGTCATGTATAATGGGATAAGAATCCAATGTCTTTGTTCAAACCAGGTCTCTCCATGGTTTTAAGTTTGGTAATGAGTTGCAATTCAGCAGCTTCTCTTTCCAGTCTATTTCTGAAATTCCTTTGTAGTAAAACAGCTACTTTGAGATCTTGTATAGAATGTCCTGGGAGATTGAAGTGTTCTCCTACTGGTTTCTCTGTTTTGTGATTCTTGATGTCAGATTTATGTCCATTTATTCTTTGGCGTAAGGTTTGGCCTGTTTGTCCAATATAGAGAGCTGAAGGACACTGTTGGCATTTGATGCCATACACAATGTTAGATGATGAGCAATTGAATAGTCCCGAGATGGTATGTGTGATGTTGTTGGGGCCAGTAATGGTGTTGTCCGGGTGTATGTGGCAGCAAAGTTGGCATCTGGGTTTATTGCAGGCTCTGGTGCCAGTGTCCGTGTTAAGTCTGGTTGTAGTATTATTGTGGGTTAGGAGTTGTTTAAGATTGGGTGGCTGTCTGTAGGCAATGAAAGGTCTTCCTCCCAGAGCTTGAGAAAGAGAACTGTCATTGTCCAGGAGAGGTTGTAGATCTCTGATGATGCGTTGTACTGTTTTAACTTGGGAGCTGTATGTGATGACTAGAGGTGTTCTGTTATTTTCTTTTTTGGGTCTGTCTTGCAGCAAGTTCTCTCTGGGTATAAGTCTGGCTCTGTTGATCTGTTGTCTAACTTCATCTGCTGGGTATTTTAGTTCTGAAAAGGTTTGCTGTAGATCTCTTAGGTGAGAGACTCTGTCTGTAGAATTGGAACAGATGCGGCTGTAACGTAGTGCCTGGCTATATACAATGGACTGTTTGGTATGTTTGGGATGGTAGCTAGAGGCATGTAGATATGTTTGTCGGTCAGTTGGTTTACGGTATAAGGTGGTGTCTATGCGCCCATCCTGTATTTTTATAGTAGTGTCCAAAAAATGTATTTCTTGCATAGATTGATTCATTGTAAGGTTGATTGTGGGGTGAAAATCATTAAATTTCTGGTGAAAGGTGTCCAGGGTCTGTTGACCATGTGTCCAGATGATAAAAATATCGTCAATGTATCGAGATGATAAAAATATCGTCAATGTATCAATGAGACTTGAATTAAGAGGAAATTAAGTGCCATTAATTGCAGTAGTCTATTGCACATAGGACTAAGTCTGGATCCGAACCGCAATCTGCACATGCATTCCACACATTCGCCTACAACTATGTGCTTCCTGTATAGGGGATGCTTAATGCTTGGGTTCAGATGTGAATGAGTCCCAAATTGCTGAAGCTGTGACTGCTTCCTGCCACCTAATGGTAGTGATGACACTTTGTGTGAGAGGCCTTACTTTGGAAAGTGTGTGTGTCTGTGTGTGTATACACACACACACACACAAGTCTTTGCCTTTGAAATCCTTCCCCCAAAGCCTTGTTATGAAGAAATATGCAAATGATCCAATTAGTTGAGGGAGGGGGTCCCTAGGGCTAATAGCCTAAGGCCTGTACCAATTAGGAACAGCTTTCCCTAGTTCAGAAGCAGATTGCTGCTGTTTTGCACCATCTAGTCAATCCTCATTAAAACCAGGGCCCAGTGGCAAACTTTCTACCGACATACTGGATAAAGAACCATCCTGCCATTTTCCCTTCCATGTGGCTCCTGCCTGAGGATTAAGTTGTTATGTAGGAAGCGGAAGGGGCAGGCTCAGTTATGCTGTCTTTCCAGAAGAACTCTCTGAAATAGCATAGAACTTCCTTTTCATGCTGTCACACTCCCACACCCAAACACACACCCTTTCACCCTGGCACCGTCCACCCACAACATCATTACATGAACTGGTTAGCATTACTGTCTGGAGGTTGGTTGGTATTTTCTGGCTTATTTCCCTTGATGTTGAGGTCAAGGCTGATGGGGAAATCCCTCTCTCCTGCTCTGGATCACACCAAAGACCCTTCTAGTCCTGCATCCTCCTCTCCTTCTCGCAGTAGCCAACCAGGTGCCCACAAGCAGGACATGAGCACAATTGCCTTCTTCCACTTGTGATCCCAGCAACTAGTATTCAGAGGCATTCTGCCTCATTGCTTGGAGGTAACGGTGCCATCATTGCTAGTAGGCATTGCTAATTTTATCTTCTATGAATTTATATAATCCCCTTTTTAAGCCATCCAAGTTGGGGGTCATTGCTGTATCTTGTGGCAGGGAGTTCCATAGCTTAACCATGTGCTTTGTGAAGAAGTGTCTCCTTTGGTCCATCCTGGCTCTCCCAGCATTCAGCTTCATTGGATGAACCTGAGATCTAGTTTTATAAGAGAGAGAAAAACTTACCTTTCTCCCTTTTCTCCACAGCAGGCATAGTTTTCTAGACCTCCATCATGCCCACCATTACTTGCCTTTTGTCTAAACTAAAAAAGCCCCAAACATTGTAGTCCTTCCTCAGAGTTTCTCTAGTCACTTGGACATTTGGGTTTCCCCTTGCTGCACCTTTTCCAGCTCTGCAATTTCCTTTGTCAGGTGTAGCGACCAGAAGTGAACACTGTATTCTAAGCGTCCCTTTCCTAATGACCCTTAATGTGGAATCCACCATTGCGTGCCAAGACCCCGTGACCCCGCAGTTCCCTAAGGGTGAATAACCAGACAAGACAACAGCATGTGGTTTTATGGGATCGAATAGGCCACAACTTTTATTGGTTACAGATGTGAGCGCTTTGGCATAGGCACTGGGTGAAGCCAGGCAATATCAGATGATATCTCTGCATCCCATCTGCTGAGAGTGCATCTAAGGGCAAGCTACCATTAGGGGGAGTCCTATGACCTACATCAAATAGGAGTACACCCTGAGGGGTTCCCGTTTGAGGAGTGGTATGGCCCTAGCCCCTGTCTGGGTGTCGGACAGAAGCCACTCCCCCCAAATCCTTTAACCAAGGATGGGCAGGCAGCAAGTAGAGAAGGTTTCCCTGATCCCAACAAGTGTGGCAGTTGGTGGTGTGATTGTGGGCAAAGGCTTGTTCAGTGACCATTGGCAAGGAATGAGAACTCTGCCATAAGGTCCCTGTCAGATGAAACACACAGTTCTGCAACCAAGTGGGCTTCAAACAGATGAGAGTAACCCTCAAAGGCACTTTGCACAGAGGGATGATATCATGAGGCTTCCCTTGTTTTGACTTCTGAGTCTAGATGTCAGTTTAAAAATCAGATGAAAGTGTGACTCATCACGTTGTCTCCCTAAGTCTGGCGCTGGCAGCACTGAGCCCAGGGCAGCGTCAGGTCACCCGATCGCAGAGTCACACCGGCGCAGAGGCCAGCAGAACAAAACACTTTCTGTACCAATATGACTTCATTGGTCATCCTTGCTGGCTGGCAAAGCATGAATGCTGCCCTTTGTCTTCTGCTTGCTACACACCAGGGATTGCTGCCAAACACAACCTTCAGGTCAGGGACTGGATCAAGATCTCCAGGGAAAGGGAGGGGATCCATGCCGCCCCTCTGGCTTGGGACAGCTTGAGATCTAAGTGAATCCATTCCAAAGTGCAGAAAGGTCATTCTGTTATGTGGCCAAGGACAGACCACATCCACAATAGTGACCTGTGAGGAAATGTATTGGTCCCAGTAGTAAAGTCTCAATATAACAAAGGAGTTGGGCAACTGTGCTTGGAGAGGGTATCGTCAATTTATTTATTAAAGCGTTAGCTAAAACTGTGGGGTTTTAGCCCTCACCAATCTTGTGCCCTCTGGATGCTAATAGGAGTTTTATAACACATTGAAACACAGAATTGTAGAGTTGGAAGGGACCTTGAGGATCATCTAGTCTAGCCCCCTGTAGTGCAGGAATATGCAGCTGTTTCATACAGGGATTGAATCTGCAACCTTGGCATTGCAGTCCAACGCATCCAGAGGGCACTGGGTTGGCAAAGGCTGATGTAGAAATGTAGTTTTCTGTGTTACCTTAGCAGGGCAGCCTTGGGGGGCGGGGCCACAGTAAACCACATCCAGAAACAGATTAAATGCCATCTTCGGAGAGAGGATAAAGAAACTAAGATGTAGACAATAAAGACCTAGTTAATGGAAAAGTCACCTTGAAATTGAAAAAATATAAGCTTAGTGTAGGATTTAGTTTTAGGTCATAAAAGGCAGCACACAAACTACATGTTAGAGCAGGCCTCAATCAGGGCTGGTACAGAGAACCAGCAGATCTTTCTCTGCTGCCCAGGACAGCCATTTTGTGTTGGCACCCACAACACTTTTATCAATATATGATCTCTCTCTTACAAAATAAATAAATAAATAAAAAGCACTGGCCTCAGCCTAAATTAAATATTTCAGCTTTTAGTTCAGTTTAAAACCCGTTAAAAAAGTAGTTTCATTTTAAACAAGAGCAAACTTAGAATGTCAGTTTTCAGTACAGTTTTCAAAACTAGAGAATAAGTTAAAAGTAGCATGTAAGTTACTGCGCTTTTAGATTGTATAACATCTCCTGATGTTTTATATGAAATGTGCAGTTTATGCATATTTAAATTACATAAAATGATGGAGCAAAGGACCCAAACCCAATAGGTTCAAATTACTAGAAAAGGGATTTCAGCTAAACATTAGGAAGGCAGGAAAAGGCATAGACCAAGAGGACAGCTGTTCTAGTGTTAGCAGCTCCTGACCTACAGCTGTAGTTTATTTCTGATGCCACCATATTTAAGTTATTAACATGGAAGGAATATCAGCCATTTGACAATGTAGAGTGAGGAGTTCTTCTTTGTTGATGCTTGATTAGCTTCTGATTGGTCTTCATATAATTCCTTCTTTTTAATTATATTATTAAAGTACAGTGTTGAGGTTGAACCTTTCACCTTCCACAACCTTGGAAGTTAAAAGGCAGGCCCTGGCAGAGTCCCTGTCATAGTGTCCATGGTCTCTGTTTAGCTTGTTCATCATCTGATGGGAACTGGAACATCAGGGATTAGGTTTGTGGGGAAAGCTGCTCTGTGAATGTCAGAAAAAAGATGGTTTTGATTTATTTGAAATCCCACAACCTTTGAAAAGTGCCTTGGTTAGTGTTTTCAGAGCTTGCACCATTCCTTCCCAAATGGTGCAGTCTGTGCAAAGGTATGTCGGGCATGATAACTGAGGCATGGGTTGGGTTTGGGGGGAATATAGTGGAAGCATATGTGCTCCACAGCAGTCTACATGTGCTGTAAACAAGAAAAGGCCTTAAGAGCAGTGTTTACCAGGAAGGGTGATCTGTATGGGCAGGAGGCAGCCCAGTTGCTCAACTTTCTTTCACAATGGAAGCTCAGGCAAAAGATGGTCAAATGCTTCTCCAGAAGTGCCCTTGTCGAGATGATGCTGCAGCTGTTAGAAGATAATTTACCCCAAGTTTTCTATTTTCACATATGATTCCCAGCTAAGGAGGGGAATAACCAGTGCTATGCTGAAAATGACAAACCTAGACAGCATCTTAAAAAGTAGTATAGTAAAAGCTATGATTTTCCCAGTAGTGATATATGGAAGTGAGAGCTGGACCATAAAGAAGGCTGATTGCCGAAGAATTGATGCTTTTGAATTATGGTGCTGGAGGAGACTCTTGAGAGTCCCATGGACTGCAAGAAGAACAAACCTATCCATTCTTAAGGAAATAAGCCCTGAGTGCTCACTGGAAGGACAGATCCTGAAGCTGAGGCTCCAATACTTTGGCCACCTCATGAGAAGAGAAGACTCCCTGGAAAAGACCCTGATGTTGGGAAAGATGGAGGGCACAAGGAGAAGGGGACGACAGAGGACAATATGGTTGGATAGTGTTCTCGAAGCTACCAGCATGAGTTTGACCAAACTGCGCGAGGCAGTGGAAGACAGGAGTGCCTGGCGTGCTCTGGTCCATGGGGTCACGAAGAGGTGGACACAACTAAACGACTAAACAACAACAACAACATGCTGAAAATCTATCCAACCTTTCTCTATTAATTAATGAGAAAAGAAATTGCATTCAGAAATTATCAAAGGGGAGAGAAAATATTGGTGAAATTCTCATCAGGTGAGATTCAGCGTTTTGGATGTGCTAACCTTATTTTTAAGGTGGTCAATGGGTGTTTGTGAGTTCCTTCCTTCCTCCTCACCAGTGAGCTGCACTCTGCAGCCTTTGGGAATGCTTCAGTCAAAGTCCAGTGGAAAACACTCAGAAATTTGGGCAGCCAGGAAGATTGCAGAGAGCTAGGGAAATGTTTACTCGAAAGAAAAAAAAGTATGCTTCGTGCCCTCAGCCACCTCACAACAATATTGTAAGCTCAAAGCCCTGCACTGACCAAAATTCTAAAGAAATTCTCAAATGCCCTAAGAATGGAGCAAATAAAGAAATGAAGTTGAAGCTTTTTTTATTTTTCCACAGAGGAAGAAAACTTTTGAGAAACTGGAGGGCAGATTTCAGCACAGTGCTAGAAATAGCTGCTGCTTTATTTTTATGATCTTGTACTTTCAAACACAAGGGCCAGGCTGATCATTCTCTTTTCAGTTCCCCACAATAGATGCCATTTATGCTAATGGATAACCGTAACTGTGCCTCCATTAAGAACTTGCTTCAAGAAAGAGTTCAGGTGTCTATAGGCAGCACATAAAATACAGTGTGTCTTGTGGGGAACAGAGCTGAAGACCTTTTGGTCCAGAAATGAAGCAATTGTAGTAAAAAAGAAAGCTGCCAACCCAGAGGTGTTAAGGGCTTTGCTGTTGTTCTTCATCTGATGTTCCATTCTGCACCATTATACCTAATAGGCAGATATTCTGGGTCTTTATTTCATGCACTTGCTAATGTTCTTTGGAAGGGACTTAACAAAGACATAGTGAAGCAAACAGAAGTCCTTCATATTGTTGATATTATCTGATGGGATACTGAGAGATTATTTGGCTTCAGGTCATCATATCACTTGAAACTTGATGATCACTGATCCACAGTTGTTTCAGGCAGTCTACAGTAATTATTTCAAGTGTAAATTCAGATGAGAAAATGGGAAATTATGCACAAAATGACTACTCAGGGGAGGAAGATAAATAATTGCCACCCATTATTTCCACATCGGGAGACCTGGTCAAAATTACTGTGTAGAGCAAAGAAAGGCAACATTTCTTCCTCCTCCCACTCTTGTCCAGAGACAAAGAAAAATAGAGATCCCATAATTAAAGGTGCCCCCCCCACTCCCACCAGAGGGATGTGCATGAAAGGGGATTAGGAGAAAAATAACAGGACTTGTTTTCTCATTTTTTGGCGAGAGGAAAGGGAAAGGAAGGGCTCTAAATCAAATATTTAAATCTGAAAGCTGTTGTTTAGACCAACGGGGAGTCCACTGTTCTGAATGCAAGAGATCAGGGGCCCATGTAGAGTTGCCAGTGCAAAATTTCAAATATAAGGGGTACTGTGGAGTTGTGGCATCTGTTCCACAGTTTTATAGAGCTTTAGTATTCTGAAACAGGCAACAGCAGTGATAGTGTAGTAGAACTTGGATATTTTATTATGAGAGTCACTAAATTTTTACCTTTTAAGAAGTACCTGTAAAATGTTTATGTGGACATCTAAAAAAGTAATGTGTAAATCATAGACATGCCAGGGACCCAGGATTGCCTATGGCTCCCTACTGCATGTATCATAGAGTGGCAAACCTTAATTTATTGCTGTATAATGTGAGCTGGCCCTTAGAGACATCTGATAATCTTAAAGCTGCACAATCTTGGGATTGTTAAACACTTTGGACACAATCCAGCTGATGTTAAGCACTTTTGTGCCACATAAGAGAATTATGCACATAATTAACTCATCTGTTGAAATCAACGGGATTTAAAGGTGCTTTAATGGATGTACTGAGCAGTGTGTCGTTTTCTCCCCAACAAGCAGCCAAAAGGAATCCAAAGTGACAACTGTTGCCATCCTTACACACCACATTTGATAATGTAAAATTCCATCCCTTAGACTTTTAATATCTTTCCTGTGTTCCTGCAGCCTCAAAGCAATGAGAAACATCCAACTTGGCAGCAATATGTGGAGAAGGGGGGACATTTTAGAAAGTTGTGATTATTCTGGTGTGTTTATAGAGGCATAAGGGTGGATAACCATGGCAGACAGGTCCAATGTAAGGTTGCCACTTTTCCAGTTATTAAAACCATTTAATCAACTAAAAGGTGCCCCCTGTTTAATCAGACAGCAGGCTTTTCAAAATATGTCACCCATACAAATACTTATGAAAACTGCAGATAAGGAAAAGGCACGCCCCTTTTCTCTCACGTAAGAGGGAATGCCTCTTCTACAATGATGCTGCCTTCAATACTTGTGTGTATTATCTAAAGAATGGTAGGGGGAGGAAGTATGCTTCTTTGCCTCAGAAATATTGGATGGTATTCTGCTAAGAAGTCCCATCAGAGACGGATTTCCACTTGCACAACAGGGTTTCCCCTCTCTCTTTTCCTCATGTGTGCTCCATACCATCCTCAAATCTACTCCAAGGGGAACCCCTAAAGAGATTTAGGTGTGGTGTTTGGGGACGAGAGTGGGAGAACATTCTACTGCGCAAGCAGAAATCCTTGTGCTGACGCAATGTTCCCCTTAGCACTATATTGGGTTCTATCCACTGTTTTTTACCCAGATACAACTTTATGCAAACTTTAATAGATTTAACTGCATAACATTTATTCAGTTGGCTTATAACTCTAGTTCAAAACTGCAAGATTCTGAAACTAAAAACTGTCTCACCTAACCAGGAGGCTACTGTGGTGTAGTGGCTATAGAGAGAGTGTCATACTAGGGCTGGGGAGATGCAGATTCAATCTCCCCTCATCAGCCATGAGGTTCACAATGGGTGTCTTTGACAAATAAATGTAATTTAAAAAGAAAGAAAGAAAGAAAGAAAGAAAGAAAGAAAGAAAGACCCTCTAGGGCTGCTTCTAAATCGGTATTTTCACCTTGACCATCATGTGGCGTGCAGAGACAATCCTCATTCTTCCAAAACCTCAGTAATTTCCAGTGCATTGGTCTGATCCTCAGGCCCTTGGTTTAAGCCTCTAAGTCATCATAGATCTTAAATAATATATATGATGGTGACCTACATCACACAACAATTTGCATGGCAAACATGATGGCAATGAAGATGCTGTCTAGGGGAGGTACTGCATTGTCCCATATTACACGTTGGGATATATCTTGGGGGGGGGGGCAGAAATACTACCTTGCCCCAGCTTTTCTCTTTAGAAGCCTTGATAGACCATGGGTGGATTCAGATGAACAGCTAACCTCAAGGAATGACTGCTAGTATGGATGAGTTGACATGTTTCTGTATCTCAGTACCGTGGTACCTCGGTTTACGAACTTAATCCATTCTGGAAGTCTGTTCTTAAACTGAAACCGTTCTTAAACCAAGGTGCGCTTTCCCTAATGAGGCCTTCCACCGTCGGTGCCCTTCCACTGTTCGGCTTCCATTCTTAGACCGAGGTAAAGTTTGCAAACTGGGACACTACTTCCGGTTTTGTGGAGTTTGTAAACCAAATAGTTCGTAAACAGGGCTGTTCTTAAACTGAGGTACCATTGTACAGTGGTACCTCGGGTTACAAACGCTTCGGGTTACAAACGCTTCAGGTTACGGACTCCGCTAACCCGAAAATAGTACCTTGGGTTAAGAACTTTACTTCAGGATGAGAACAGAAATGGCGCGACGGCAGCGGGAGGCCCCATTAGCTAAAGTGGTACCTCAGGTTAAGAACAGACCTCTGGAATGAATTAAGTTCTTAACCAGAGGTACTACTGTAGTGAGATTGTAGTTCTGTTGGTCAGGTATGCAGGTAGCAGTAGCAACCCTTAACTTAAGTTGAAGAGTAGGGGATTAGCCTTCACAAAATGTGAAGGACATTACTTCACCTCATGCACACACAGAATTTCTCTGTGAACTACTGTTCTGGCCTTTTTGTCTAGTATAACACGTAAACACGATGCTTCTTGTTTTGTTGTTTCATACCCACTTCCAGACTTCTGTATTTTGCTTCTGGGAAAACAGCTCAAAAGCAAAGCCACATTGCTTAATCTGTGCCATACTTGGCCAGGGCAGGCCAGTATCCCCGACGTGACTCTGCTGCAAGCTTTCTCACGGTCTATGAAGAGAAAAAAAGCCTGCCAAAGTTTGCTGTTTTCCCAAGGAGACTGCAATGAGGTTCGTGGTCACACTTGCGGGAACCCTAGACTATAAGGTGATGTATCCAGCTGCTGGGTTAGAGGTTTTACTGCTGCAGATTCAGTCTGGGGTAGGGATGGGAGGAAAATGGGTTCAGTTCACATTTAAAGGCAAATCTATCAAATTTGCGCTTAACGAAGCAATATGAGAACTGAAACACAGCCGTCCTTCGAAATTCAGACTTTCAATTTCAAATTTTGCAATGCATTTCTCCGTGAACCGATGCTTGTATAAGGTAAAAGTCTGCATAAAAATGAATACATTGGTGAAATAACATACAGAAATAGATTTTATTAGGAGAAATTGCTTGCAAAAATATGTACATTATTCAAAACTGCAGACGAAAACATATTTCTAGCAAAAATTCACACTAAAAAGCTGGCGAATCTTCATAATGATTTTTAAAAATTGTGGATTGCTTCAGAAATGAGGAGACCTGAATTTAAGATTGGAAAAATAAGAAACAGAAGTATCTGAAATTGATGGCTCGATCCATCCCTAGTCCGGGATATTTTCTTCCCCCTTTCTGTTCAGCACTGTCTGAAGGGGTGGGGCAGCAAACCTTTTTAGGCACTTAGAAACGCTGACTTTTTCTTCTTCAGCCCCAACGCATTTAACCAGCTACCATTCAGAATGGAATACTGAAGCTGTTGTCCAAATTTTACTTTGGCAGCCCACAGGGGAACATGAGCAAATTAGTTCCACCGTCAGAAGACTTCATCTATACCAAAGTCAGGATTTGCTGTCCTCAGCCTTCCTCTGACCCCAGCGCTTCCCTGTACTTTCCACGCAGGTGATCCAGCTTATTAAAGTACAACCAAACAGTCAGCCTCAAGGAAATGGACAGAGTCCTTTCTAAATATGGCCAAAGAAATCAGCAGTAAGAGCCACAGTTCTTCCTTCAGTCCCTTTCCATGGGAAGTATCTTTAGGCCTGGAAAAAGGGGGGACGAGAATAATGCTGAGCTGCAGCCTCTGATTCCCAAACCAGGAAGATTCAAAATAAGGTGATTTGTATGCAAGATCTTGAAAGTGAAGCAGTGCTGGCCATTCTTAAACAGGAGTTTTGAGATTTGGTTGCTAGATTTCCCACTGCAGATTATTATTATTAATATTTCACAATCATCCATTGTATGCTATCGGTGACATAATGAGAGATTAGCTACTGATGCTAACCCAAGAGAAAACCCTCATGTCCTTTTGCTGAAAGGTGTGCACAGCAAAAGATAAGGAACCAGTTATACTGGCATCTTATTTTAAAATTAATACTAGCTGCCTTTAGGCATTTGGAGGTGCCTCAGTTTTCCTATGAAAATCTGGGTGCCAGAAGTGTTTATAATGGAGCATTTAAACATAGGTTGGCACAAATGACTTAAATGAGGGATAGAGAACCTGGGGTTCCCCACATATTGCTAGACTGCAACCATCATCCCCGATGACTGACTGTGCTGGTTGGGGCTCATGGGAGTCCAATAATACTTGGAGGGCCACAGCTTCTCTATCCTTGGCTTAAAAACATCAGCACAATAATACATTTTTTTAATATAAAAAGTTTAGTTTTGGAAATCAATATAATGTGAGATGCAAACAAAAATAAACAAAGACTATTAAAAATCTAACGAAGAGATCAACTGTGTTATCAAACGGTAGAAAGAAGCAAGGGACGTGTATCTGTAATTATAGGGTACTAGATTTTTTTAAGCATCCATTTTTCAGAGCCATGTTTGGGACATCAAATGCAGGCCATCAGCTCTCATCTGCTTCAGCTTTATTGATATTAGAAACCAAAGTGTCTCATGAGCAGGTCCAAAGAAGGAAGCAGTTCTAGGGAACACCAGAAGGGATCTGAAATGCAGGGCAGCAGCAACCGTGTTGAGATCAGTTGCACAGTGTTAAGTGAAGTTTGTTTGTTCCAGATTCTTATCACATCATTTTATAAAGTTTGCAGAGGCAAATATGCCAGTACGTGTTCTCTGAGATAACAAATGAAGCAGAATAAAGAAGTCGATTCCATTATTATAGCAACACATAGGACACAAGCTGGGTCAACATATGAGAAGCCAGAGTCCTGGTTTTTTAAGGAGTAGGTCAGCAAAGGGTGTTCATCACCCACAGTGATTTGGACCAAAAGTTAGCTACAAGCCTTCCCAGAAGTTTTATGAGAAGAGAATTGTGAAAAGCCCATCAGAGAAGAGAAACTATGCTAATTTAAGAATTCCTTTGTTTCCCTGCAAATGAAGTGTACTTTGAACCAAGATGTTACATCGCTAGATGATTTTGAGCAGACTACCAAAAATTTCTGACTTCTAGTTGCTTAACTTTAGGAGACACACAACAAAAACTCTTCCCCAGATACATTATGCTATTAGAAACCCTAGTGGTAACTCACACAGAGATTTGGCTGTGTGTGTGGTTTTATGCAGTTATCTTGGGATATGCCTCATGGGGTACAGTAAGTAACTGGCTCCTCCCCCGCAAACCACCACTTTGCACTTGACTCTAGTTAGCAAGAAGGAGGGAGGTCCTAATTGAAAAATCTGCCCACAGCAACTTACCCTAAACTGTGGAGTGATCAGGTAGAACCAGAAAGGGCAGTGGTTACTTGACACCCTCCATGGGATCCTTTGGCAGGAACGAGGAAATTTGTCTAATATTCACAATACTTTCTAGGCTGATTTAAGCAACAAATAGAAACTAGGATGGGGATGAATGATCTTTTGCAGTGAAGAAGAGAAATATCTATAAACTTAGAGTGTGACCTCAAAGTAAAGTTCTGGGCACTCTTAGAAATTGGAAGCCTGTTACAGCAAGCTAGACAAACTTTAGCAATCAGGCTGGTGGGTCACATTGCTTCCCCAGGACTATTGTGCAATGGTTAAAATGTGCTTCTGGCATTCTAGGGGTAGGGTGATTGTGTCAAAAGGCTCTAAACATCTGTGGAGATCATTGGAATGGAAATCTCTCTGCATGGGCGGTATGCAGTGGCTTAGACACATAAATGGTTCCACAGAACTAGTGGCCTTGAGGCTGAGTTTTGCGTCACACCCCTTTTCCAAGGGGTGACATGTAGGACACAGGGGATATAATTAGGTGTCCCCATGGTTTGTGGTCACTTGCCATTTCTAATTGTCAGTTCTTATTTTGGGGCAAATTATAGGCTCCTCTCTAAGGAAAAAGAGCCAGTCTTTGTTGATACAATCCTTTTAATATATATATATCCCAAAATTGCTTTTCACAAATTTTGATATCTTGGAAATGGCCCCTTCCTGTTTTCAGTAATACAGTGTACCTCGGGTTACATACGCTTCAGGTTACAGACTCCGCTACCCAAAAATAGTACCTCGGGTTAAGAACTTTGCTTCAGGATGAGAACAGAAATCGTGCTCCAGCAGTGCGGCAGCAGCAGGAGGCCCCATTAGCTAAACTGGTTCTTCAGGTTAAGAATAGTTTCAGGTTAAGAACGGACTTCTGGAACGAATTAAGTTCTTAACCCGAGGTACCACTGTATATGATAGATAAGAAATGGTTTCTGTGGTGAATTCCCAAAAATAAGTGGAGGCAACGTTAATGAATGATGGTTAATTATAATTAGCAACCTAATTACAAGCGACCACCTGAAATTTGCTATAAAATTTGAGAGTGAATGAATTTGTATTGAAAAATGAGCCATTGGGGACTTCCGGGGTGGCGCCATCGGCAATGGCGGACTCCCTCTGAACTGGAGGGACTAGCTCCGCGCGAAACGGGTCTTTTCCGCTACGGCGAAGCGGGGACCCTTTTAAAAATCACAGGCGGATGAAGCCTGTGACCATGGGACTTGGCGGGCACCCTTAGCGCCCCCCCAACCCGCAAAGGAACCCACTAACGGGCTCCGAAGTGAAGAGGGGGAAGTGGCGCGGTGCTGTGAGTCAACTGCTATTTCTGTGGAGCGAAGCCGCATAGCCGTTGCCGGAGAGCGCTGCCTTTTTCCTGGGACAATTTGGCTTCTAAGATAAGCACCCGTGAGTACTTAAACTTTGAACAATTGGACTTTAAATAAGGACTTGCGAGCAGAAAGGAATTGGACTTAAAAATTTACTTCAATTTGGTACTGAAACGGGAAGGTCTAAACAGGAAGTCAGCCTTCCGTTTCTTTGTAGACAGAATAAAGCAAAGACAACGTAAACTAGAGCTCAGAAAATCGCTTCTAAAGGATTGGCTTTCATCATTTAAAATCCTTGAACCCCCCTTCGGCAGCAGGAGAAGAAGGGGGATCTTTTTCGGACTGTTTAAACCTGCAGAAGTGAGTTTAAAGTAAAGTAACTTTCCACCGTCCTGATCCTGGAGCGGGGTGTCAGGACTGACGTTTGAAGCTCATTGACCAGAGACAAACGTTTTTGACAGATAGCTAAAAGAAGAGAAACATAGTGATTACACTGTTTCCTTTCGCATTTTAAAGGAACAAATATTGACAAAATATCTCAAAAAAGAAACTTTGTTGCAAGAACAATTAGAAGTTTTCCCCCTAGAGGGAGACTGGGAAACTGTAACTAATTCCAGGGAGCTTGCAGCTGTCAGAGATTACAATCGTGGGAATAGGCTTGTGACCTTGTAGGACAATGTATTCAGAAGCTCTGTTGTGTGCTCTCTGTAAAACAAATGCTCTACTGGAACAGTTAACTGAGAAGACGGATTTGATGACTAATGCAGTCAGAATTTTTGAACAGGCAGTGGGAAACTATATGGAGCCCACCCAGGAATTAAATCAGGAGTGTGCCCTGACAGAACAGATGAGAGAAGAGGATGTTGCAGAATCTTGGGTGCCAGAGATGGAGGGAGCTGCGGCCCAGCAGGAACATGAGCTTTTGGATTTGACAAATGAACTTGGAAAAAGCCAGATTAGGAAAGATAAAGTTTGGATTGGTTTGGAAATGGGGGGTTGGATAGACCCCCCTATGCAGGGATGTTTGGACTTTCCGAGTCTGGCAATGGGCCGTGAGATGTTTGGAGCTGTGGGGGCTCTTAATTTTGGAGGGATTCTGAAACATGTTTTTAAATACCACATGGAGTTTAGTCTGGACTATGGAAAAGGGGCTGATTTGTTGAAAAGGGTCAAAAACATTACCAAGCTGGAGTTCCCACGAGTGAAAGGTGAATATGAAGAAGAGCTGCGGAAGTGACTTAAGGGCCTCGGATATAAGGTTACCAGGTTAATGTGCTAGATCGATGGGATAAAAAGGACTGACAAAACCTGGGACCAGGAGGAGGGGACGCTGGATGAAGATTGGATTGATTCTATTTCTTTTTTTTATCACTAGGATTGTTTTATAAAATTGATGACTGTTAGAAAAATGTTGGAACGAAATTACTTGGCTCTAGCAAAAATATTTAAAGAATTAGGCAAGAATATTATGGTTATGAGAAGTGGGTAAAAATAAGATTTAAGTTTTAAGTTTTAAGGTTTTTTATAAGATAAGATGAAAATAGATTAAGGTAATGTAATGACAGAATATTATGAAATATGGAAAGGATTTGCTGCGATAATTATTAACTGGGATACAAAAAAAGGGAGGAGGAGGAGGTCAAAGAAAGAAGGTAATGAAAGTTGAAGATTTGAGAATGATGGTTTTATTTTTATCTGTTTGTGGTATATTTTTGTTTTTTGAATTTGTATTGTTGGATGTGGCTTGTTTTTTTTCTTTTCTTTTTTCTTTCTCTGCTTTGTCTTTTTCTGTAATTTAAAAAAAAAATTTCAATAAATATCATTTAAAAAAAAGAAAAGAAAAAGAAAAATGAGCCATTATTTTACAGGGGCATATTACAATCATCGGAAATAGGAGGAGTCATTTGTCCTTTTGTAATTGCTCGTGCTGTTTATTTCATGGACTCAGCATACAGTCTGACAGCTGGTGTTGATTCCCAAATGAAAACTCACTTCTCATTATTAAGGCATATATGGTTGCAAAAATAAGATGGGTATATTGCTCAAGCGAGCATCTCTACAAAAGATTTCAGTGGGTAGAGCTTCTGCTGAATGGCTTCTTGTTTCTTCTTCATGGTTGCCATGATGTATCCCGCTCTCCACACATCTCTAGTACCCACACCATCTCCTTACCCACACCATCACTCCCGCTCCTTGCCAAAAATGTTCTGGGCACAACCCAGCCAAAGATAACAACTTTTAAATGCCACCAATCTTTGATGGTAGAAACTTAAGCATGTTTTTCATTCTATAGATGGTGCCTATTAGATTTAAAGTAACATTAGTTTGCTGAAATTAGAGTTGCCAGGTCATCTTATGCTTTGATCCTGAGTTTTACAGTTTTACTCTCCTTTGCAGCATCTCCAGGAAAAGTAGGGAGGGACCATGGCTCAGTGGCAGAGCACGTGCTCTTCATGCGAAGGGACCCAGGTTGTTTGGCTGGCATCTCTAAACCTCTGCCAGAGACCCCAGTGAGCAGCTCAGTCAATTCTGATCAGGATGGACAAATGGTCTGAGCTGGTGTAAGGCAGCTTCCCATGTCTCTATATATCAGGATGAGAGGCAGAATCAAGAGAATACTCTGTTTTTTGTTTCCCATTCCCATTCTCTTCATTCTAAAATTCAGCTCCTTCCCCTTTTCCCATTATGCTCTTCTTTATTCTCTCTGTTTGGGTGATCAACCGAGAGGTAGACATAAGCATCATAAATTTGTTTGAAAACACAATGGAAGCAGGGCAATTAGCATTTTGGACCGGAGAGTAGCTAGAAAGAGATACTTGAGACAACACACAAACACACACACACACCCCTATCAGGTGACTACAGCCTTGGTCCTGCTGGGACCATCCTTGGTCTTTAAGGCTACAATCCCAAATCTGAGGACCAGAACCTGACAATCCAAGATGGATTGTACTCTGTGTTTGCAAGAACTCAAATATAGAGTTTAAAGTCAAGCTTTTTTAGAAAGCAGATTCAGTGATTTATATGACATTTGCATCTCTGTGTATGTGTATACCAAGAAAAAGTATATGTGCAGCTGTAAAATAACACTTTTTCCAGTTGTTGGTGAATTATGTTTTGTTACACATAATAATCCTCTACTTTTGTGACTTATGATAGACTGGAAAGTGATAATTTTCTAGTTTTATACTAGTTGGGGAGACTTTTGTTTCCTTCCATTCTGGTAAGTCAAAATAAGCACTGTGTTCAAAATGGGACACACACACCCCACCTTTTAAATTGAGATATATTGTGTCCCTTTATATGAATTAGTGGTATACTGAATAGGATGCTTGTTTCAGCATTTTCCTCCAGAAAGTGCAGGATATTAGAAGTCCTTCACATCCTTCAGTGCTTTTCAGATCTCTTAGTATCCAAGAAGCAGCCCAGTACAGAAGCTCTTGATGAGTAAATTCAAAATGAATGCAGAAAAAGGCATTCTTGGTATACGGTTCATGTTGTTCTCCGACATCAGGATTTGCAATCCAAAGCTAGGTTCCTTCTGTACAAACAGCTCAATTTCCTCCCTACCCCCAGTTGCAAGGGCACTCTGTAGGATAACCTCCCCTGCTTTTCTTCTTCCAGACTTGGGATCTGTTGATCTGGACCAGTTTGATGGGCAGACATTAGGTGAAATGCTCAGGCACTACCTTCAGGAGCTCCCTTGCCCCGTGATTCACCCAGCAACTTACAGTGAATTACTTTACATAGTTCAAGGTAAATGCCTGCTATTTCCTTTCTACCATTTTAAAAGCTTCATATTCCAGAGTTCTGTTGTGTCACACATTTCAGGAAATCAAGGGAAAGCTGCCTGACTAGATGCATCGGACTCAATCCTATTTTATTTTCAAAGGAGCTGCAGTTGGATAGTAGTGTTATAACTTTATACGTTTCTCTCTTTAAATATTGCTGTGATAATTTGAATTAATGTGTGGAAGCCTGTTGTGCTCTTGTACTCATGGATCAGTGAGGGCTGTTGTGATTGAGGCAGCAACACTCTCACTAGTGGTTTTTAGTCTCTGGCTGCAGTAAGGATGTGGTTTGATGAAGGTGTTTTAATTTATTGATCACCTGCCTTTTAATGGATTAGCTTATTAATTAATCAGTTGCATTTAAATAAAATGGCATAAAGCACAGTATAGGTATATTTTATTTAATGTCATGTAAGATAAATTGCAATCTACTTGATGTAATACAGCATAAGATAATTTACAATCTAATAAACAAAAATCACCACTCATTGTTAAGAAGGAAATACAGTCTTAATGTTTTGAAACCCATAATTGCAATAAAACACCAAAACAAAAGTAACATAAAAAAATAAACCAAAGAGCTTTAGTTTTCAGAACCACTAGTTAAAGTTAGCTCCCACTGATCATTCAACTAAAGCTTGAGTTGATTGATCTGCCAGTTAAAATGTGCAACTCTAATGCTGACTTGTATTAAAGTCACCCCATCCCAAGCCAACTGATAATGTGGATTTGGCAGATAAATCAAAATGAGATCTAGGCCTGTCCTGTACAGAGTTCATGCTGCTAATGAAATGAGATGGGGAGGGGCTTTAACAGATTCAGTAGTAGGAATGCTGTGTTTTTCTTGGGGGGGGGGGGCTGAATGAGGATTGCCCTTCTTTCCAGCACGTAGCTTGGCTCAGTTCTTAAACAATTATAGCTCAGTGATAGAGCATCTGCACTGCAAGCCGCACGTCCAAAGCATCTCTAGGTAGGGTTGAAAGAGAGCCCTGCCTGGAGAGCCGCTGCCCCTCAATGCAGACCATACTGAGTTAGATGGTCTGGCTTGGTATAAGGCAGCTTCCCAGGTTTGTTCCTAGAATGTTTTGTTGTTCTGTTTATCAGGCTGCCTGGGTAGGTCCACCTCTCGTCTACTCATAGGGAAATATATTCTGAACAGCAAGGGTTAATGCATGAGATGTGGTTGTGGGTTAGTATATGGAGGAGCTTACCTTAAGGTCCAAACTAGTTGGGACATGCTATTACATGTATCCTTCTTCCACCTTTGTAAAAGAAAAAGAAGCAGGGGGAAAACAAACTTGGGAAGTTGCAGGTTTAAGCAGAATAATGGCAGGAGAAGGAGGGCTGTTCCACCACTTCTCCTCTGGCCATTTCTCTGGTCAAACTCCCAACAAGGTATTTATTCCCCCCCCCCCCCCCCCGCAGAAGAAAGTGCTGAGCTTTCCATTGTAGGAGGCAGTGCATAGATTCCCTTTATTTTCCTTTGCCACCAGGAAAAGCAGCATGTCCCAATGCACTGGACGCTGTTGACAATTATTTCTTTTAAAATGTGCCAAATAGCTCCCTTCAGGTGTGGATTAGATAACTTTTTGCGTGTGTTCTAAGAACAAAGGAGGTAGTCTTGGCAAGCTTTGACGGCTGATTTACCTATTATGTAGATTTGCACCACACTTTCCTGCCCTGATTCAGTTTCCATTTATTGCATCATCCCTGCCCTTTCAAAGAAATGAGATGGCAAAAGTAAAGTAACGAGGTGGAGGCTAGGCATGTCTCTCGTTCCAGTTCCATTCGAGTTTAATAGAATTCCTGTGCTACAAAGAACCAATAAAGGCAAAATCAATTTATTAAATGTAACTCCCCTGCCTGAAGCTTCTGTGCTGGGTGCTGGGCTGTGCAGTTGTTGGCTTCAGACCAGTGTTGTGTTTTTCAACTTGCCTGTATACATGGTGGGTGCTCCAACTTAGTGCATGAGCATGTTGATAAGTGGTAGCAGTGGTGGTGGTGACAGCCAACGGCCAGCTGAACATCAATGTTGTTGTGCTGGAGACAGCCAGGAGTTTATAGCATTGGGAGAAATTAAGAAGGAGACTGGAAACTGTAAAGAGCCCTGTCCAAATTCCAGTTCACATTCTTCCTATTCTTAGTAGTCCGGACACACCAGGAGACATGGTGCTGCTGCCTCAAGCACTGAAAAGGATATAAGCTCAGACCGTGTATGTTACTCCAGGCCAGAAGCCCAAGTGGCTGCCAAGTCCCTGTGATACTGGCCTAGAAAGAAAGTGTTATTGTAATTTTTTGGCTGAGCTGCCTGGTAGGGTTTTAACTGCAAACGAGTCCTTTTTTGGCTTTATATGGGCATAGAAAAATCTCTGGGGCCTTTTTTAGTTTGACAAGTTGGAAGCCCCTCTTAGTTCTTGCGGGGCATTTTTTTATTCTCCTCCTCTTCCTCCTCCTCTTCTTCTCCTTGGCCCTATATATAAATAAGTTTCTGTGTTTAGATTTAGATTTTACTGGAATTATTTGTTGGAAGCTTCAGGCCAAATACTTGAAACTGTGAAAGTTAAAAGAAGCAGAATTCAGAAGAGGAGACTTTGACTTTTCAGTGATCAGCAGAAGAATCTTAGCTACTTGATTCCAAAGCCCCTGTAAAATGCATGCATTTTAAAAAGAATGCTATAAAAATAATAGCTAATAATAATGCTTAATGATACTTTCTATTACTGTAGACCTATAAGCAGCAAGCCTCCTAAGCACCCTCGTCTTCATCTATCTTATGTGTTCTGCCTCCTGAGAGATGCCAAAAATAATTCTCCAATTTACAAACCGGGAACTTAGACCCAGTATGATAAATGACATCCCCACATAAAATATGATGAGAAGAGACAGTTTGCCACTTACTTTGTATGCATTACTGGTAACCATCTCCTAAAAATGCATCTGTATTGTCCATCAAGCATTGATATAGACAGTTCTAGCTCACACTGCTCTGTATAAAAATCTACATGCATGAGCCCACCAAACTAAAGAAGGTTGCTGCTGTTACTTTTGTCAGCGCAATTCACCTGTTGGAGGGGGAGCCTGGATTCCTTCCTTCCTTCCTTCCATTTTCTAAACAGGTGACTGCTGGTGGTCAAAACTGACAGAGCCAAGAACTTTTACTCAGTGCTGGGCCTGTGGCCCTGATCCAGCAAACAGAAACTCTGTTTATGATACTAAGTGCTAGATGCAGAAATACAGCATGAGTGCTATGCCAGCATCCATTTGCAATCAACAGGAATGGATCCAGAATCTGGTAAGCATGCAGACGCCTGCTTTTTGCCTACAGATTGCTTATTTTGGATCATTTCCTTCCAGTTACGGGCAAATGGGTATCACTTCCAGCCCGTTGTAATTTTGTGATCATTACTACTGCCAACAGATTAGAATCAAATTTGACATATATCATCTTTGTTCTGTAAGTGCACAGCTATTTTAAAGGTGTACCTTATATGTTACTTATTTTGGAAAAACTCTGCCAGAGCTTAGGCATGTTGACTCAAGCTCCATAAAGCTGAGAAAGTAGAAGCTAAGGCCAACATCTTAGCAGAGCGCCCTTGGGTCAGTGATGTTGTCAGAAATGGACAGTGTCACTTCAGCTTCACACCTTGTGCTGACTGTGGTTGGTAATAAAGTGTATCTCATCAACTGAATACACACCATACATTTAAAACCCATCCCCCACCACCACAATAATTCTGGGAACTGTAGTTTGCCCACCACACAGTTACAATTCCCCGCACTCATAACAAACTACAGTTCCCAGGATTATTGGGATGTGTGTGCTTTAAATGTATGATGTGTACACAGCCTGTGTCTAATCAGAGTTCCTTAAGTTCTTACAGCAAGGTGGAGGAGAATTCCAACTGGAACCCTACAACTGCATGCATGCAAAGTACTGAACTCTGATTGTCTTCCAAGTTGCAGTATGTGTCTCCGAGTCAAGACAAATACACATCTAGTAATGTGAAGCTGTTGCAAGAGTTTAGTTCTCTTGCTGTTGCAGGTTTCAGGCATATGCTCAGCCCATAAATTTGCTTTCAGTGCCAGAACTTAGTTTACAGGTCTGTTACACAAAAATTCGGTCCTGGATTATTATCATTCTTTTTTGCCATCTCCCTCTCCCCTCCCACCAAACTTTCTTAATCTCAGCAGCCTCATTCTGTTCCTTTGTGGAGCACCACCAATCCAATGCACGATTCCTGTGTGGAAGGAGAGAGGGAAGAACTTCACTTCACAGACCAGCAGTAGGACTGGCTTACATGGTTACAATTTGTTCCATACCACCGAAAGCTGCAGTTTTCCTCCTGCATTCCCAAGGTCTTTCAAAGGCAGAATCCTTTCAGCTGGGTCCAGCCAAAATACATTCTTTTAAAAATCTGGTTCCAACATCCAAATGTATTTATATGCACCTAAGCCAACATTTGGATACAATTTTTTTCCTTGTCCAGAATTTTCCTGCTAAAATTGTCTTAATTATTGTAATAACAAGGCTCCATCCTCTTCCCAAGGAAGATGAAAAACTATTCCTTCACAATATCCATTAAAGATCCAGTCAGATGAAAGCAAATGAGCACAGGGAAATGCTGTGTGAAGCATTTGCAACGTGGTACCATTTTTGTTTCCTGAAAGAAAAGCTGGCAATGATTCAAGCCAGCAGACAAATCTACCCCTGGTTTCTTTAGCCAACCTGAGAAGACTGTGGGTTTGCCATGTTAACTGGAGAGCAGGGGCCTAATTTCTGGTTGTAGGTCTTCCCAGAGCACTGCCACTTGCTGCCTCCAGGAAAACCTAAAGGGGTCTACCAACAAAGAGGGTGACTACCAGAGTTCACTGCCTAAGAGCCTCTCAAATGTGGAGCCAACCCTGAAGTGCATGGTAAGCCAAGTACTGCCATCCTTTTGACCACATGCTGAACAGAAGCTTCTGCACTTTACCACGACAGAGCTGCTGTTCTGTAATTTCTCTAAAAGGGAAGATGGCAAAGTTGATTAGCTACAGATTTTATTTTATTTTTTGTTCTTGTTATCTTATGCAGTCATGCGCTTCTCCCTACCCCCCCCCCCACTTGACGCAGAGAAGTTGTGAAACTTCCGTAGAACTATGGGGTTCTTTTCTTTGGTAATTCTGGAGAATTGAGAGCTTCATGCCATGGCATGTCTCAAGTGAAGCTTTCACAATGGGAGTACTAGAGGCCAGACTGAACTCAGACAAGCTTTGGGTTATTCTTCTCCCTCCCCCTCTCCCTTCTTTGGCTCAGCCAATTTGAGTAACACAAGAAGTGCACACAAGGCAGGGATTTCCCTTCTGTTGGAATAGCTGGCACCACAGGCTATTGTTTCACCCTTTAGCCTAGGGCTGAGCCCAACCACTGTGGTCTGGAAAAGTAACCAAAACCTCTTTCCCAGGAGTGGAAGTTGTTTATGGCAGGGTGATCCACAGCTCTCTCATGAGAGTTCTTAACACAGCTCCTGAGGGCCAAACTAGACATGATGATGGCAGTTCCATGTGATCCAAGCATGGAATTGCTCCAGTCATGTGGAAAGAAAGGTTGGGTACAATTTGAATAGCAAAAAAGGGGGCAAGTGGATGAGACAGCCCTGAACCCTGCCCTCCACATGCAACTTGATTCTCCACAATCCCTCTCTGCAAAAGTTCTAATATCAGAATTTTAGTGAAGAAAACAAGAGAAACAAGGTGAATTAAGTGGCAGGCAGGGAGAAGGTTCTGTGTTTCTCATCCATGCACACCTTCTGCTAGTCAAACCCAGGGCCAGACTAATGCAAAGGACAAGACGGCGGCCACCCACCCAATTCCACATGCAGAAGTTGACTCGTCTGACCGTTGAATGTTACTTCAGCACTGGCACTAGGATGGCATCCCCCAAGGTTCCTGAAGGTAGCAGGGGCTGTGGGACCCTCTGTGTGGCAGAGAAAGCTTCATCTTCCAATAGAAGAGGATGCTGCTTCCCAGAATTTGGTACCTGAGGTGGTTGCCTCATTCCACCTAATACAGTAGTAAGGCTGGCCCTGTTCAGATCCCCACCTATTTCTGTGTAATTGGGGCAGTTCTATATGTTTCAGCACACATGACTTGCCTTGGCACATGTCATTTGGCCTGGCCTTTCTAGAATGGGATAGCTGGCAATTTGTGTTAAGAAACAAACAGTACCTGTCAGGGTAGAAATATGGAACTAATTTATTACCTAGTTTGGCCCTCAGCAGGTCTTAAATGTGGGCAGAAGAAGAAGAAGAAGAGTTTGGATTTGATATCCCGCCTTTCACTCCCTTTAAGGAGTCTCAAAGCGGCTAACATTCTCCTTTCCCTTCCTCCCCCACAACAAGCACTCTGTGAGGTGAGTGGGGCTGAGAGACTTCAAAGACGTGTGACTAGCCCAAGGTCACCCAGCAGCTGCATGTGGAGGAGCGGGGACGCAAACCCGGTTCCCCAGATTACGTGACTACCGCTCTTAACCACTACACCACACTGGCAGGTTGTGCAGTGTGGCTGGTTGCAGGAGACTGGAAAATCTGGTACCCAGGAGGCGGAGAGCAACATGGACATAGTGTTTCAAGTAGCCTCCCAGCCTTATTGCTGCTTTTCATAGACTTTGTTGGCTCACAGCGATGTTCTCACAATGAGGTGAGAAAATACTGCAAATACTGAGTATCTGGAATTCCCCTGGCGGGCCACAAATAGTCCAGCAACAGCATGTGCACCGTACGTTATGCAGGTCTGCAAATTTGTGCAGTCCCTTTTCATCCAGATCAACATATTTTGTCCTATGCCTGTTTTAGCCATAGTTACACAATCGCTTTTGCTTAATGCATTGTTTTGGCCTTCTGCACTTAAATGTCTGGTGTCAGCTTCCCTCAACCTCCCACATTAGCATGGGCCATGCTTTATTCCACCAAAACCCACCCACCCACACAATCCACATTGGAAATAAGTCTTTTCCCTGCCCCAAACTTTTCCAGAGCCAATCGCTCCATTAATTTTTTACATTTCATCCTGGACCTGCCCTTGAAGGGAGTGCAGCACTGGGATTGTGTATCTCTGCTCCCACATTACTTACTCCAAAGGAAATCAAAGGGTGTCTTCTGCCCAAGCAAAAAAGGAAAAGGAAAAAAAAGGACTTAATTAGAAAGCAATTAGTTGGCCTTGCTCATTAAATTACTTCAAAGCAGAGCCATCTCCCCCTGCCCCTTCTTGCTCTCCCCACACCTCTCAGCCAAAGAGTTCCTAAAATTCCACGGTGGCTCTGATCTCTGTTCTTTTTGGAACGCAGGAAGGACGCCAGCGCCAACAGTAAGGGGAGTCAAACAAGTGTTTCCAGCCGAGGCATTTAAAAGTGTCCTTTCGGGAGAGAATTTGAAATTAAACTGGTCTTTTTAATCTTCTGCCACAGAGACTCGGGACTTGGCTGCTGCCTTGCATGCTTGGGTAATCGCTTGGCCTGGCTAGCGTTGTGCCTTGCATGTGGGGCTGCCCTTGATAACAGTTGGAGATTCAATAGATCGCAAGTGGTTCAAAGGGTTATTTATTTTATCTTTGTTTTCAGTGATGATGAATTTATGCATCCTTGCTTTTTGTTTGGTTTGTGGATTTTAGCCATATTTTTCTCTCTCTCTGCACCACTTGGATAGTTTTTTCCTTAATCAGTTGGTTTATGAAATTTCTAAATAAATAAATAGCTGCATTTGACCGCAGAAACCATATCGCAAATTCAAGGTGCTGATTTTTCCTTAAATGACTTGCATCTAGGATACAAGGCATGGCCAGTGTACCTTGCTGGTAGCTGCCGCCATTTTCATTGGTGGGGAAATATTTCACGTTCACCTGCAAGCATGTTTCATGAGCCAAACAGCTATTATACAACTGCTGTCCCCAGGGCAGGACGAAGCTAGGCCATCGAGCCTTTTCCTATTTGCTGTAATCAGATGAAATACGGTAAAATAAGGAAGCAGTTCAGGACCAGTGTAGCTCAGCTAGCAATAATTGGTGTTTGTGCAGCCATGTGATTGCACAAAATTGGAAACATGCAAGTAGGATGCAGACATCATTTTAGCACGCAGGGCATATTAATGTTTCCGTAAACAACGACCCTTATCTGTAAAAGCCCCAGTCAGAGGAATCTGAAAAGGCTTTGGTGAATATACTTTTAACCACAAATAAAAGTTGAGAAAGAATGGTTTGGAACTGACCTAGAAAGACTGCAGAACATCTGGCCAAATACCCAGATTTTATGAATAATGCCTTTCCATTGTTTAAAAAAAAAATCTCTGTGGAAAGTGATGGGGACCATCACTTTTCTGCTTCTGATTTTAGATCAATCCTATCACACACACACACACACACAAACACAATTCCAGGCATCCACTGTATTGGCACTGCACCAGTGAGGTGTTGTTACGGGGTTGGTCTAAATGACCTCACAGGATCCCTTCCAAACTAGTGGCTCTGGCTGTAAAAGATCCAAGATTAACAGTATAAGGAACTGGTTTTGCAAGATCTTTGCCTGCGGCTTGTCTGCTACATTTGTGTATGGGCCAGAAAGATGGGAAGATGACTCACCCCTTTGTCCTTTTCCTGGCCAGGGTGTGTGTGAGAGAGAGTGTGTGTGCGTGCATACAAAATCTGCAGCTCTGGAGTTAGACCAAGTTGATCCTGAGGAACAAACGGCAGAGAGCTGAGCTGCTCTCTGTAGGAAATTGTGATGGCGCTGGCAGGAATTTGATGGCGAACAGTGAATTTAGGGGCACCTGTTGAGGTCTCTCATGCTGTGAACATCCACCTATCCTCATCTTGTTTGTTTGTAAATCAGTGCAAATGCTACAAAACTCCTGAAGTCTCTAGTTCCTGAGGAAACAGAGCCTGAGTTAACACAGCACCCCTGGTGTTCTCACCACTCAGCCTCAGAGAGGGTAGGGCGAGCATTACATGCACCCCCACTTTCCCCCAATTTCGGGGGCACAGTACTTACTTACAGTACAGTACTTACACACAGGTTTGGTTTCCTTCAGATGAAAAGATCACTGGAGATTTATGGGGTGGTGTTTTGTTATATTTATTTACAAATTGAGCTTAGATGGTAGCAAACACTCCAGCAGCACAATCTTCAGTCCCAAATCAGAACTCCAGAGAGAGACAGCTTTGAAAAACAGGGCTCAAATCTAGCCCTCTTGCCTCTTTCTCAGACCTCTTCAAAACTGCAGTCTTTGTTTCTCTCACAGACACTGATCTTGCTTACATCATCCTTAGCTGGGAGTGGGGGTGCAGAGGGAGAGAAAGCTGTACGCTTTTTGCCAAGATAGCTCTCACCTTCCGGAGGAATCTCCAGCTGCTTCTTTGTCATTTTGGGCCATTTACCTGTAATTTTCCTTACCAAAAAAAAAAGAACTTGACAACTTTGCCACTGACTATTAAAGAAATTTCAAGCAGCCCTTCCAACTCCGTTAACCCTCTCCTGTCCGCCCATGTGACCTGCTCTCCCAGCAGCAAAAAATCAAAACCACGAGGACAGGAGAAACAAAAACTCATGTAGCAAAACCGACAGTTACTCTCACTATCTCCCTGGCAACTCTGCTGCCACCCACCAATTGCAGTAGCACTCGCTGCTTTAATTTCACCATATTGGCTATGCAAGCAAGGCACCACCCAGCCAGCATGTGGCTATGGCCAGAAGGTCAGAATGATGTCAGAGAATCCACCCAATGCCCCCTCCACCACACAAGACATAGGCAGGCTGTTGGGAACAGTCGGTGTGCCTGGTCATGGGCAGGAGGATTTGTATGTAGAACCCGTAGTTGACCCAGGAGAAAGGTTGGAGTCCTGCTGTAGTAGCAAGGAATCTGCACAGATGTAGCTTAGGCTACTGCACACAACACTTTTGCACTGAGTGTCTGTGCGAAGGTAGTAAGGGAGAGGGATGGTGTGGTGCCACGTTGCAAGGGCAAAGCAAACAGCTTTGAAATATGGCTGGTTAATCCAGGAGCAGGTAAATCCAGGTTGGCCCCTGCCAAGGGTGTGGAATATTCAAGGGCAGTCAAACCAAAAATTCAATGTTTGCTAGATAGGCACATGATAGGAGCTGAAGCTCTCAGAGTTTTCCTGTATGTTTGCTAGAGAGAACTCTGTGAAACACTCCCACTGTGCCCTGACAGGCAGAGCCATATTTAATGTTCTTACCCGTGTGGGCACACTCCTCTTTTTTTTCCTTTCCTTTTCACTCTTACTTCTTCATCTCATCCCCAAGCCCAAAATGTGAGAACTGCTAAGTATGAGCTACAGCTCCAACGCCACCTTAAGCTAAAGCATGTCTTTGAAGAGCCAGTGTGGTGTAGTGGTTAAGAGCGGTAGTCTCGTAATCTGGGTAACCGGGTTCGCGTCTCCGCTCCTCCACATTCACCTGCTGGGTGACCTCGGGCCAGTCATACTTCTTTGAAGTCTCTCAGCCCCACTCACCTCACAGAGTGTTTGTTGTGGGGGAGGAAGGGAAAGGAGAATGTTAGCCGCTTTGAGACTCCTTAAAGGGAGTGAAAGGCGGGATATCAAATCCAAACTCTTCTTTGAAGCTGGCCCAAGAGGGGTTGGGCACACAAAAATTGTGCCTCTTTCTACTCTGGCTCAGAGTGGCTAAGAGCCTATCAGCGTGCTCCCTGGGCCACTTCTCTGGGTGGCCAACATCTCCTTGCCAAGGACAGAAGGGACGTGTGTGTGTGTGTGTGTGTGTGTGTGTGTGTGTGTGCTGATACAGCTCCTTGCTAAGGGCACAAGAGAGCCTAGGTAACTCAGTGGGGACAAGCAGTGGAATAGGAAATAGGAGGTGAGATTGAGTCCCAGGCCTGGGAAATGCACTTATATTTTGGCTTTTCTGCCAGCAACCGTAATTTGGGAGGGGAAAGGAACTAGAACTTAGGACCCCTGTTCCAAAGAGCAACGCCTTAACACACAGCCGCAGAAGTCACACCAGTGAATTCTTTGTAGGTCCCTAGGAGCCTTAGCATTTGCAAGTTCCCTTCCATAAGATCAGAAGAGGTGCCTGCTGTATCAGGTCAATGGACCCACTAGTCCAGCATCTTCTTCTCCTCATAGGGGCCAACCAGAGCATAAGAGCACTCTGCCCTCCCACAGTTTCTGGCAACTGGTATTCAGAAGAATTACTGCCTCTGGGAGTCAGAGCATAGCCACCAGGGCTAGCAGCCAGGGTTGACCCACCCACAAGGCAAGTTGAGGCAACCAAGGCAGGTAGCAGGATCCACGGGGCAGCAGATCCAGCCGCCAAGGAATGCATTTCCCGCTGCTGCTCCTGCCATGGTGGCAACAACGACTGCAGCACATTCCTTGGAAGCTGGGTCTGCCTTTTCCTCAGCAGCCCTCCAGTCCTGCCTCTACAATGGCCTCTTGGGGAATAGGAGGCACTGCTTGTTCTCCTCCCACTCCTAGGGAGGAAATGGTGGGGGCTGCCCTCTGGGGTCTCCTGGGTTCTGCACTCAACTGGTGTGATTCAGAGTGGACCCATTTCCCCACCCCTCAGCCTTTGATTCCCACCTCAACCATCAGGTAAGGCTGATTTGATACCCCTGCCTTGTTCCTGAGGTAGATCTTCACTCATCCCACATTCCCTGGTGGAGGAGGTGCCATTTTGTGGTTTGCCTCAGGTGCCAAAATGTCTTGGGCCACCCAGCTAGCAGCCTTATCCTCCATGGATCTGTCCAGTCCTCTTTCAAAGCCATCCAGGTTGGTGGCCATCTGCCTCTTGCATGAAGAAATATATGTTACCAAGATGCCAAATCAACACAAACACTGATTGCACCTAGGCTGGTGTTTCTGGTGGCTACCTGTCTCACACCTGTGCAACCCCCTTTCCTTAGATGCTCATCAAAGTCTGAAAATAGTGCTGAAAATAGACATCGGTGCTGAAATCTAAAAAAGAAAGCACCAAAATTCCAGTAAAATACTGAGTTAAACATGGTGGTGGCTAGTTTAAACAGTCGTGTTTTTGAAGGAATCATGTTTCCACCAATAAGTTTTATGTATTGCTATGCCACCAGCAATCTCATAATATTTCAGTCTTTTTCTCTCTTTTTTGAACTAAGAATTCTGCATTCTTCTGATATTTTGACCTGAGTTCCCCCTTCAGACTGGTGTTTTATTACGGGCGTATTCCCTAGGATGTTCTCAGCACAATAGCAGTCTCCCCTTCCAAACGCTGAAACAAACAACAACAATCAAAATGTCATGTCGCACGCTAGTAGAACAGAAAAGAGATGTAGTAAGTTGAACGGCATGTGCGCGTCTTTGGAGCCTGAATTTGAGATTTTAATTTACTTTGCGCATTGTATTTTATTTAAGGCATTAATGGATCCCCATCCCTGCAAGCTGCCTCCAGGGAACGTATGATTCAGACGCCTTCTCTGTGCTCCCCCACCCCTCCTCTCCAGGTCGTGAGCATTTTGCAGCAAGGGACATTTTGAAAAGTTAAAAAAAAAAAAAATCAAGAGACAGTTGGCAACTCTCAGCATGTTTGTCCACAATGGTAGATGCTGCTCCGTAAAGGTGCTACGGTGGAATGTTCTTTGTTGCTAGGGCTTCTTTTTCTTCGCCCCTTTAAATCAAATGAGCTCCTTGAATCCTTTGCTAGAGGAAAGGTCAGGCACACAGAGTGTTGCTAATGCTCTAATGAAGAGCTGGGGAGGGGGGGCGGCGGCAGTGAGACATCAAAGGAGCCTTTGCCAGTACTGGAGGGTCTGTGTGTGCGGAGCAATGCATAGCTGCAACGGCAACACAAACCCCAGCCAGCCCGAAGGCTTTGCTTTCTCGGCTGCTAAGTGGATTTGTCTCGATCCTATTTGCTGGGGAAATGTGGCTGAGCAGATCTCAGCTTTACCCTGGCGTTTAGGAGAGCTGCCTGTGAGTGTTGCTGGAATTTATTTATTTCATTGAAACAGCTTTGCTGAGTTTAATTACTACCCAGCATGGTGTAGACCACAAACTGGGGCAGGATGGCAGGGGTGGCAAAGGCTGCTCTTGCCCTGGTCACGACATCCTCACACAAGGGCTTATATAGCTTAACAAAACCTTAACGGGATTTGCTTTCCTAGCTGTTCTCACTGGAGGGGAGGGTTAACAAAGCGAAAGAAGGAGCGGGAGATTCGAGATTTTTTAAAGCATGGATCATGAACCCACTGCTCCTGGACTGTTGGTTCACAAAAATGTTGCCATAAAAGAGAGTCTTCCACCATTCCTTTCCAGTATAATAAGTGCAATGGGAGATAATTGCAGGTTGCCCGTCGCAACACATCACCTTGAAGTAGTAGTGCTGGAGTAATGCACATGCTCTTGAGTAAATCCTATAGAAGTTCTGTTCTCTTCGTCACTTATCACAGGTGACCCCAGATCTTGGTAAGAGTTTTCAAGCAAAAACCAATAAGCCTCTGAATATGCTGTAAGAGTCCAATCAAGAGCAATATTTTGGCAAAGCAAATTACATAGGCAGCTGAAGGTGGAATAGCCTTTTCAATCTGCATGCAAAAGGTACTGGGTTCAACAATGCCTGGCACAGCCAGCTGAAATGATAAGTTCAGCTGGTGATGAAAAGGCCCCATGTCTGAGATCTTGGAGATCTGCTGCAAGTCTCAGTAGACAATGCTGGGCTCGATGAGCCAGTTGTCTGGCTCAGTATAAGGCAGCTATCTGCATATTCCTATATGGAATGTCGGCAGGATTTTCGGTCCTTGGGGCACAAGAGGCAAAGTGCGTCTGAAATATTGCAGTAGCACAACCTTCCCATTTCCCCGATGAAAATAGCAATGTCCTAAGGAAAAACAGTACATTCTGGGATCAAATCAGATGGCTTCTGTAAATCTGGGACTGTCCCTGGAAAATAGGGACACTTGGAGGGTCTGCCTTCCCTCTCTGGTGTCAGAGATTATGCAGTCTTGCAAGATACAGGTTTACCTTCCTCCTCAGGATTAAAAGCTGTATGGGGCAAGTTGCTAGAGGAGAAATTAGAACCAAACCAAGCTTTTTACTTCTGTTTCAGCCAGTTTTATGGGGGGAAATCCTAAAACTGGTCCACAGCTGGTATTACATGCTCATGACCCCAGCTCATATACAGAAATAAAACAAAACCATCAATGGAGTGTAATGGAAAAATTGTCAGGAAAGAGGCACTTATTGCCACATTTGGTGGAGGTATGCAATGTTGGCAAAGTTTTGAGATGTAGATAAGCATTCTTACCAAAAATAAAATTGAGAGAATCGAGAGGGATTCTTGTCTGTGCCTTCTCCTAACGACTGCAGGGGATATTCTGAAATCCTCTCAGAAGGATTGATATTATTTATGCTGCTTGCTACGTGAGAAGATGTGACTAGTCTTACTATAGGTGTTAGGTATAAAAAACCTCTCGTTATTGCAGTATCTGAAAAGCTGACGCACCAGTTGACCATATTGCAAGGAACATCAAATCTGTTTATACTTATTGTATTATAACTTATTTCCTACACTTTTTTTTACCCTGCTCACTTTTTTCTCACTCGCCCCCCCCCCCTTGTCACTCTATCTTCTTATAAATGAAATTCTTCTAATTAAATATAAACAGCAAAATGGTTTTTTTGCGGTGTGGCAAGATTTCATTTTTATATGAACAGAGCAGACCAAAGCAATCATATTCCTATTCAATATAACTTTATTTGGGGGGGGGGGGAATGTGAATTTTTTGTTTTATTAAAGATTAGCCTTTATGTATACCTGCCATGCAGCCACTATGTTAAGACTGTGGTTAACATGTTTCATGCTATTTATATGTTATTGTTTACTATAGCATTAATAATTTTAAAAATAAATTGCCAGATGGCCATGCCACTAGCAACATTTGTTGTAAAAGTCTTGAGAGCAAGTTTCAACTCTTCTGCGGACGGATTATTAACAAACCAGCACCACTAGTCTGAAGCATATTGATCTGACTCTATGTCAGGGAACTGCCATCGGAAGGAAGGGAGGTGAAGGGGCTCACACAGGTTGGGAGAGACTCAGCAGCTGAAGAGGGAACCAGTAGGGGGAGAGGAGGTGAGCGGAGGGAAAGTGAGCTGGAGGGATGGCTCAGAGACACTTCCAGCGAAAACAGTGGGGAGGTTTCAGGACCTCCTGTAGGGACACCCACTCCTCGCCGGAAACTGTCACGCAGAGAGTCCAGAAGACGTGTTTCCGTTAAGGAGCTTTTATGTTGGAAGCGATTCCGAAAGCAACCACTGTCGGAATCTGCTAGTGACTAGAGGAGCCATGTCTGAGCGGCTCCGTCACAGACAGAGGTTTGTGGACTTGAACAAACTCTGAGGGGATACGATTTTACGCACAAGCAGCTCATCATCCCATCACACTCTAGTTCCCTACACAACCAGGGGTGCTGGTTAGAGATGAGAATTACAGATAGTTCTAGTTCATATATTCACACCTCAACCCATAATCCTCTTAGTGTGACAAAATCAGGTGAGACAAGAAGACCAGTCTAATGTTGCTGTTTAATTTGAATCTTTGGATCAAATTTAACATGGTAGCTTTAGGCAGATCACTCTCTGGTTCTGTATATGCTCCCATTTGCTCAGCTTACAGTATGCTCCCACCACTGGTTTGGGAACCAGTGTACACATAACTATACTGTTGCGTCTTATGAAATACTGTGGTTTTCCCCAAGCCAGCTTCCAGCCAACCTAGCTGCATTTTAGGCCGGTAATGTGTATATAGCCTCCCTCAGCCTCTGCTTCCTGTGGGAGACCCAGACTCAAGTCGTGTGTTTTTATAACCTCTTAAATTTGTGCCCACAGTAGATTCTCTGTTTCAGATTTTTAAATTCCCCAAACCTCAATCATCTGCTACCTCCACGGTTTCTTTCAGCCTTATAGCCATTTGAGGAATGTCTCAATTTCTTATATAAAACCAGAATATCTGATTATCAGGAGGGTGTAGAACAGCAGAGTATTTGGCACATAGGGGTGTGCAGATCTTTAGCCATATTAATACAGTAGACAAACATAGATTAATTACAGCATCAGGAAATCAAATCACGGAAACATATATCATAAACATAACAGAAAATAAGTTGTTTTTAAAATGTTCTCTGCCCAGTTGAGGGCAGCTACATAATTGCTTGAGTTGGAAGAGTCCATTCCCCAAAGCCAAGTTCCATGGAAAATGTGCATTATCCCAAGTAAAAAAATGAGGAACAGGAACGTTTTCCTCAAGCAAGCATCAGAAAGGAGGCTTAACCAATCTGAATTTGAAATCTGAGCCACACAGGCACAATGGCATAAAGGATTTTAGCACAGAAAATCCTTCAGGATTGAGCAAAAGGATCTTCTCGGTTCCCAACCCCCACTCACTGGACAGTAGCCAGGCAATATCTTATAAGACTACATAAGGCTGGGCTTGTGAAAAGTCCATCAGAGCAATGGAAAGCATGAATGTTATTATGCATCTCTGCCAGGGCAAGATTCTCCTGCAGGGTAACAAGCTGGTTCACATTTGGGTTGGAAATTCCAGGAAGCATAGAACCTGATGCCAATCTGGGCAGCCTGTCGAGTAATTTGGGAAATTCCTCACAGGAGCTCAGGACACTTAAAAGATTTGTAATGCAGCCTGCATCAAAATGGTGGGCACCGAGTTTCCATGCAAAGTGTTAGGCCATGCAAAGTTTATGGCAACACTTCAACTTCTGTGGTGCCACCAACCTGTGGGCAGTGCGACATGATTTGACTTTCTTGACTAAGTCATGTTAAGTTTCTAGTGCCGTCTCCAGCTAGGGGTTGGCTAATTTGCTACTACTGAGATGAGCTGTTGGAAGGAGTTCTGCTAAGTCAGTAAGTTTAGCTGAAGTGTTAAAGACTCCTACACAGAAGTCCAGGCAGGCTCTACATTCACTACTGGTGGCACCTTGAGTTATTGTTTGTCATACCAGAAGCTGAAGGGCAGTGACACATACTGGAACAACTCTGTTCATATCCACCAGAGGGAAGCATCATGCACATCTTTTTGCTGGCTCAAAAGCATAACAAACCTGTACCTTGGCATACCACCACATGAACAATAAGAGTGATTTATGCTACAAAGAGAAAAAAGTGTACATAGAGAAGACAATGCAGCTTCAATTTATTACACATTGAATCGTTTTGTACAAAAACTCTAGTACGGATATGCTGGTTCAAGGGAAGTTTGCATATCTGCCTTTTAATTTAAGCTGAGAAAAGATGTGACATCCAAGATTGGCAGTGGCTACCATTTTATTAGCAAAGAGCTAAGCTGTGGGGGGGGGAGGAAGGGGTCCTTTGTGGGTCCCCAATATGGTTCCAAGCCTTCACCACATCACATTGCAGATATACCCTTCATCCTCCCCCATGGGCATTTAGGGAGCTATAATAACCCAGATTTTCTGAGGCTGGAGCCAGTGCACTCCCCAGCCCCTAACCACATTCGTCTTTGATTTGATTCTCTCTTTGTCTGCCTGCTCTTAATTGCAGCTCTGTTTCCTGTAGTTCTGTTGCCTCCCACCCTCTCCCAACAGTCTTGTTTGATGGGCTCTTGGGTCAGAAGTCTTTCCCCTCTGCCTCATTAGTGATGCATAGCCCAGCCCATTTCACATCCCAGCAGCCTCGTTAACGAGCTGCAGCACCACACCATCAAATCCTGCTCGCTAATTATTATCATCAGCCGTTCATGTTGCAGATGTGGTAGAGCCAGTGGTTGCTGAGTAAACTTTCTCAAGATCAGCTCTTTTTTTTTAAGGAACAGGTGCCAGCAACCTAATGAGAGTAGCATACAGACTACATTCAGAGGGCTGGAAGAAATTTGACAAATTTGTGCCAAGGCCCATCTGAAGAGACCCCATAGAAAGAAAGAGTTTCCTATCTCAAAAGTGGTGTCGTTCTCAATAACCATCCACATTAGTAGTCAGACTACAAGCTTTGGGCTGGAATCTTGAACAGGGAGGAAGTCCCATTGAAATTAGTGGGACTTATTTCTGTGTTTAATATTTTCTTCTTGAACATACGGCATGCCAAGTCCACTGAGCAAATAGATAATCTCACAAAAAGAGATGAAATGTATGTCTCCAGGACCATTTCTCTTCTCTGATCAAATGCTTACCACAATATCTGGTATGTTATTTCTAGAGTTGTGGATTCAGGCTGCATGTTGGGGAGGCGAGGATTCCCACATTGGCTTAGATGACCCTCATGGCCCCTTCCATCTCTATGATTCTATGAGAGGTTCTATGGAGAGCCAGTGTGGTGTAGTGGTTAAGAGCAGTAGATTCGTAATCTGGGGAACTGGGTTCGTGTCTCCGCTCCTCCACATGCAGCTGCTGGGTGACCTTGGGCCAGTCACACTTCTCTGAAGTCTCTCAGCCCCACTCACCTCACAGAGTGTTTGTTGTGGGGGAGGAAGGGAAAGGAGTATGTTAGCTGCTTTGAGACTCCTTCGGGTAGTGATAAAGCGGGATATCAAATCCAAACTCCTCCTCTTCTTCTTCACACACCTTGCAAGGCAGGATAGGATGAGAGCTACAACCTGCGACTTGTTCAAGATGACAGAGGTTGCCAAGGAAAAAGCTGATCTTCAACGCTTTAAAGCAGGAGTCGCCAGCTGGCAGTGCAGGGACTATATCCAGCTTGCTAAGCAACTGTATCTGGCCCCTAGCAGCCTCAGCAAATTTTAATCAAGCTTGCGATAAATATTTCGCCCATCGTTTTGCTTGTAAGGAAAATGCATATGTTTACAATGTTGTGAGATACAGATGTTTCTCATTTCACTTTTACATCTCTTTGGGTTTTGTATATAATATTATCCTCATCATGCCTGTGCATCTGGGCTCCATAACGCCATAAAAGTTGGGTTTTCCCTCTGCTAGCTGGCATGTCTTTTATTATAGCACCACTAGCACTAGCAAAGGGTCATGTTGTGCAGCAAAGTAGGATTCCCAGTCCTGGGCCACTGGATGGAATGACAGTACCCCACCCCCAGGACACAGAAGGGGGCTATGCCTGCTTTAGATCAAGAATGACATTTTGGTCATTACACAAATAGCCAGGTGTATGTGTGAGAGAGAGAAATAGTGTGTGCAAAAGAGAGCACAAGATGTAGTACTACATTATAGCTTCATACCAAGAAGTAACAACTGCAAAAAGAACTGTTACAGTTCACAGAGGCCATTGCTCTCAGAGCAAAACAGTTTTTAAAAGTCTGTTTTGGTGGAATTTAAAGCCACTTTAGTTTATTCTATAGATCCAATTACCTGAGGCCATATGAGAAGATTCTGGTTGCCTGTCTGTCAATGTATCTACCACCCGTCTTTTACATACAATGGTACCTCCGGTTACATACGCTTTAGGTTACATACGCTTCAGGTTACAGACTCCGTTAACCCAGAAATAGTACCTCAGGTTAAGAACTTTGCTTCAGGATGAGAACAGAAATCGTGCTCCGGTGGCGCGGCAGCAGCAGGAGGCCCCATTAGCTAAAGTGGTGCTTCAGGTTAAGAATAGTTTCAGGTTAAGAACGGACCTCTGGAACGAATTAAGTACTTAACCTGAGGTATCACTGTATTTGCGTCCTAAAACCTTGCAAGGTCTGTTTAGAAGTTCCCAGGGAAGACCAAAGAAGTGCCATCTGTTCCACTCCAGGGACAAACTTGGATGTTTCCCCATATCGTTGTCTCTAGACTTTGTCGCGTCTGTGGGTCCCAGGAGAAGAGACTTCCGTCTGCTATTTTATTTGGCTGTTCCCATGATTACAACAGGGCAACTGGATGGAGGAGCCAACTGCTGCTCCGGCAAGATAGAAACTACTAAACAGCAGCGTAGCATGGGTTGTCAGCACCCGGGGCAAGGCAAGTAATTTGCGCCCCCTAACCCGGGGCAAGGCAAGTAATTTGCGCCCCCTAACCCGGGGCAAGGCAAGTAATTTGCGCCCCCTAACCTGCCGCCGCTGCCAGCTTCTTCTTGCTGCTGCCTGGTCTGGTCTGGTGTGGTTCTCTCCCGCGCTCAGCGCTGCGCTGGGCGGCCGCTGCACTGTCCCTCCCCCAGATAGTCCCTCGTTCTCTCTCCGCACCGCACGCCTGGCACCCACCCCCTCCACAGTGGGCGGCGACCCAGCGGCTCGGATCAGATTCGCACAGCCAGCACTGCAGTGAGAGAGAGTGAGTGAGCCAGGTAGGGGCAGAGAGCTGTGAGTGCAAGCGCGCGCCCCCCCCCCAGATGTTGCGCCCGGTGTTGCCGGGCCCCCCTGCACCCCCCACGCTACGCCACTGCTACTAAAAGGATATCTAGGAATCTTGTAAGGCCAAAACGAATGACACGTATTTAGATTAACTAGCTCATATGTGTGGAAATCCACCAAAGGCTATATCACAAACTGATCAATGACTAAAAGAGTAGTATGTATCTGCTCTTTGCAACAGCATCTACCAATAAAATATTGATTGGTAAGCAAAATACATCAATCGGTTGGCAGAATTTCTAGTCGGTAGGTTTGTGCACGTAATCTTGAAAACATAATGGTAGCTAAATGTGCTGGATATTCCTAAACCAAACAGAAAGCCATAAAAAGAATGCAATCAGCTTTCAGTTTCTAAGGCCACTTCCTGATTTTGAGAGGTAGGACTTGGTTTGTTTTCTTGTTTGTTTTTCCTTCAGGTTTGATGTTTCCCAAAGGGAAATACCACAGGAGTGCAAAATATGCACTCCTTGTATATTAGCACGCACTACTAAGTACATCAACGCAAGAAGTGTGTGCACTAGGGCAGCTTTTCAGATTACAATAGGAGTGAATAAGTCAGGATGTAGGTACTCCAATCACCCTTGACATATGAGAATTAATGGCATAATCTACCCCCCTACCCCCTGGCTGACTTTTGCTGAGCCACTGTCGCACCTGCAACCTGAGTGCTCACGACTGCTGCAGCAGAAGGCAGAGGGTCGGGACATGTAGCTGCCTCACAACCTACTGGGTTTTAAGTATGTGTATATATTGGGTTGGATTGGCATTTTGCTTTCCACTACTTGAAAGGCTCCAACTGGCAGAATGGGAGAAGAGGCAATTTTTCATCAATTCCCCCTTCCCCTGCAGCTGTCTATGCCCCCTGAAAATCTGCTATGGTGGGCTGGGGGGGGCATTCCAAAACAAGATTGGGGGGGTATTGGGGGCTGCAGGAGGAAGGGGAATTGCTTTCCTCACCACTACCTTTCCACCAGCAGATGTATCCTGAGTATATTTACACTCAAGTGATGCCAGCTGTAGCAAACTCACGATCCAACCCACTGTCTGATAGCAATTATCCCAATATGTATGTGTTCAAATAAAACTGGAACTTTCCCATGGCAGACATCAACAATGAGCAAGGTCCTCCTAAACCTGAAATAAACTAGCCAGATGCTGTTCGGCCAAGATGGACTCTGCATTCTAGAGGTTTCTCCAGGAAAATGCCAGCAGGGAGCTGTGGAAGCAAAACCTGTGTGCAATATGGAGACAGGAATGGAGAGTTGAGATTGTGAGTGAAGACAGAAGTTACCTGTCTTGAATTTTTACCTGTATATAAAAGCTATCTCCTTTTCTCCTGTCTTTCTTCTGCAGAAACTCAGAGCCCAGAGGAGTGTGGTCAACAGATAAAATTGATCCTAGAATCTCCACGTCTCCCTCAATGGCACAGACTCCTCCTGCAACACCTGACCAGGCATTTCTGCAAACTGTGCCAGAATGGCAGCAAGAATCACTTCACACCCAGGATGCTTGGAGAGGCCTTTAGTGACGTGCTTTTTAAACCATCCCCATCAAGGTGAAACTGCTGGACTATTTACCAGAAGCATCTTCATCTGCTCCTCCTCATCCCTCGCGTGACTAATCTGGAATTCAATTTTAAAACTAAGATGTTAAAAATAAGATTTGCTTCCTGCCCACAGCAAGAAGAGTTCCAATTGTACCTGAATTTCAGAAATGCCCCAAGTTGAAGCCAATTATATTTCAGTTGGAGAAGTTTCCAAGACTCCAAGACAAAGGGCTTTAGACAAAAAGGGCTTCAGTGGACCATCATACATATAACTGCTGCCTTGAATATTTGGCAGAAAGATGGCATATCAGTGAAGTAAATAAATACATACATATAAACAAAGACAAAGAAAGAAATGTAAATCAATAAGGAATCATAATGTAATGAAGGCAAGCCTAAAACTGCGGCAGCTATTCAAGTAACTTTTAAACCAGGCACGAGTTGGGAGCAGCACTCGTAGACCATAAATCTTTGTTTCCCATGAAGCTCTTGCAATGCGGCGACCCAGGTTGCACAGATTCTTGGGTTGGCATGCCCAAGGGATCATTCCAAACCTCTGCCCTTCAGCAGTGGGGCTTAATGGAGCAACATAGCCACCACCAAATCCACAGCCCCACTGTTCATGCCAGCCAGGGTTGAAGGTGAAGGCAGGAAAAGTAGCCTCCTCACTTGGTCATCTGCCAACCTGCCTCGGTGAAGAGGTCTGGATCAAGTCCATTGTAGTCACATGATCCTGTTTCCATCCCAGTGCCTGCTCACCTTTTCCCCTAAGCACCCTGGTTCTTTTGGTTCTGCTCACTATTACTGGCAGTGGCCTGGGTGGGTGCATTGGGGTACTCATCACTGGCAGGGCTGGGCAGGTAAACACCTCCACCTCATCCAAACTGCTTGCAGCATGGCGGATTATGGGTTTGGATTTCTCTGACTGGTCTCAGTGTCCGATTCCCTCTTCTATTGCAGGCAAACTGAGCAAGCAGAAGCCATGACTAACTTTGTACTAAGTTCTTTGTCCTTGTTTTCCTAGCATGGAACTGAATCCAGAGCACCATGTGAAGATTATTGAGGCTCTTATCATCGCTGGTGGAGTGTCAGAGATCCAGGCAGCACCAGGTAGGAATTCATTGAACGTACTGGCTTACAAAACATTATGGAATGAGATTGGGCTGGCTGTATTGTGTGGCTAATAATATGCTGAATCTGAAAACTGGTCTTTGCTACGAGACTATCTGTGCGATGCATTTGATTCATTGTGCTCCTAAGGACTGGATTTGGGGCACATGAAATTGGCCCTGAGCCTTTATGGAGAAAGTCTGGAGTGTACATTCCTTTTGATGTGAAGAGTTTCCTTGTGTTTCACTAGCTTCATGTATTGTGTTCAGCTGGGTTAGGTTAGAGTGCTTTTATTTCAGTTTGTACATATGGAATGTATGTGACCAAAATTAGTGGTATTTGTGAGCAGTCCTATTCTACAATTGTGACAGAGAATGGTGAGGGAAGTGAGTGACTGTCCCTTAGCAGTATGATACTTTCTGGAAGCTTTGCACCAACTGTTATCTGCTGGAGGTTCAGCACTTCGGTACTAAATTGGAAGCAAAGTAACTTCTTAGAGAGCCTCCAGGAATAACAAGATACTTGTCCCTTCAAAGCTTGATGTGCTAGATGTGCTACAGCTTCAGTGCTGATGTCAGACTGATTTGCTTTTCTGTTGTAGGACGTATAGGGAACTAACACCTTATCCCATCTATGTGCATGTAATGCAGAGTGCAGACATTCGTATAGTACTGCACCAAATCTTTGCTGTGAAAATATTCTCTGGGAAGTCCTGCTGGTCACTATCTTCACAACTTTTCAAAACTTGTTTGCAGGTCTGATCAGCAGCATTTTCATTTCCATTATTTTTCCGACCATGTTTTTCTTGTAGGATTACATGGCCAGGGCGATGACACCATGTATGCAATCAGGTTTGTCTATGTGGCAATATCACAAGGTCAGTTCAGAGTAAAGGCAGTGCTTTATGCCCTCACTCTGAATTAGCCCCAGGACAACGCCATCAGATTTGGCTGTGCAGCATCATAACATCATTTCATTGAACATAATTATTTCCATTTCTTTGGGATAATGTAGGCAGAAAGAACAATCACATTTAGCTAAGTGATGAAGTTGCAAAGTCAGTTCAGTGTAAGGGCATAACACATTGCCGTTGAGTGGAATGTGTACTGAGTAGGGAACCATTCTGCAAGCATTTTCACCCTTGTGTGGAGTCCCCTCCCAAAGAATTCTGAAATGGGTATGTGTCAGGGAACTGCCATCGGAAGGAAGGGAAGTGAAAGGGCTCACACAGGTTGGGAGAGACTCAGCAGCTGAAGAGGGAACCAGTAGGGGGAGAGGAGCTGAGCTGAGGGAAAGGGAGCTGGAGGGATGGCTCAGAGACACTTCCAGCGAAAACAGTGGGGAGGTTTCAGGACCTCCTGTAGGGACACCCACTCCTCGCCGGAAACTGTCACGCAGAGAGTCCAGAAGACGTGTTTCCGTTAAGGAGCTTTTATGTTGGAAGCGATTCCGAAAGCAACCACTGTCGGAATCTGCCAGCGACTGACGGAGCCATGTTTAAGGGGCTCCGTTACAGACAGAGGTTTGCAAACTTGACCAAACTCTGAGGGACTAGGATTTTACACACAAGCAGCTCATCGTCCCATCACAGCATTCCGACAGTCTTCGTGAGCAGCTTGTGCAGGAGAAGGCATCATGAGCAACCCAGCCGGAACCGGAGAAGCAGGAGCTGGAGCGGGTCCAAGCCTGGAAGAAAGGTACCGGGTGTTGGAGGTCCAGCTAGCGCTGCAGACGGCGAGGCTTGAGGAGAGGAGGGCTCAGGATGCAGACAAAAAGGGGAAAGACACCCAGCTCGTCAGAAAGGTACCAGGATTGGTGCAGAAGTTTGGGGGGGAGCCCAAAGACTATCATGGCTTTCGGACAGAGATGCAATATGCCCTCAATCTGCAGTTTGATGAATTCCCTGACGAGGAATCACGAGTGGCTTTCGTGATTGGGCATCTTGAAAAGGGGGCGAGAGACTGGGTTAGACCCCTGATGGCAGCGAATAGTGACGTCCTAAAGGACACGATGAAGTTCTTTCGCGCCATGGATCTGATGTTTTCCAGCGATATTGAACAGGGAGTGGTCCGCAGACAGTTAATGGCTTGCAAACAGGGGAGCCGATCTGTCCGTGAGTACTGGACTGAGTTCACCATGTTGATCCATAAATTGGGGTGGGATCTATCGGCGGAACCCATTCAAATGCTCTTTGAAGAAGGGCTTTCTTCGGCTGTGAAAGACGAACTTTCCCGGGCGCCCAGGGCGGAGTCTATGGACCAGCTGACCAAATCAGCGCTGACCATAGGAGCGCGCCAGGAGGCGAGAGCATTGGAGAGGCGGGAAGGGAAGGGGGAACGTTGGAAGGAGTTCCGCATTCCAGACATTCCAGAGCCAACTTTCCCGCCGGCAGAGCCGATGGAAATCGGAACAGCGCGCGCGCGCGCAGTTTCAAAGCCCAGTGAGGGGGGAAAGAAGGAGGGAAAAGGCGCCCGGAAATGCTATCTCTGCCAACAGCCGGGTCACTTTGCCAGAGTCTGCCCCCAGAGGAAGGAATGGCAAGGGATGGTAGGAGCTGTGGAGGGAAGAGAGGAAGAAATACCGAAGCAAGTAAAAGCCAACGCCTGGCTGCCACCGTCGGGGCACAGCAGCCAGGCCAAAGAGCAGTGAAAGTGCCCACGCCAGAACCTCCTAAACCCGCCCTAGTGATAGAAGTGGCGCTAGAGCTGCCAAACGGACACCCTCTAAAGATAAAGGCGCTGTTGGACTCAGGCAGCTCCTGCAATTTCATGAGCAAATAGTTTGCAGCTGAACACCAGATACAGACGATCCCTTTAAGCAACCCCCTGCAGGTGACCACGATCGATGGCAGGGAGCTGTTGGGAGGAGAAGTCAGCTTGCAGACCGTCCCAATGATAATGAAGGTGGCAAGGCACACCGAACTGATAGCGTTTAATGTGGCCACCTTGGGAGGAGCTCCCATTATATTGGGGATGAGCTGGCTAGCGTTACATGATCCGCTGGTGGGCTGGCATCAGAGAGTGGTTTCTTTTGGTTCAGCACATTGCTTAGAACACTGCAAAGAGGGAAAGGGTTTGGCAGGGGCCCAAGCCACCCTAGCAGGGACTGAAGTAACGGAGAACGTGAAGGTACCACGACAATACGCAGATCTCCGCGACGTCTTCAGCGAAAGGGAAGCTGACCAACTACCCCCGCATAGACCCTTTGACTGTCAAATCAATTTACTCCCTGGGGCACAGCTCCCTGTAGGCAAGCTGTACGCCATGTCAGACAGAGAGATGCAGGAGCTAAGAGAGTTCATTGACAAGAACCTGAAGAGAGGGTTCATCAGAGAGTCCAGGGCGGTGGGGGGCAGCCCAGTGTTTTTTGTGGATAAAAAAAACACGAACAAGCCGAGGCTTGTGTGTGACTTCAGGGCCTTAAATGCAGTGTCAGAACCAGTGGCTTTCCCTATGCCCAGGATTGACGACATTTTGACAAGGGTCAGGAAGGGAAAGATTTTTACTAAACTGGACCTAAGGGGGGCGTACAACCTGATACGAATAAGGAAGGGGGATGAATGGAAAACCACCATGTTCACCCCTTTGGGGGCATTTGAATATTTAGTTATGCCCTTCGGCCTACAAGGAGGCTCCGCGTGCTTTCAATCGTTTATGAACCACGTCCTGGGGCCTTTGCTTTACAAGAATTGTGTGGCCTTCTTAGACGACGTGTTGGTGTATTCTGAGAATGAGGAGCAGCATGTGAGAGACGTCAGAGAAGTGTTGAGCAGGCTGCAAGCCAACCAGCTGTGGGTGAAACTGGAGAAGTGTCAGTTTCATACCAAGGAGGTGGAATTCCTGGGGTATCGCCTGTCAGACAAGGGATTGGCCATGGATCCCGGCAAGGTCCAGGCGGTGCTGGAATGGAAAACACCCAAAACAAGGAAGGATGTGCAGAGGTTCCTAGGATTTGGGAACTTCTATCGTAAGTTCATCCGAAACTTTGCCCACCTGACGGCGCCCATTACGGACTGTCTCAGCAGTAAGAAGAAGTTCGTTTGGACTGAGGAGGCGGAGCGAGCATTTGAGGAACTAAAAAGGGCCTTCGCCTCGGAACAACAACTCCTGCATGTGGATTTACAAAAACCGATGAGAGTGGAAACTGACGCATCAGACAGAGCTATTGGGGCGGTGCTTCTGCAGCCAGGGAAGGAGGAGTCAGAGTGGAGACCGTGTGCCTTTTTTTCGCGAAAGCTGAACAAATCCGAGAGGAACTACACGGTGTATGACCGAGAACTACTAGCCATTCATGAGGCGTTCCGGAGATGGAGGCACCTGCTAATTGGCGCACAACATAAGGTGCAAGTGTGCACTGACCACAAGAACCTAGAGTATTGGAGGACGGCACGAGTGCTCAACCAACGGCAAGTGAGATGGGCCCAGGAGTTCTCCAAATTTAACTTTGAGATTTGTTACGTGCCAGGCCCAGAGAACATTAGGGCGGACGCTCTCTCACGCAAACCTGAATATTTGGAGGGGGAGGGAGCACCCGAAGAGAGACATGTCATTCCAGAGGACCGCTGGGCGTGTGGGGCGGCATTGGTGGGACAAAGAGAACTGGTAGAGGAAACAGAGAATGATGAATACGCCCAGAATAAGCTCAGAGGTCTTAGGGGTGAGGGAGAGGAACCAGGGGGTTTCGAGGAAAGAAATGGAGCTTTGTATTACAAAGGGGCACTGTATATCCCTGAAGGAGACTTAAGGGGGAGGGTACTCAAGCAGTTGCACGACAGCCCCACGGCGGGGCATTTTGGACAACACAAAACCATGTGGTTGGTCACCAGGGAATTTTGGTGGCCTAAGGTGAGGGAAGATGTACGGGAGTATGTAAGAGGGTGTGAGCAATGCCAGCGAGCCAAAGGGGAGAGGCGGGCACCGGCGGGGCTATTAGAACCCTTACCAACCCCAGAACGACCTTGGGAGGCAGTGTCGATAGATTTTATGACTGATCTGCCGAAGTCCAAGGGGAAAACAGCCATCATGGTGGTGGTAGACCTACTAACAAAGATGTGCCACTTTGTAGCCTGCTCGCATGCAGTCACGGCGGAAGAGACAGCGAAGTTATTTGTAGAACACATTTTTAGGTTGCACGGGGTGCCATTGAGGGTGGTCTCAGACCGAGGAAAACAATTTACTTCCAGGTTCTGGAGGAAGCTCATGAGCTTACTGCAGGTGGAGGTCAACTTTTCGACTGCCCGGCACCCTGAAACCAACGGGCAGGCGGAAAGAGCAAACGGGGTCCTCCAGCAATACCTGAGGTGTTATGTCAATGACAGAGAGAATGACTGGGTAGAAAAGTTGGCGCTGGCGGAATTTGCCTACAACAATGCCGAGAATGTGTCCACAGGGATGAGCCCCTTCTTGGCTAATTATGGGTGTCATCCCAGGGCTTTCCCAGGGGGAGAAGGGGAGAGATGGGGTGTCCCGGCAGCCGAGCATTTTGTAGAAGAAATGGAAGCAATCCATCGTCAGCTCCAACTCAACTTAGAAAGGGCGAAGGAAGAATACAAGAGGCAGGCAGACAAGAACCGAAGGGAAGGTGAAACCATAAGGGTGGGAGATAGGGTGTGGCTGTCAACCCAAGGGTTGCCGTTCAAAGGAGGTTGTAAGAAATTAAGACCCAGGAGATTGGGTCCCTTTGAGGTCATTCAACAGGTCAACCCAGTGGCTTTCAGGCTCCGGTTACCCAACCACATGAAACTGCACCCAGTATTTCACAGGTCGTTACTGTCACCGTATGAGGGGGGACGAGAAGGGATGGCTACTCGGGGACCGGTCATAGAAGAAAGGGAATGCAGCAGCCATGTGGCAGAAATCCTCGACGCCAGATGGAAGGGGGATCAGGTGGAGTATTTGGTAGCGTGGGAAGGAGAACCGGAGTCAGAAAACACTTGGGTAATGGCAGAAGATATCAATGACGAGGTATTGATAGAAACGTTCCATCAAAGGTTCCCAAGGAAACCTCAGCCTGTGGAGAGGTTCCGGAGGGAATACTTTGGGACCACCGATGAGGAGGAGGAGTTGGAAGGATTCTCGGAATCGGAAGGGGAAGGGGAGATGGACTCTGAGGAGGAGGAGTACTTCGAGACCAGGAACCGCAACAGGTGGAGAGAAGTGTTCGGGACATCGGAAGATGAAGGAAGTTCATTCCGGGGTTTTGCCTCCTCACCGCCCGTAGAGGAGGGGGCGAGAGGGGAGGAAGGGGGCCCTGGAGGGGAGGTGGATGTCAGGGAACTGCCATCGGAAGGAAGGGAAGTGAAAGGGCTCACACAGGTTGGGAGAGACTCAGCAGCTGAAGAGGGAACCAGTAGGGGGAGAGGAGCTGAGCTGAGGGAAAGGGAGCTGGAGGGATGGCTCAGAGACACTTCCAGCGAAAACAGTGGGGAGGTTTCAGGACCTCCTGTAGGGACACCCACTCCTCGCCGGAAACTGTCACGCAGAGAGTCCAGAAGACGTGTTTCCGTTAAGGAGCTTTTATGTTGGAAGCGATTCCGAAAGCAACCACTGTCGGAATCTGCCAGCGACTGACGGAGCCATGTTTAAGGGGCTCCGTTACAGACAGAGGTTTGCAAACTTGACCAAACTCTGAGGGACTAGGATTTTACACACAAGCAGCTCATCGTCCCATCACAGGTATGCATTTCACAGGGGAAGAAAAATGTTCACCTCTCTTCTCAACACACACATTCATTTCAGTTTAGCTCTAACAAAATGCACTCCAAAATCTTTTAAAAACTAAGGCTAGACATGTTTAGATACAGTGGGTGGGAATCACATAACAAACTTCTTCAGCAGAAGGCCTGCACAAAGGCTTCCAAATGTGCAATGAGGATTACCCCCTCTCCTTCCCCTGCTTGCACCTATGCCCCTATGCTGGCTCTGCAGGGGTTGGGAGAACCCCTATAACAGCATGCAGGGGGGGAGTTAGGATTGTTCCATTTGGCAAGCTGATATGCATGTGCAGGTATAATGTTTGCAATAGCATGATATTGAATTTTACCCAGTAAGATGGAGGAAATTATGCTGGGTATATTCAGCTAAGTTTTACTCATGTTGGACACATTTAACATAATAGACCTGACTTAGTAATTAATTTCTGTGGATCTAGTCTGAGTAAAACTTAGTTGAATATCACCCTCTGAGATGAACTACCACATTGCAAACTGGCTGTGCCAATATATTGCGGTTCGAGGTGAACCAAAATAGCTTTGGGGAGTTTCCCACTTGTTTTTGTTAATGGGCATTGGAAGGGGAACCCACCATTTTCTATGTACTTCTGACAGCTGCATTAAAATTTTGTCTATTATTTGACTGAATCTTTGATACTGGAAAGGAATTCAGAAAAAAACCCAAAGGTTCTTTTATTAAGCTTATAGGGGATTGTGCCTTCCCTGTGGTAGGTCAAACATGTAACTGCAGACATGATAGAGAATGGGCTAGACACACAGGTCTTGGAAGAAGCATAAATGAGCTCTGAGTGGGGCTCAGCTGGATGTGGGAACTTTTCCAATCTTAGCTAGACAAACTCAAGAATGGCACAATTCCCTTGCTCCCAAGTTACCAGTCTCTGCAGCCACAGCAGGAGCTGTGATTCTCCAGCAGACTGACTTCACCCATAGAGGTGTACTCCATTGTCTCTCAAGGCAGATGGATTTTTATTTTTTATTTTTAAGGCATTGCTTGAAGCAATCCCCAAGTTGTGCCCTATGGGCTGACTCAAGGACTGCAGTTGCCTAAAGTTTAGACATGAGTATTTCTGGGCTTTTGTATAGCACAGTCTGCATTGCAATTTGTGTTCCAGACATGGGGAAAATATATTTGTTTGATTTGTTAACTGTCTGATGAAAATCTCTCCCCCGTCAGATTGCAAAACCAAAATGGAAATGCATGGAAAATTATTGTTTCAACTATTAATGTAATGATCTGTAGCAGCACGTGAGTCTGTTGTGTCTCTACCAGCTGTTATCAACAGTAGACCCCTATTGGGAGGAAGGGAGGAAGACTCTTTTTTCACACCAGAGTGACACCTGCCCTACAGCCTTCAGGTCAGAGGTTCACTGAAGTCCCCTGAGGCGGACCAGTTAAGACACTATTATGTGGCTTTGCTAAAGCTCCTCTCACAGGCTTGCTTCTGATAATCACAGAGGAAGGAAACAGAGGAACCCTAGGGAATTCACCACCCAACTGTCAGTTCTATGGTCACTTTCATGGCCCTGGTGCCTTCCGTCTTTCTGGCAAAAAGGTGTTCACCCTGCCTGGGGCAGGAATGGAAGATCCAAGTTTGTCTCGCCTCCTTGTCTTTGTCCATGGTCGTTAGTTTGATCGGCAGCACAGCTGGCAGCTGGGGACGGTTTAATTGCTCTTCAGGGAATCGCTGAGGTGATGTTACAGGAACGCCTTTGGTGAGGGTTGACTTTGGGAAGAGTCCAGCACACGGAAGGGAAGGGGAAGGGAAGTTGTGTTTGCTGTATTTTCCAACTCACTGTTTGCTCACATGAAGTTTATTGGCAGAAGCGATGGCTCCTGATCCTGTTTGCATTTATCATCTGACCAGCTAGGTTCAGCAAGGTTATGAAGAGGTAATTCTTGAGGCATATGACGGGACTGAGGACTTTCCTCATGACTACTCCATATCCTGAAGCCCTATTGATTCACTGTCTTGCTAGAGAAGACATTTATCAATAGAGTTATAACTTTCAGATGTACCAAATAAACTTGCTTAACCTATGAATTTCTGATGAGTGGTTTTTCCCCACATCCAGAGATTGTTTCCATTTGCTTAAAGATGGGAATTTAGCTAGACTAAACCATCCTGTTTGATGGTTTCTCAGTCCAGCAGGGATTAATTACCAACACTGGTGACTTCTGTGTAGCTAAATAACAACAAACTAACTACTGGTAGTATTTAGTTGAGGCGATGATGCCTATCAGAGGCATATCCTTCTTTGTTCTGCTTGTGTCTCAGTACTATTAACCTGTTGTAGCAGAAAAGAATGCAATCAATATTTTGTCATTTGGGGGCTGAAGGAGCTTGCACTGTGGGCAGGCCGTCAGATCAGCAGTAGGTGTAATATTTGCTGCTAGAAACTTTGTGAAGTGACGCCACAGGAGACTGAAGTGTGGAACTAGGCTGCCTCCTGTGATGGCAGAATTCAAGAGGCACAACTAGGCCTAATGTAAAGCATGAGCTTGGCTACCACTATGGTGTATTTGTTCCCTAGGTGAACTGAAGAGTTTTTCATTTCCTTTGTGTATTTAAAATGTGGCTTTTCCAGTAAAAACAATCTGCAAAGTATGCTCAGGAATGCTCTGCAAAATTCTGGGACACACGCTCATTCTAGATAGGGACCTTCTTGCCTTGCTTTCAATCCTGCCCTGCCAAGAGTAGCTAAAATTTATGAGCCATTCCATCTACTTCCAGATGTTTTTAGTAGATTCTCTGCAATGCCACTGAAGACTAACAGCACAATGCTACTCATGTCTCCTCAAGCAAGTCTCACTGAGTTTGGCTTACCCCCAGATAAGCGGATATAGGATTGTATCAATGGGATGTACTTTTGAGTAGAAATGGATAGGATTGTGCTGTAAATTAAGTAGAAGTCAGCACGGACCAATGGTAAGTTATTAGCGTAAGCAAGACTTGAATCAGAGATGCTTGATCAGTTTAACCAATTGAGTTTAGACATTTGTTTGCATGAGGTTATACAAAAGTTGATTAATGCGATATGCAAATTGACCTGGGGGGGTTATTTTTAGGTTCGCTCTTCACTTATTTAAGAGTTCCTTTCAGCTTTCCTGCTACACTGACATGTTTTACTTTGGACATGTACATCTTGATTAGAATTGGCTTTTTATAGCTGTTAGACTAATCCTTCTGTGACAAAGAAAAAACTTTGGACATTGACTTTCTGTTGCTAAAGATACAGCTTATACTTATATTAACAGTAAATGCATCCAGAAATGACCACAAGTATGTACTTTCAAAATCATTCAGGCCAAATCCCTGCTTCAAGTTGCTGGCTCACATTGCTTATAATATATTTATATTTGGTTTTCTTTTTCTTCTATCACTCTTGTGTTAAGAGAACAATCAAGATCTCTTTTAAAAGTTTGAAGCTAAGGAATTAGCAGGTTGATTCATATTAATATCTGAAATTAAGTTCTGATCTACCTCTCTCGTTAGCTCCTCCTTGTCTCAGTCTCCATTTTCCTCAAGCCAACTTCTACTTCAGCTATTTTCCCTCAGTTTCCTCTTCCTGCATCAAGTCAGGAACAAGAAGAGCCTGAAAAGTTGTGTTTAGATGAAGCTGTGGTCAAAATAAAATAAAGCAGTCCAGGATTAAGCACAGTCCAAAAGGCAGAATTGTTGAGTAGCGGTCCAGAGAGTAGGCAGCGCAGGAGAGTAGACAGTGTAGGTCAATCAAGAGGTGGAGCAAGGCAGGTTAGCCAAAAGTCTGGTAGCTGAAAGGCATACATCATGGGTAGGCAAGCTAAGGCCCAGGGGCTGGATCAGGCCCAATCACCTTCTGAATCCGGCCCACGGATGGTCCGGGAATCAGTGTGCTTTTACATGAGTAGAATGTGTCCTTTTATTTAAAATGCATCTCTGGGTTATTTGTGGGGCATAGGAATTTGTTCATTCCCCCCCCCCCCAAAAAAAAATAGTCCGGCCCACTGCAAGGTCTGAAGGACAGTGGACCGGCCCACTGCTGAAAAAGTTTGCTGACCCCTCGCATACATTGTTTTAGTAGCTACGAAACCTCAGCTAAGAATTGGTGTAGTTTCTGCATAGAATCAGATGCAAGCACTTAGTCCTGCTATTGAGCAGCGTTAGAAACTGAGATATGAAAGCTAGGAGCTAAATGGCACCTTAAACCTAGGTTATGGGTGCAACAACGGTATGTCTAGGCACGCTTTTTTAGAACAAGAATACGAAGCTGAAAATGAATGAATTGCAGCTAAAATATTAAGTTCATTTTTCACATGGTCTAGTCCTTCCCCTGCAAACCCCCCTAACATTCTTTAGAAGGTCTCTTCTCCAGTCTTCAGAGAGTAGCTGGAAGTGGGGAGGCAGAAAAAGGTCCTCCTTTCCTTCCACTCTGTAGTTTTAATCTGAAATCTTAGGTGCAGTACTGCGCCCAGACCTCAGAAACTGCTCGTGCTAATGAAATTGCCTGTCACAAAATGCACCTAGAACAATGGGAGTTTCCAACACTGCTCTTGAAGAGCCCTTTACTCCCCAGGAGCCTCTTAACTTGTGAGCTGCTCTGTTCCAATGGGATCAGGTACATGCTCCTTTGCTGAGTGGCTGTCTGAACCTGGACTTTCTGGCATCTAAACTCTCTGGCGCTGGGAAGCCATTTGGTTCCCCTCTCTGTTTCAAAAGCAGGCTTTGTTGCATGACACCTTTCCAGTCCACAGTCTTGCATGTCCCATCCGGAATTAACAAGCACTGATTATTTACCTTCCCGTGAATGCAGGTTAGACATACGACACCCAAGCATGCTATGGCAATGTGGAAAAGATTATCACAACTGTGCTAACCAAGTGCATCTGACATCTTCCCCATATTTTCATACTTCAGAACAAAACTGGATTTGTTGGTGCCAAGGAAAAAAGTGTGCTATGCATTCTTTCCCAGGGAACACCCCACCAGGTCCATTATTACATTTTAAAAATCAATTTCCTGCCCCTCCTTTTTTTGTCCATAAGTAGACATCTCAAAAGTGGCCCCTCATAACAAATTGCAATGAAGAACCATCTACTGCCAAAGTGTGGTGAAAGAATATCTCTTTGCTGATGCCAGTCCCAGCGCACATTTACGATAGGGCAAGTATAGCACTAAAAGTAAAGTACAGTTTGCTAATTGCCTTCAGAGGCCCAGAGTTGTTCTCTCTCTCTCTCCCTCCCTCCCTCCCTCCCTCCCCTCTTAGTCATCCTATAGCCATGCAATATCCACATGTGTTTCTTCTGGTAAATCCTCATAAATCAACCTTCCCAGCCTCTATCTCACATTTATTGCTCTACTCAGAGCTCTCACCAATCAATTAAGCAAAGTTGGTATGCATCTTTTCTCTCTGGTTCAGCCATGTGTTAGGAAATCATAGGTCCCCCTCTCCTTTTTTTTTACTACAGGTTGGTATATGATTAAGCTTCAAATCAGGTTGAGAGGCATTGCCATATTCTCCACTATAAACCTCTCAGATTAATAAATTTGCTTATAAGAGATGTTGGGGAAACAAGGATAAAGGGTCATGTAAAATGGAAGAACTGGAGGAGAAAGTCCATTTATTTCCTACGGAAGGTTATTTGCACAAAACTTCAGTGGAAATGTAAATTGAAATGAAATCTCATTGCAAGTGAGATAGGCATTTCTCTGGGTGGGTAATCACAGGGGCAAGTCAGTCAATTTGTATTCACTTTGATAAGATTCTGCACTTTTAGGAAGTTGTTATGCCAAGTCAAATCATTGGTCCATCTCAGTATTGTCTGAGCTGACCAGCAGCAGTCTCCTAGGATTTGCCCGGAACTGACTGAACCTGAGAACAGCTGCATCGAAAGCATGCGCTCTTCCACTGAGCTGTGGTCCTTTTGAAGAATCCTGTGTCAATAATCTGCATTTATAAAATGCAGATATGTTCTTTGTTCAACCAGGCCTTAGGCTACCTCCCTGCTGAGGAACACATCTTAAACTTGCTCCTGTGAATGGATGGGCCATTTAAATATGAAAACTTAACTCATTCCAATGTTTCAGGTTATGAGTTTGGGAAATGTTGATTAACTCCCCATTTCTCAGCATGTACACACACACACACACACACACACACACACGTGTGTGTGTGTGTGTGTGTGTGTGTGTGTTTATACCCAGCAAGTCAAGAGAGGTATGGGCTACCTGGGTTCATAGGGATGATGCTGGCATTGCTGCTGACTGTGTGACCTTAGCTTGCCATTTTAACCTTCTGTATGTCTAAATTATTTCCATCACACCTTAGTGGTGTGAGGTTTCACTCCATAATTCTAAAGTTCTTTGGAGACCATGCTTGGCCGTAGAAGTGCTATATAAAGCTTCTGGTGTTAATATTAGTCTGAGAAGTGGATGCCCTAACCACTTTGCCATATCCTGTCCTATTCCCCACATACACCCTTGTCCCACATTCAGTCTTGCCTTGTAATTACACCTATATAAAATAGCTATAAATGCCTGCAATAACAGAGACCTCTGTGCAAATAACCATATAAATAGGAGTCAGTAGTTGATACCAGGGGAAAAGAGAACATGACCTTGCTTTGACACAAGAGTAAAATAGTCTTCTTGCTTAGTTTTTGTGTCCCCTTTCAGAAGGCAGGAAGAGAAGCATTGTTCTGTGTTCATATTGCTGACGTGTCTGCTGCTTCTGGCTGTGTGCATTCACATAAACAGATAAAAGTCAGTAGTAGTGCAGCTCAACCTTGAATACAGTTTGTGGCCATGACCAAGTGGCTGTTCTTCAGCCTCAGAGCACTAGCTGTAAAATGGCGAGTCTAATGATCTGCCATTTGTCACAGGGCTGTATGTATGTGGGAAGGAAGAATGAGGTGAGGAGTGCAAGAATGGGAGAGGCCATAACTCAGTGGCAGAGGTCATGACTTCTTCCTGTATTCTTCCTTTATGGCCCAGTCTTTACTAGAAATAGAAGGATCTGACAATTTTTGTTCTCTCAGCCTCTCTTTTTTCCAATCTTAAATTCAGTTCTCCACATTTAAGCAGCCATTTGCAAATTTTTAAACAAAGAAGGAAATCCTCATGAAACTTCTTCAGCAGTATAGTGTGTATTTTGTATCCAGTTCTGACTAATGTACACATTTTTGCAAGCCATTTCTCCTAATATAACCCATTTTTGCTTGTTATTTTCACGAATGTATTTGTCTTTATGCATACTTTAACCTAATGTACGCAGAACTGCCCCACAGAATTCAGATAAGTGTGAGTTTCAAAGGATGGCTGTGTTTTGTTCTCATATTTACTTTAAATGCGAAATGAACCAAATTCCTTGACCATTCCTAGTCCTTACAATTAAGAGGGTTATCACATAGGTCATTTACCTGGGAGATAACAGCAGCCCAGTGCTAGAACATATGTTTTGCACACTGGAGATACCAGGGTCAGTGCTTGGCACCTTCATCTCAAAAGTGGCAGGTAATGGGACCCTGAAGCGCTGCTGCCAACTGGAATAGACAGTATTGGGCTGGAGAAACAAATAGTCTGATTTGGTATAAGGTGGCTTCATGAGTGTGCCAACGCTATGTAAGTAATAAACAAGAATTTTCTGCCTATTCCCATCTTAAATCATTTATGGACCATTTGTACAATCACACTGATGTGCTGGCAATCCCGGCCTGGCTGATCTGTGCCAGTTACCTTGCAAGAAGAACCTTTCAGAATACAACCCACATCTATGGTGCCAGCACGCAATCCACACCCAGCAGCTATCGCGACAGGTGGAGGGGCAGTGGGCACATCCTGGGGCAGCCACGTGACTGCTTCACCCCACGTGCTCTGCATGGAAATGCTCAGCTCCTGTTTTCAACATGCTGGGTATGGAGATATGGATTTGATGCTATGACCGAAAAAGTGGGGTCACGTGCCAACATGCTGGATTAAGGGTGGCTGCATGTAAGGGAGTGGCCCAACTCCTGCTTACTCCATTTCCAGTGCTGGGGCAGGAGGAGAAGTGAGTCTGTGTGGAAGAATGGATAGAAATACCAGCTTATGTAAATGTGGATGACATCATCCCTTCTCCATTCTCCTGGTGCTATTTATAGCTACTTTAATTTACTCCCCTTTGCTTTATTATCTTTCCACAAGCTCTTTATCCCCAGCATTTAGCATCTCAATTGGCAAGCAGCAGCCAGCTGCATGATACAGCAGGATGCTTTTTCTCCTGATGCAGTGCAGCCTGCCTGTGTGGTGCAAACAGGGAGGAAGATGAGGGAGAAGGGGGAAGGAAAGCTTGCCTGCTCCTCTCCCTGTGTATTCCTTAGTGGGGAGTATGTTCTGTTGGGTCCTGGGATGGGGTGGAGTTTGAGACCCTGTCATAGTAATCAGGGGTTGGGCAACTCCCTGGCCAAGGGAGCAACTGTTTGGCACAGCAGGAGCTGGAAGCAAAATGAGCAGGTCTAGATTAACGGGTACTAGTCGCGGCTGATTAATTTTGATACAGTCCTATATAGCTGCCTCTTTGCCCTGCTTCTGAAGGCTTGTCTAAGGTTTGATCTAGTATAAGTCCAAAGTAACACAGACAAAATAGATAAGACAGTACATGTTGAGTGGTCTAGGGAAACACACACACATCATACCTACATTAATACAGCTTGATACCTAAGGCAGAGCAAATTAAATGTGTCCGAAGCCACCATTAGAACACAGAACTTTTCGCAGTGTTTTTAGCTTCTTGATGTAGCTCAGTCAGTAGGGCATGAGGCTCTTAATCTCAGGGTCATAGGTTTGAGCCCCACGTTGGATAAACTAGATGGTTGGACTAGATGAGCCTTTGGTTCCAATTCTACAGTTCTATGATTCTATGTGCAACTATTATGCCCCACCACACTAAGTATTTTCTAAATTCTAATGCCTCTTACTTTTTATTCCAGTTCCTATACAAGAATGCAAACTCGGCCCTCCAGATGTTTTGGGACTACAACTCCCATCATCCCTGACCGCTGGTCCTGTTAGCTAGGGATGATGGGAGTTGTAGTCCCAAAACATCTGGCCGAGTTTGCCTATGCCTGTTCTAAGATCTCTCCCTTCTCCTTCCACCCCAATTTTAAGGTTGCAAAGAAAAGTAAGATTTAAAAAAACAAAACAAAAAAGGCCAAATGGCAAGAAGGACCTGGTCAGAATGGTTAAAAGACCTATAGTGGGGAGAGAAATACAGCCAGAAATGGTAACTACTAACCAGTATGGAACTCTGATTTGGAGAGAGTAGGTTGTTTTGTATTTGCTCTGCAATGATGCAGTCTGGGGTATGGGAGGATGCTTAGAAGAGGGAATGGTGACTACATAAATCCATATATTGGATGCAGGTCTGCTTTCTCTGAGACCCAGGTACCCAAATCATCATCCTCTTGCAACCCCCTACTGCTTTCAGCCAGGAATACGGATAAAGTGATTTGTTAGAGCCATGAAGACCACAGTATGAATTGGTGGAACAGCTGCTGTGAAAAAGAGGCTGCCTGTAAATTTAAGAGGCTCTTTTATTTCTTTAGCTGGAATAGAAGTGGAGCAGCATTTATGTCCTAGGAAAAACTGGGTGTGTTGAAGGTGACCAGTCCTGTATGCCACTCCTTCCCCCAATGGCAGACATTTGTGAGAAACTGGTTGGCTGAATTGCACCCACACCATTCATGCACCCATGCGCGCGCACGGCTCTTCCCAGAAGAGATCTTGTGAGGTCATGGGCACCAGCTTCCTGTTAGCTTCAAACATACAACAGCTGCTATAGCACATTAAAATTAACTCGGCAAAACCAGGAAAGAAAGGGGAGGGGGACCATGACTGATGTGGATTCCCGCTCTCTGAACAGGCAGCTTTCGGTCATTATGGATGACACATCCCTCATTATAGCAGGAAAACCCCATGTTTTCTTCACATTTAAGTGGCTTCCATTGACTTCTGTCTGCGGAAACCCAAATGAAATTCTCTTTGATACAAACAGAGCCCTTGTGTACACGCATATGTACTCATGAGGATGTTTGTCTCATTGAGATCACTGGAATATACCCACTGAATCCATATACACTCCCATGTAAATTTGGGGGCACTCAGAGGTGCTTTTAAAAGGGAAAAACATATTGGGAACTCTGGTCACAGATCTCAACTTAGATTCTCCTTCAAAGTCTGCTCTACGTTTTATGATGGTGTCACTGGTGTGATAGGATAATTGAGTGTGCATTCATTTTGGATGAGTTCCATGTTTCTTTTAGTGTATCATTTTATTAATTTGTATTTTTTCTTCTTCTCCAAAAGCATCTGTGGCATGTTCCACCTAGTTCTCGTCTTCTCTCTTTCTGCTCTGTATTTGTACATGATCATGTATGCTTATGTAAAGGTAAAGATGAAGGACCTCTGGACGGTTAAGTCCAGTCAAAGGCGACTATGGGGTTGCAGCGCTCATCTTGCTTCAGGCTGAGGGAGCCGGCGTTTGTCCACAGCTTTCCGGGTCATGTGGCCAGCATGACTAAACCGCTTCTGGCGCAACAGGACACTGTGATGGAAACCAGAGCATACGGAAACGCTGTCTACCTTCCCGCAACAGCGGTACCTATTTATCTACTTGCACTGGTGTGCTTTCGAACTGCTAGGTAGGCAGGAGCTGGGACAGAGCAATGGGAGCTCACCCCGTTGTGAGGATTCAAACCGCTAACCTTCTGATCAGCAAGCCCAAGAGGCTCAGTGGTTTAGACCACAGCGCTACCTGTATCATGTATGCTTATGTGATACACACAAGGCAACCTGCCCCACGCAGTGCAGGGGACTGATCTAAAGAATTCCGGATCTAGGTTTATGATTGGTTGCTGTAATGAGTTCCATTCTGAAACGAGTGCGATACTGTTAATGCCTCCAGAGTGTCTTATCAGAACTTTAGCAAGTTCTCATGATACCCTTTGATACTGGTTGGGAATTCATGCTGTGTATGATTTATGTTGTCATTTGCCAGCCTCTCCGATAGGGGCAGATGCCAAATTCTCCATTTATTTCGGCCTACAAGGCCTAGATTCAAGTGTTTCCCTGCTATGTCCAATTCACCTCTACATCCCAACTTCTAGTAATAGCTCAACCTTCTCTTCTTCCAGATTCCCAGACTCAGGGGAGGAAACAACCAAGTTCTACAATAAGTAAGAGAATGTGCCCCCCCCCCCTTTTGGATCACAATGCAGTGCAGCAGCAAAGCTTTGCTGCCTATTTCCTGTCAGAGACAAATAGCTTCCCTTCCGTTGATAAGCCATGCAGACAACAGTATACGTATTCTCAATATTCTGCCAGCCTTCCCTACTTTTTCCTCCCTCTACTCTCAGTTGACCCTTCTGGTTACAGTGTGTTACAGTCCTCTTTTTTTAAAAATATTTAAATGTCTCATTTGACAGTAAACTCTTTCAGGGTGGCTTACAATAAAACACAGAAATAATGCTTAAAATGTTGATGAATAAAATATTGGGAGGATACCAGCAACAGATAAAACAAGCAGCCCACCCACAATCACAACAATAGAATCAAATCCAAGAGCAAAAGCATAATAATAATTGTAATAATAGTTATGATAAAAATCTTCAAAGTAAAGCTGCCGGGGGGTGGGGGTGGGGTAAAGTCTTAGGGTCTTTTGAAAAAGCCTGTAGTGTTGTGTCTGGTGGAGCCCAGTAGGCAATTACGGTAATTCCAAAGCCATGGAGAAATCCTTCTGATTTATAGACCTGGGGTCCATAATGTGACTGTACGGTTCTTGCCTCCAGCCACAATGCCCAGCACTGACACTCAGAGTGTAGGGGCTTCTGCATTTAGTTTTCAGTGTCTCTGATGTAATCCATTGTTTATCAAGGATGTTGTCCTAGGCATCCTCTGACTTGGTCTTTAAAAAAAACATTTGAAGGGCATTCATCAGCCTGAAAACTCACAGTAAATATGTGCCCAGAAGCCCTGATCAATTGTGTTTACTGTGTTATAACGGATATGCAAATACCCTTCAAATATAAATGCCCTTCAAAACAACAGAAGCATCATTACTGATGAACTACCTAGCAGCCCTTGTCTAGAGAATAATTGTACTTAGGATCGTGGCGCCAGGTTCCTTTCTTATCTAGACACATGCATTATGCTCCTGGTCCCTCTCACAAGACCAGGGGATGGAGACCAAGATAGGTGGAGTCAGGGCAGAACCTGGTAGGTTGGGTAAGCTTGAGTCACCCCACTTCCCTGAATGAGCACTGTTAGGTTTCCGGGGCAGAAAAAGGTTTTACCCCCTGGTCCCACTACCTTCAAGGGAACAAAAAAATAAATAAATATGGCATTTTCTCATCTGTATCACTTAAAATGTATTTCCTTTCAAATTTGGCCACTCACTTCCCTTGATCTTGCACCTCTGGCTTCTGGCATGGCTCAGTGGTAGAACATCTGCTTGCATGTAGAAGGTCCCAAGTCCATTCCTTGCCATCTCTAGGTAGGGTTGTGGGCTTATACATAGTATAAGGCAGCTCCGTATGTTCCTATCTGCCTGAAATGAGGTGAAATAATCCAGTTTAGAAGCAGTTGGGTAGTAACTCTACTCATAGACTACAGTTGCCTCGTTTTATAATTATAATTTAAGGGTTAAAATTGAGACCCATGATTCCTGGCTTTCCCCCACTTTTGTGCTCGTGGCTGATATTTGCTTTTCAGATTTTGCAAAGTAGAGAAAGCAATGCCCTCTGGCTGGAAGCACAACACTGTAGTTGATAGAGAAGTGTGTTTTCTTTTCCATTGATCCCTCCCTTTTTGAGAAGGTGGCCTGGTTAAAGGCTGCTATTTTTTAATTATTTTTTTAGCCAAACTGTGGGTCACCAGATGTGGGACGTAACAACATCAAGAGGCTTTGATGCTTTCTTTCCTTCTCAGCTGCCATGCTCTTTATCAGGCTATCCAACTGCCCTCCGTTGATCTCCCGGGGGCAGTGGTCAAAACCTTGGCCTGAGATCATAAGAGAAATATACACACACCTCACCCACTGTCCTGTCTCTGATCTCAGGAAGTGCTCAGTAAGGTTTTGGGAAAGAGATGGAAACATAAACATGCTATTACTCCCAAAAGTAGTGAAGTTGCTAATGCTGAAACATTTACCTTTTAATCCTCCAGAGATGGAACTGAGGTGTGCGTGTGTATGTGTGCGTGCGTGCACACTAAACCACTTGGAAAGCTTTCTTGAAGTTCCAAAAACACTTTGAATTAGATCTGAGAAAGGTCAGCGGCAAATGTGTGTGCTCATGGCTTCATTTTCTCCATCAAGTCACTGCTTACTTTATTTCCATTTTGCTTTGCTCTGGTCACAGTGGGGAGGAGCACAGCCTAGCAGCACCTCATGACTCAGCATTTGCATTGGCAACAGAGGCATGCAGAAGGAACAAGAGACCATAATCTTGAATTGGCACCATCTGTTATCAACACATGCACTTTCTTCATTTTATTTGTTAAGAGATTTATTTGCTGCCCTTGACCAAAAATAGTCACAGAGTAGTTTACCAGAAAAAAAGGCTTAACGCCCCCCCCCCCAAAAAAACCCACTTGGTGAAGGGTGGGGGACATCTTGTCCCTTTTCTTAAAGCATTTCCAGACAACCTCTTTATTGAGCATTCATCTTGATTTGTTTGCAGGGAGATTAGGCAATGCTGGCTGTTTAATGAACATTTATTCTGATTTGTTTGCAAGGAAGTTAGATGACGTTGTGTGTCAAAACAAGTAATGTCTCACACCTTCCAGCGCATTTGCCCGTCACTTTTACCTGCTGCAAAAAAGTCTGATCATTTGGGGAAGTGGGCTGATTGTGCAGGAGCTCCCAATCAACTATGGTTGCATAAGCTGAATTTGGCCAACTTATTTATTTATAACCCTTTTCTGTGTTAATTGCAATCAGTGCTGTTTCCATTCCGCTGCAGTTTGCCTTCCATTGTTTGTCTCATTATCTGCTATGGGTGAAGCTAACACAATTAATTATGTAACTAATTATGTAATACAGAGGTTTTCAACTTTTTTGAGTCCACGGCTCCCTTAACCAACTCCATTCTTTCTGCAGCACCCCTGTGGGGCTCAGGAGCGCAGTTATGTCTGCAGAGCTGGCAGCCTCTCATCCTTTTTCAAACACCCTCCCCTCAGCCTCCTCTCCTCTCCTTTCTCCTCCCAGTTGAACGACGTGGCCCAGGGAGAGAGGGCAAAATAGTGGAAGTGAACAGCTGGCTTCGCAAATGGTGTAAACAGGAACGGTTTGGATTCTTAGATCACGGACTGCAGTTTCTTGAAGATGGACTTCTGGCAAGCGATGGGCTGCACCTCACAACGGTTGGGAGAAATGTTTTAGCCAAAAATCTCAGAAACCTCACCAAGAGGGCTTTAAACTGACTAATGTGGGGGAGGGAGACAGTGCTCCTGAAGGTAGGAGTCTATCAATTGATGAAGATGATCATCCAAATGTCATAGACCAAATGGAGCAAACAGCACGCAGACCTAGTGGTGGGAGGAAAAAATCCTTAAATAAGAGACACGGGGGAATGATTAATGGACTTCAATGTCTGTACACTAATGCACAAAGCATGGGAAATAAACAAGATGAGCTTGAGCTCTTGGTACAGCAAACTAAATATGACATAATAGGCATCACTGAAACCTGGTGGGATAAGTCCCACGATTGGAATGTAATAATGGGGGGATACAATCTATTTCAGAGAAACAGACCAGACAAGAAAGGAGGAGGAGTGGTGTTATATGTCAGGGATGTGTATACCTGTGAAGAGATCCAAGATTTAGAACCTCAAAGCCAAAGTGAGAGCATTTGGGTCAAAATTAAGGGAGAGAAGAATAACAGTGACCTCATTGTGGGAGTTTACTATAGATCCCCAAGCCAAACGGAGGACATAGATGATGCCTTCCTGGAACAGATGGCCAAGCATGCAAAAGGAAGGGAGATAGTAGTAATGGGGGACTTCAATTACCCGGATATTTGTTGGATGTCAAACTCAGCCAAGAGCATAAGGTCAAACAGATTCCTCACTGGCCTTGCAGACAACTTCATTGTCCAGAAAGCGGGAGAAGCAACAAGAGGAACAGCCATTTTAGATCTGGTCCTAACCAATGTGGATGACCTGGTTAGTGGGGTAGAAGTGGAAGGATCATTAGGCGCGAGTGATCATGCTCTTCTGAAGTTTACTATACAGCGGAAAGGAGCAGCCAAGCATACTAGGACTCAATTTCTTGACTTTAAGAAAGCTGACTTCATAAATCTTAGGGAAGTGCTGGGTGAGATCCGATGGACAGTAATACTAAAAGGAAAGGGAGTTCATGATGGCTGGGAGTTTGTTAAGAGGGAAATAGTAAAAGCACAACGTCAGGCAATACCAATGAGACGGAAACATGGAAGGTGCCTAAAGAAGCCAGGGTGGCTATCTAAAGAACTTTTAACTGAGTTAAGATTTAAAAAGGATGTGTACAAAAAATGGAAAAGGGGGGAAACCACCAAAGAGGAATTCAAACAAATAGCCAGCACGTGTAGACACAAAGTCAGAAAAGCTAAAGCACAGAATGAACTCAGGCTTGCTAGAGAGGTTAAAAGCAACAAAAAAGGCTTTTATGGGTATGTTCGTAGCAAAAGGAAGAACAAAGAAACAGTGGGGTCACTCAGAGGAGAAGATGGTGAAATGCAAACAGGGGACACAGAAAGGGCTGAACTCCTCAATGCCTTCTTTGCCTCAGTCTTCTCCGATAAAGAAAACAATGCCCGACCTGAAGAATTTGGAGCAAATGATTCAGCAAAGGAAACACAGCCCAGAATAACTAAGGAGATAGTACAAGAATACTTGGCTAGTTTAGATGTATTCAAGTCTCCAGGGCCAGATGAACTGCATCCAAGAGTATTAAAAGAACTGGCAGATGTGATCTCAGAACCACTGGCAGTCATCTTTGAGAATTCCTGGAGAACAGGTGAAGTCCCGGCAGACTGGAGGAGGGCAAATGTTGTCCCTATTTTCAAAAAGGGGAAAAGAGAGGACCCAAATAATTACCGCCCAGTCAGTCTGACATCAATACCAGGGAAGATTCTGGAGCAGATCATTAAGCGAACAGTCTGTGAGCACCTAGAAAGGAATGCTGTGATCACCAATAGTCAGCATGGATTTCTGAAAAATAAGTCATGTCAGACTAACCTGATCTCGTTTTTTGACAGAATTACAAGCCTGGTAGATGAAGGGAACGCAGTGGATGTAGCCTACCTTGATTTCAGCAAGGCATTTGACAAGGTGCCTCACGATATCCTTGTAAAGAAGCTGGTAAAATGTGGTCTTGACTATGCTACCACTCAGTGGATTTGTAACTGGCTGACTGACCGAACCCAAAGGGTGCTCATCAATGGTTCCTCTTCATCCTGGAGAAGAGTGACTAGTGGGGTGCCACAGGGTTCTGTCTTGGGCCCGGTCTTATTCAACATCTTTATCAACGACTTGGATGATGGACTCAAGGGCATCCTGATCAAATTTGCAGATGACACCAAACTGGGAGGGGTGGCTAACACCCCAGAGGACAGGATCACACTTCAAAACGACCTTGACAGATTAGAGAACTGGGCCAAAAGAAACAAGATGAATTTTAACAGGGAGAAATGTAAAGTATTGCACTTGGGCAAAAAAAATGAGAGGCACAAATACAAGATGGGGGACACCTGGCTTGAGAGCAGTACATGTGAAAAGGATCTAGGAGTCTTGGTTGACCACAAACTTGACATGAGCCAACAGTGTGACGCGGCAGCTAAAAAAGCCAATGCAATTCTGGGCTGCATCAATAGGAGTATAGCATCTAGATCAAGGGAAGTAATAGTGCCACTGTATTCTGCTCTGGTCAGACCTCACCTGGAGTACTGTGTCCAGTTCTGGGCACCACAGTTCAAGAAGGACACTGACAAACTGGAACGTGTCCAGAGGAGGGCAACCAAAATGGTCAAAGGCCTGGAAACGATGCCTTATGAGGAACGGCTAAGAGAGTTGGGCATGTTTAGCCTGGAGAAGAGGAGGTTAAGGGGTGATATGATAGCCATGTTCAAATATATAAAAGGATGTCACATAGAGGAGGGAGAAAGGTTGTTTTCTGCTGCTCCAGAGAAGCGGACACGGAGCAATGGATCCAAACTACAAGAAAGAAGATTCCACCTAAACATTAGGAAGAACTTCCTGACAGTAAGAGCTGTTCGACAGTGGAATTTGCTGCCAAGGAGTGTGGTGGAGTCTCCTTCTTTGGAGGTCTTTAAGCAGAGGCTTGACAACCATATGTCAGGAGTGCTCTGATGGTGTTTCCTGCTTGGCAGGGGGTTGGACTCGATGGCCCTTGTGGTCTCTTCCAACTCTATGATTCTATGATTCTATGATTCTATGATTCTCCTTGGGAGTCGTTCTGGCAGCTGCTGCTGCTGCCTCTGCTCTCTGAGATGCCACCCCCCACCCCCCAAAGAGAGGTGCCTCCTAGAGGCCCCATTCACCTGCAGAGCTTATAGCCAGAACTGCAGAATAAACAGCTGTGCAAGCCTTTGGGAGTCAGAGACACAAGAGGGCATCAGATGGAGGGAGGGAGGGAAAGAGGGACAGAGAGAAGTGTTGACCACAGCACCCCTGATTCAAGGAACCCCTAGGTGCCACGGCACACGGGTTGAAAACCCCCAATGTAGTCAGTTTTGATGCATTTCAAGGAAGACCCAGAAAAGAGATCACACACCATTTCAAACAGCCCCCACCCACCCAGCAATCATGACCAAGAGCCCTAGATTGCAAATCATAAAGTCCTTCATTTGGTAGCAAGAGGTTTCACCATTAGATATTGGGCATGTACTCAAGGATGAAGTCATAAGCTTATATTATTTTAGGACCAAGCTACACGTGATTCTCAGTTGCATGTACTTGATGCTTCCTTCCTTCCCTTCACAGAAATACAGACACAGAGGCTGCCGTCTGCAGCAGAAAACTCATGCAAGGGGTTATTGGCAATTCTTAGTCCTTTCCCGACGGGCAGTTTTTCTGCTAAATATGAGAAGCTCAGGTATTCATATATCTTCCGCAGATGGTGACAGAAACAGCACAGAGGGCAATTTGAGTAGGAAAACCACTGGAAGTAGAAGGAGAAAGCTCAGAAAGCCCCTCCCCCATGTGAGTCTTCATCTACAAATTACAGGTTACAAAGCTGCAATTTATAAAAATAATACATCAGGGCGGGGGAGGGGACTACATGTGACTGATGGTGCATGTGTAGTTTGGCCTGTAGGAGATTTTCCATGTAATTCCAAGCAGGCAATTAGAACCCCACATCCTGTAATCTAAATGGGAAGACCTCTAGCTCCCAGGACTCATATTTTGGGAGCAAAGGCAGATAGAGAAAATTCAAATGTACCTACCTACAGGAGCCAGTGCATTGCTTTTTTCTGCTGGAGGCAAGGTCTACACATCTCAAATACAATGATTTTCTGTCTTTCCCCATGCTTTATGCAGGCTCTCTCTCTCCCCCCCCCCTCTCTTCATGTATGTACGTACGTGTTATGGGCCTGACATGTTTATGAAGTCAAACATTTATTTGGCATTTTTTTGTTTTTAAACCAATCCAAGGTGGTTTCTACTTTGTAACATTGGGGAGTAGATTCTTGATTACCCAAAGGGCCAGCCAATCATAACTGTGAATAGCAGGCTACGGTGGGAGGAGGGAGGTGTCTCTGTGATGGTCACAAGGGCCAGCCAGTTGGCACTCTGTACAGCCAGCTTCTGCTGGAAACAAGAAGAGACGTTTGCTTCTGAGTTTAGTTTTCTGAAGAACTTCATTCCTCTGACCAAAAACACAGGGGCTGTAGAGCCACAGATTTATTGTTTTTCTGATATAGTTTAATGTAAACCTTTGGTATGAAATGCTACATTTTCATTTTCAAAAACTGGCTGTAGAAACTTCCCTCAAATAGCCATTAACAAATCTTGTGCACTGAAACCCAGTATAGCTTTGATTGATTCAGTTTAAAACATTACAGGGCGACTGTATTTCTTAAACAAAAACGCAAGCAGGCCCTAAGTGAGCACCCTTTCCTGGGCACTGAAGTCACCAGGAAGGCAATTCCATGCCCCTCACTGAGTCACTCTGCCAATTCCTGGAGCAGCTGCAGTGGGCGAGCACCTTTCCGTAACCTATCAAATGCCGGTGAGCCTTGGCCATGCCCCCCTCAAGTCCCCCTGCTTGAAAATCCAGAACCATCTGTTTCAATTAAGTCACCCTGTGCACCTTCCTTCATCTGCTGGTCAGCCGATCTGTTGCTAAATTGTTCCTGACAAATACCGCCACTCCGAGAACTTCTCAGACTTCAGACCTGATAGGGTGAGACAAGTGGAGGCGCTGAGGAGAAGGAAAGGGTTGAATAGGAATGTGGGCATTCTCAGTGGGAATCTCCATCTGCAGCTGGCAATCCAACTTGCTAAGCAACCAGAATATTTTGAGTGGGGTTTGCATTGTTGGTCCCTCCGGTGTTGTTTGTTGTTGTTTCAGTTATTTATATGCCACTTTTCCTACCAAGGGTGGCTTACAAGTAATATTCAATTCTGTATTTTTAAATTGCAAGAATTAAAATCCTTTCCAAAAGGCGGTTGATTGTAGAGTGGTGGTGGGTGTTGAGAAGCTGCCTCTCTCTCACTCTCCATTGGAATCCTTCTCACAGAGCAGTTGTTGGTAGATCACTCTGTTTTTTGTTTTTTGGAAGATCTCTATACATTTGCAGAACCATCACACCCATCACAGTGGTTGGCTGACACAGTGTACAATGTCCCATGAATGACGAACAAGATCGCTAACTTCCTGAGTAACGTGGCATCTCAAAGTCTTTTCTCTGGAAGTGCCTGAAAGCTTCTTCTGCAGAAACCTTGGCTGTTTACACTCCTTAAAACTCTAAAGTAATAATATCAAACAAGCAAATTAATAGTGGAAAACCTATGTACGGACTTGCTAAAAATAGCATTTTCTGAAGCATAAATGCAAGCTACAGAAATATGGGTAGTATGGGTCAGGTCACAGCAACACCTCTTGTTTATATAGCCAGGTGGGAGACTTTAATACAGTCACAATAAGTGAGGCAGGAATACGAGACGCATGTACTGCGTGATGCAACTCTCTGCTTCTAAGTCTTCATCTCAAAGCGGCTGAGATCTGGACCGCACCTCATGTTATGCAAACGGGTTGGCAAAAAGGCCAACAAAAAGACCTGCAGTGAGAGCTAAACAAGTCAACTGGCACCTTCTTTGTTTCTCTGCTTCTTTTATCTTTCCCAGTGATCTTTTATTTACATTTGGGCGTTAGCTGTGGATTCCTTTCAAGCCAGCGAACACTCTAGCACCAGGTGAATGTGTGCTTGAACAGTCACATTTGATCTGTTCTGCACAGCAAGGAAGGCAAAGAATTTTCTTTATAAAGGAAGAGAATAATGCCGTAAAATACATGGTTGGCTTGGGTGGTGGAAAGCAAGTGAGCATTTGACACCTGTGGGGCAGCTTCTGGAGGGATCAAGCAGATATTTATCCTTCAGGAAACTGTTAAATTGTTCTACACCAAAATAATTGGTGTAGGTGCAGACTTACGGCATGAGAAATGGAGGTGCACAGAGTCAGACCCAGTACCAGCAGTCAGCAAGGTTGAGCACTGGTTGAGGGCACCAGGGTAATGGAAGAGCCCTCCGGCCCCAGCCCAACCCAGCCACACTGCCTTTCACTGCGATCCCTACTAGCTCCCTCAGTGCTTTTCAACAGTGGGGCCCCTTTTGAATGGGAGCCAAGCAGCTTCCACCCACCATTTTTAAGCTACCCAAAATGTAAACGATGTCATAGATCTATGGAGACTGCTGAGTGGCTCTACCACCACTGCCAAAGCAGAGGCAGCAGAGAAAATGTGGGGCAGCTGACACTATGGGCACCATAAGCAGAGCTGGGCTCTGCTCCATTTGGAGGGGTGAGGGCATTGTTGGCCCTGTGCCAAGAGCTCCCTGAGGACTGGCCCTGGCCCTGCAGGGATTGCTATTTTCTTTTATGTGAAGAGACCATAATGCCCCTGATAAGATATATTTAGGATCATTTAATCTACTGAATTAAGCCAGATTCAACTCTTTGTCCTGGCTCTAGCAGTAATATTGCCAATGTTGTGCTGATTTGTTTATTACTCACCCTTGAACTTAAGGCCCCAGGGTGGGTTACAGTATCAAACACCATATTGAAAACAATTTAAAACAACTTACCAGCATAAATATAAAAATGGTTAGTATCCATTTACTCAAGAGTAGTTCCCACTAAAACCAGAGGATATTAAATTGCAATAGTATTATTTAAAAAAAAATGCAAAGGACTGCATGTGTTTTTAAAAGTGGGCAAAGATTAAGATCATTCCACCCCTCCAAAAGTATTTTGGGGGCACAAATGCATTTTAAAAAGGAATGATACCCATATGTTGGGATGCTGGAGGATGCAGATAGCACTTAGCGAAGGAAAAGACAAAACTGAGCCAAGAACTGAGCCTGCCTGAAAACTAGCCAGAACTGCAAGGTCCAGAAGTCTTGTGATTTTCAACCCAAATGTATGCCTGTGGCAAGAAGTCCAAAGCCTGTTTTTAGGACTCACTTTATTCTCTCTGCTTTAACTGGTTACCCAGCCACTGTTATTGATCTGTTTTGTAGGGGCTGCACCTCTATTTGTCTCCATACTATTACATATTTTACAGGATTGCTTTCATTTCATTTTTTAGTTTTTAGCTACCTCGGGCACTTCTGTGTGGGAAGGCAGGATATAAATTTAGGTAACAGGCAAATAAATACTGTCAAAAATTAGGCACATGAAGCATTCGTTTGGGGTTATATATATATAGGCGGAGCTCACCAGTGCTCAAGACCTAGAACCTTGCTGCCATGCTCATGCCTAGCCCTGTAATAGGGGAATAGGGGAAGTAATATAAAGTAGAAAGCTTTTAAGCCTAATAATAATAATAATAATAATAATAATAATTTATTTATTTATACCCCGCCCATCTGGCTGGGCTTCCCCAGCCACTCTGGGCGGCTTCCAAAAAAATATTAAAATACTGTAATACATCAAACATTAAAAGCTTCTCTAAACAAGGCTGCCTTCAGATGTCTTCTGGGAGTTGTTCTTTTCAACATCTGGTGGGAGGGCATTCCACAGGGAGGGCGCCACTCCCGAGAAGGCCCTCTGCCTGGTTCCCTGTAACTTGGCTTCTCGCAGTGAGGGAAGGCTCTCGGTGCTGGACCTCAGTGTCTGGGTAGAATGATGGGGGTGGAGACGCTCCTTCAGATATACTGGACCGAGGCCGTTAGGGCTTTAAAGGTCAGCACCAACACTTTGAATTGTGCCCGGAAACGTACTAGGAGCCAGTGTAGGTCTTGGCGGCCGCTCCCAGTCACCAGTCTAGCTGCCGCATTCTGGATTAGTTGTAGTTTCTGGGTCACCTTCAAAGGTAGCCCCACGTAGAGTGCATTGCAGTAGTCCAAGCGGGAGATAACCAGAGCATGCACCGCTCTGGCGAGGCAGTCCGCAGGCAGATAGGGTCTCAGCCTACGTACCAGATGGAGCTGGTAAACAGCTGCCCTGGATACAGATTTGACCTGTGCCTCCATGGACAGCTGTGAGTCCAAAATGACTCCCAAAGAGAACTTTGCCCTCATAACAACCACAATTAGATGCAACTAATCTGGAATTAGTGAATCAGGGCTTAGAGGGCAAACTCTCCTGCAGGCTCAAAACTCAGCACCTCTCTTCTTAGAAATTAAACACTGCACATTTCTGAGAAATAAATCCTCCCTGAGCACTGCATTCCCGAACACTGCAAACGTGGGGTGGGTGGGGAACAAACAGATAACTGAGGAGCTACAGCTGAGCTGACAGCAAAATCCCTTTCCTGCTTGGGTCATGTGGCTGGTGCAGATATGAGCCCAATAAGTCACAAATCACTGCTTCTAGAATTCTGGCGTTTGTGAAGAGCCATTGTGACATTCAGCCTGGAGGGAATGTTGCACGGTAGATTATTTTTTAATTTTTTAACATTATTTTTTGTTTCTGCACAAGGCTTTGTATAAGATTGGCCTCCAACCTCAAAACACACACACACACACACACAGAGTCACACAGCTGATCCACATTCTGAGCCAATATTTTGACAAACTGGAGCAGTACCCAAACCGGAGCTACCCGATTGACCTGCTGCCACCCAGATTAGAATTTTATCCTAGCCCGTCCCTTTTCCCAGGATCCCATCAAAGCCATGAAATTGGCAGGATTAGAAGTTTGGCTTGTGATCTGGTGTCTTGCAGCAATGCCAGGTTTCAGTCCTCGGCCTCAAAGTGGGACTTGTGTGGTGCACTATGAGCCACGTGGAAGGAGTGCTGCAGGGGAGGGGAGGTGCTTTCTTTGGAGAGAAACACAGACTGAGTGATAGAACATCTCCTTGAGATTTTTATTATTATCATTATAATTATTTAGCAAGTTTTATATACTACTTGATGATGATGATGATAAAAGAGCTCCTCCTCATGACCTATTCATTGAGCATTTATCCTGATTTTAATGGAGGTTAGATTGCACCTGGTCTTTGTTGTTTAACCTCCCTGCAAACAAAACCAATAATGAGCATCCATCCCAATTTGTTTGCAGGGTGTTGTGTGAACCCCACACATTGCCGTGCATTCCCTTGTTGCTTTCCTGTATCTTTCTTAAAGTGGATTTTTTGTGCCAGGGTTGTGCAAACCAAACAATGCCAGTGTGTGTGCTTCAGTCCCTCCCACAAAATTGTGACCGTCTGGAAGGCGCCCAATCTCTAAGCAGCTTACATAAAACTGGTATAAAATATTAGTACATACACATTATTATTGTTCATTTTTAATATTACTTCCTTTATGTGTAAAGTTACACCTTGCATGCGACTCAGATGCCGCACACAGCAGAGCTCAGGTTTTTAAGTGCTCTGGTGAAGCTGCAGCCACTGTGCCTCTTCCTCCGTTCCTCTACTTGCCCTTGCGGGCTGAGATAACAAGTGGACCAATGCAGAAGGGTGCAGCGGCTGCAGCTTCATTGGGGGCTCTTTCAGGCAGTCTTTTTTACTGAGCATTCATCCTGGTTTGCGTGTGCAAAGCTTATGCAGAGGTTATACGTCACCCTCTCTTCATTGAGCCTCCATCCTGATTTATTTGCAGGAAAGTAATATATCTTCCAGTCAATCCACCATTAACACACACTTTTTATTGCATTTTCCCCTCACTTTCTTAACTCCAAAAAGTCAATTTAAAAAAATGTATTGTTCCTCCAGAACAACAGGACTTTAATTGTGCAAACCTGAATTTCTGGTATGCAATCTAATCCCTCCTGCAAAATCGTGACAGCCTGGAGGTGAGCTTGGTGCCCTGGAACATATAAACCATGCAAGATATATACCCTGGTTAAGAACCTGGCAACCTAGACTGCGGAATCTAGTTGGGAAGGGAAAGGTAGAAACACGGGATTAGGTGAAGATCCAAGCATCCAAACCAACGTTAGGTTGAGCTGAGCAATGCGAAGAAATGTCATGGCTGCACAGAGAGCTTTTTGAGTGCCCATGAACTAGTGTGGACCTCCCAACTCTCCATATGGTAGACAGTCCTGGGGTACATTCCAAGTGAGGGAAGGCATATGCTGTGCAAAAACAAGAGTTGCCAGATTCAGTAGAGGACTGGCCTTTCCAGGGTGCTTCCAGAGGGAGGGCTTCATGATGGAACTCACAAGCTGCATATCCGTGAGCTGTTCTGAAAATAAGGGAGGGGAGAAAAAAAGACATGAACAGCTTGAAAGTTTATGGTTCTCCTTCATAAGTTATATGAAGCAAAGTTTTGATTTAGAGTTCTCACTACTGAAATAGCAATAATTCAATATAATATGGATATATTATATGCTATTGGTGGCATATAGGATAGTTGTGCATAGTAAATTTTGTATTGTGTGTTTGTATGTCTATTTTTAAAAGTAAAATATATATGCTGCCCTTCATTGTAAGATTCCAGGGCAGTTTATAAAATTAGGAACAATAACATTCAAGGTAAAACAGCAATAGGACGATTGTTTCCATTTCAGAGCATTCCAGTTCTGTGGCCTCTTCAGAACTGTGTCCAGACTCTAAGACAGGAGCCTCCGCAGCCCTCCTCTCAGTGAGTTGTTTGCCCACACAAATTAGTCCCTGTTTCGTCCTTGAGGTATTTTTCCTTCCCCACTCACCCCACCTTTCTAGTTTAGTGCTACAGTTACTGCTGGAAGCAGCTGTCTGGATTCAACCTAATAGTTGTGTAGGAGGGGAGCTTTCCAGCAAGGAGGCCATCTCCTCCCACCACAGTGCCATGGAAGGAAAAGTTCCAACTGCTGAACATCTCCTCTCCCACACAACTATTAAAAGCACAAAAGGGCCAGTCCTGTATCATCAGGCAACCCTAGGAAAGATAAAATAGAATCCAGGCTGCCCATAGTTGCCTTTCCCCTACCTAAGATTCTGCTTGCTCCCCCCCTCCCCCAACCCCTTCCAAGCTTAGTGTAGGGTGGTCACCACTTCGAAATGCCCTCAGGGGGAACAGCAAGAATAGCTGAAACATAGGATTCAGAATGCTTGTTAAAACAGTTCGGGAAAGAGCAAGACTATCTATCAGTCTATCCACACTGATTTGGTTAAAAATAAAAGCAGAGGGAAGAATTTTAAAAACTCTTCATGGCATGCCCTAAGAACCTAAGAAACCCAGAAATAGGATCAGGGGACAAGATGAGTGGCATGTTACATAAGCTATTCCTAGTGTTTTATAAGATAATGATAATGAACCGAGGGGGGGGTGTTGGTGTGTGTTTCCCCAAGACTTGACCATCGTACTTGGTAAGTAAAACTGTGGTGCCAGAAACCCATTGTCACCTTCTTCTCCTTCTTAGAGCTACCATTTTATGTTGTGGAACAACAGGAGTACTGGGAGTGGGCAGTATATATTAGCATAATATTAAATGGTTTTTATTGCAAAATTTAAGTGTCCAAATGGGAAAATAAGCATCTGGAATGGCTACTGTGACAGCATGGCTCCTTCCCCTTTACTTATCCCACAGCCTGCTTTCTCTTCTGTCAGGTGGATCTGAGCATAGTTTGAGTAGTTTTCGCCATTGCACAATTAACCAGTGCTGTTTCCAAACTATGCACACACCTAAAGAGCAGTACTTGTACAGACTTGGGCAGGAACAAAATAGAAAACAGCAGCAGCTGCTGCCCTCAGCACGACAGCTCCAGCAACCAACATTACTGCTTCATCTGGCTGTCTCCATTGTTTGGTTGGGATGCTTGAGCATTTATGATGATTCTAGTTATCTCTTTGCCTTAACTCACCCTACTCAGCAAAGCTCAATTAGGGGCTTCTGTGTCATAGATGCAAGGATTACAGGCCCTCTGAGCCATCAGCTAAGCAGTGCTAATACCCATGAGTTTGCAAACACGGCTTATTTGCATGGGAAACCCTTTGAGCTAAGGGTCAGCAGCTGTCAAGCTTGCCCAACAAGAAACAAATGTGTGTTTTCCAAAGAACTGGGCTCTACAACACACAAAAGGAGCAGTTGTTTTGGGTTGCTCCACAACCCTCTTTCCATTGCTCTGACTCCACATATATTGCCGAGAGAGAGAGAGAGAGAGAGAGAGAGAGAGAGAGACCAGCATGTCTTCCTAAGAATAATATGGAGGGCTGTAAACCTGTGGAAATGATTGTCATGCCACGGAACCCCTGCAGACTTTGGTAATAGAAGAAACGTCTTGCAAATAAACGAAAAGGAAAAACTTGGGGAGTGACCCAAACACAGGCCAGTGGACAGCATGTATTTAATTCTGCCAAGTATTCCCTGAGCTACTGGAGATCTTGCAAACCAGTAGTGCCAAATGCAACACTCAGAAGGCAGTCCTACCCCTATCATTTCCATAGTGATTCTCAGAAAAATATATTGTCAGGCTCATTTCACTTCATTGCAGAAGTGTAGCATCTGCCCAGTTTTGATCCAGTTTAGAAATAGTTCACTGGAAGGTTAGTGGGATTTTGTAATATTTTCATTTATTTACAAGTATCTTCCAGATGTTGTTGGAATACAACTCCCACCATCCCTGACCAAGGGCCTTGCTGCCTGGGGCTGATGGGAGTTGGAGCCCAACATTCCCCACTCTTAGATTAACCTATTAGTAGGTGCCAAATGTCCCAACTCTGTGTAAAAACACAGAGCTACTAAGATAGTTATGAGACTTAAAATTGTATCCCATTCTCTTTTTCCTATTCAGGAGGCCTAAAATGGCATACAAAGCATTGGCATACAAAGCATAAATATAAGAAAAACAATTATCTAAAAAATATCACTCCACTAAAAACTCATCAATGGTATTTTTAAGGCAAAAGAGTCCCCCAAAAGCCTACAATAAAAAATGTTTCTATTTTTTCCCCTTTACAATTTTAGTATTGTGCTCAGGTGAGGTTGTTGTTGATGAGTTGGTTTTCATGGAAAGAAGTTGCATAGTAGAATTGCCACAAGCAAGAAGTTCCTGCTCTAGTGTCTATCCTCATTGGTTTAGTCTTCTAGCGAAATTGATCTTATAATAGAGAATATCCAAAGTTTTAAATGGGTGGAGTATATGGGGTCTTATGGGAAGGGTAGTACCTCTGTTCTGGGACATGTCATGCTCCTTCTGGGGTATGTCTGCCCACCTTTGGTCCGCACCCTGAACTCAGCTCTCACCTGTGGCTCCTAGAAACTGTCAGCATGTGGCAGCAGCCCCACCCCAGGAACGGCCTCAACTGGCCAACTAGGTGAGGTTAGCCAATGGGTCTCAAGCCCTTGGTGAGTTATGGACTCCCCCTGCACGTAAGGCTCCGGTGGATTGAGCAGACAAGACCAACAGTGGGTCCAGCAGTCAAGGTGGTTTTTGCACATTCTGTAAAGGGAAGTGAGGGGCAGGTAGGACTTCTCTTTCGAGACAGATTGATGCCAACGACAAATGGGCGGGCAGGTTCACAAGGCAAGAGTGCAAGTAAATTCAGCAAGAAATGGATGGATAAAGATTGCCCACATTAAACTCTTCCACCTTTCAGTCCTTTTTAGAGAAGATACTCCACTGAAGCACCCAAAGGGGAAAACACCATCAATTTGCCTGGTAGCTAAAATGTTGGGAACTCTGTTAAATTCTGAAAGCAAATGGCAAGTTGCATTTGGCTTTAACACCCATGAAATGCATTTTGAAAAGCAATATTGCAAATGCATAGTTGCGGGAGAGTTGACCCTAAGATGATCCTGTAACCTTTCTGGAGATCTGTCCACAGTTCTCTTATCTCCAAATTACAGGGATCATCCATTCCGGAATACTTATTCCACACACAAGTGCAGAAACACAGCAAATTTGCAGCCTATGAATGTGAAACACCAGAACAATCCCTGAATACAGACCTCAATATTTTTTAGCCATTACAACAGCCTGTGACCCTTTGCTAGCTGAACAGTTGTCATTTTAAAAAAAAAACCTGTTCAAAATGTACTAAATCTGAGAACTCTAGATTGGCACTTCTAGATAACTTTGTTATGTAGGCAGCTTTCTGTGAAAGTCCTGTTTCCATCTCATTGTTTCCCTATTACACAACCAGTGGGTGGTAATAGCCCCTGCTGTGACTGTTAGGCTGCCTTCCCCTCCCCTGGGAAAATGCTGCAAGGGAGCCTCGGGAGGTTAAATTATTGGTTGTTAGTAGTGATTAGCACCCACATTGCACTTTCATCTCCAGACGCTTTATGAGCAGTTAATGAATAAGAAAGTGAGAACTGGGTGTCACTGCCCAGGGTGTGGAAGGCCCTCCAGGGAAAGGGATAACATTCTATCAAACTGTTTATGTGAGTGGTTCTTTGTAAGTTATACTGGAGTCATTTGTGCTAACCCCATTGGCTAGACAGCTGATTCTTTCCCCCAAAGGCTCAGTAGAAAAGGAAGGTACAGTGAAGGAAGAAAATCCAGTAAGGTGGGGCAGGGGCAAGTGCTACTAGTCTCTTGTAAGATTAGAAATAGCTCATCTGTGAGTGCTTGCTCTGGCAGTACATACACTAAAAATTGGAACGATGCAGAGGAGAAGCAGCTCATCTGTGCATAGAATGCTCCATCCATACTGTCACTTGTTCAGTAACTTAAGCATGGGGTGGGGTGTTGCAACAGATATATTCGGCGTAGGATTGGATTGATCCACTGAAGTCTGGTCAGTCCCAGTGCCAAGAGGGGACAGGACTAAGTCCATTTCCAGGGGAAATCCTTAAATAAATGCAGACATTTTTCATAAATACATTTAAAAACAACTTAGGATGTGGTATATGGATTCTCTCTCTCTCTCTCTCTCTCTCTCTCTCTCTCTCTTTCCTAAAAACTGCTTGGACCAGTTAGAAAGTGATGTGCTTGCTGCACTTGCTGCAGATCTTTAATATAAGGCATGGGTTACAATGTGCTGCCAGTTCTTGGGTAATTGTATGGAGGAAAATATGGCTTTCCCCATAAGGTGGTGTGATGGGACGATGAGCTGCTTGTGTGTAAAATCCTAGTCCCTCAGAGTTTGGTCAAGTTTGCAAACCTCTGTCTGTAACGGAGCCCCTTAAACATGGCTCCGTCAGTCGCTGGCAGATTCCGACAGTGGTTGCTTTCGGAATCGCTTCCAACATAAAAGCTCCTTAACGGAAACACGTCTTCTGGACTCTCTGCGTGACAGTTTCCGGCGAGGAGTGGGTGTCCCTACAGGAGGTCCTGAAACCTCCCCACTGTTTTCGCTGGAAGTGTCTCTGAGCCATCCCTCCAGCTCCCTTTCCCTCAGCTCAGCTCCTCTCCCCCTACTGGTTCCCTCTTCAGCTGCTGAGTCTCTCCCAACCTGTGTGAGCCCTTTCACTTCCCTTCCTTCCGATGGCAGTTCCCTGACATCCACCTCCCCTCCAGGGCCCCCTTCATCCCCTCTCGCCCCCTCCTCTACGGGCGGTGAGGAGGCAAAACCCCGGAATGAACTTCCTTCATCTTCCGATGTCCCGAACACTTCTCTCCACCTGTTGCGGTTCCTGGTCTCGAAGTACTCCTCCTCCTCAGAGTCCATCTCCCCTTCCCCTTCCGATTCCGAGAATCCTTCCAACTCCTCCTCCTCATCGGTGGTCCCAAAGTATTCCCTCCGGAACCTCTCCACAGGCTGAGGTTTCCTTGGGAACCTTTGATGGAACGTTTCTATCAATACCTCGTCATTGATATCTTCTGCCATTACCCAAGTGTTTTCTGACTCCGGTTCTCCTTCCCACGCTACCAAATACTCCACCTGATCCCCCTTCCATCTGGCGTCGAGGATTTCTGCCACATGGCTGCTGCATTCCCTTTCTTCTATGACCGGTCCCCGAGTGGCCATCCCTTCTCGTCCCCCCTCATACGGTGACAGTAACGACCTGTGAAATACTGGGTGCAGTTTCATGTGGTTGGGTAACCGGAGCCTGAAAGCCACTGGGTTGACCTGTTGAATGACCTCAAAGGGACCCAATCTCCTGGGTCTTAATTTCTTACAACCTCCTTTGAACGGCAACCCTTGGGTTGACAGCCACACCCTATCTCCCACCCTTATGGTTTCACCTTCCCTTCGGTTCTTGTCTGCCTGCCTCTTGTATTCTTCCTTCGCCCTTTCTAAGTTGAGTTGGAGCTGACGATGGATTGCTTCCATTTCTTCTACAAAATGCTCGGCTGCCGGGACACCCCATCTCTCCCCTTCTCCCCCTGGGAAAGCCCTGGGATGACACCCATAATTAGCCAAGAAGGGGCTCATCCCTGTGGACACATTCTCGGCATTGTTGTAGGCAAATTCCGCCAGCGCCAACTTTTCTACCCAGTCATTCTCTCTGTCATTGACATAACACCTCAGGTATTGCTGGAGGACCCCGTTTGCTCTTTCCGCCTGCCCGTTGGTTTCAGGGTGCCGGGCAGTCGAAAAGTTGACCTCCACCTGCAGTAAGCTCATGAGCTTCCTCCAGAACCTGGAAGTAAATTGTTTTCCTCGGTCTGAGACCACCCTCAATGGCACCCCGTGCAACCTAAAAATGTGTTCTACAAATAAGTTCGCTGTCTCTTCCGCCGTGACTGCATGCGAGCAGGCTACAAAGTGGCACATCTTTGTTAGTAGGTCTACCACCACCATGATGGCTGTTTTCCCCTTGGACTTCGGCAGATCAGTCATAAAATCTATCGACACTGCCTCCCAAGGTCGTTCTGGGGTTGGTAAGGGTTCTAATAGCCCCGCCGGTGCCCGCCTCTCCCCTTTGGCTCGCTGGCATTGCTCACACCCTCTTACATACTCCCGTACATCTTCCCTCACCTTAGGCCACCAAAATTCCCTGGTGACCAACCACATGGTTTTGTGTTGTCCAAAATGCCCCGCCGTGGGGCTGTCGTGCAACTGCTTGAGTACCCTCCCCCTTAAGTCTCCTTCAGGGATATACAGTGCCCCTTTGTAATACAAAGCTCCATTTCTTTCCTCGAAACCCCCTGGTTCCTCTCCCTCACCCCTAAGACCTCTGAGCTTATTCTGGGCGTATTCATCATTCTCTGTTTCCTCTACCAGTTCTCTTTGTCCCACCAATGCCGCCCCACACACCCAGCGGTCCTCTGGAATGACATGTCTCTCTTCTGGTGCTCCCTCCCCCTCCAAATATTCAGGTTTGCGTGAGAGAGCGTCCGCCCTAATGTTCTCTGGGCCTGGCACGTAACAAATCTCAAAGTTAAATTTGGAGAACTCCTGGGCCCATCTCACTTGCCGTTGGTTGAGCACTCGTGCCGTCCTCCAATACTCTAGGTTCTTGTGGTCAGTGCACACTTGCACCTTATGTTGTGCGCCAATTAGCAGGTGCCTCCATCTCCGGAACGCCTCATGAATGGCTAGTAGTTCTCGGTCATACACCGTGTAGTTCCTCTCGGATTTGTTCAGCTTTCGCGAAAAAAAGGCACACGGTCTCCACTCTGACTCCTCCTTCCCTGGCTGCAGAAGCACCGCCCCAATAGCTCTGTCTGATGCGTCAGTTTCCACTCTCATCGGTTTTTGTAAATCCACATGCAGGAGTTGTTGTTCCGAGGCGAAGGCCCTTTTTAGTTCCTCAAATGCTCGCTCCGCCTCCTCAGTCCAAACGAACTTCTTCTTACTGCTGAGACAGTCCGTAATGGGCGCCGTCAGGTGGGCAAAGTTTCGGATGAACTTACGATAGAAGTTCCCAAATCCTAGGAACCTCTGCACATCCTTCCTTGTTTTGGGTGTTTTCCATTCCAGCACCGCCTGGACCTTGCCGGGATCCATGGCCAATCCCTTGTCTGACAGGCGATACCCCAGGAATTCCACCTCCTTGGTATGAAACTGACACTTCTCCAGTTTCACCCACAGCTGGTTGGCTTGCAGCCTGCTCAACACTTCTCTGACGTCTCTCACATGCTGCTCCTCATTCTCAGAATACACCAACACGTCGTCTAAGAAGGCCACACAATTCTTGTAAAGCAAAGGCCCCAGGACGTGGTTCATAAACGATTGAAAGCACGCGGAGCCTCCTTGTAGGCCGAAGGGCATAACTAAATATTCAAATGCCCCCAAAGGGGTGAACATGGTGGTTTTCCATTCATCCCCCTTCCTTATTCGTATCAGGTTGTACGCCCCCCTTAGGTCCAGTTTAGTAAAAATCTTTCCCTTCCTGACCCTTGTCAAAATGTCGTCAATCCTGGGCATAGGGAAAGCCACTGGTTCTGACACTGCATTTAAGGCCCTGAAGTCACACACAAGCCTCGGCTTGTTCGTGTTTTTTTTATCCACAAAAAACACTGGGCTGCCCCCCACCGCCCTGGACTCTCTGATGAACCCTCTCTTCAGGTTCTTGTCAATGAACTCTCTTAGCTCCTGCATCTCTCTGTCTGACATGGCGTACAGCTTGCCTACAGGGAGCTGTGCCCCAGGGAGTAAATTGATTTGACAGTCAAAGGGTCTATGCGGGGGTAGTTGGTCAGCTTCCCTTTCGCTGAAGACGTCGCGGAGATCTGCGTATTGTCGTGGTACCTTCACGTTCTCCGTTACTTCAGTCCCTGCTAGGGTGGCTTGGGCCCCTGCCAAACCCTTTCCCTCTTTGCAGTGTTCTAAGCAATGTGCTGAACCAAAAGAAACCACTCTCTGATGCCAGCCCACCAGCGGATCATGTAACGCTAGCCAGCTCATCCCCAATATAATGGGAGCTCCTCCCAAGGTGGCCACATTAAACGCTATCAGTTCGGTGTGCCTTGCCACCTTCATTATCATTGGGACGGTCTGCAAGCTGACTTCTCCTCCCAACAGCTCCCTGCCATCGATCGTGGTCACCTGCAGGGGGTTGCTTAAAGGGATCGTCTGTATCTGGTGTTCAGCTGCAAACTCTTTGCTCATGAAATTGCAGGAGCTGCCTGAGTCCAACAGCGCCTTTATCTTTAGAGGGTGTCCGTTTGGCAGCTCTAGCGCCACTTCTATCACTAGGGCGGGTTTAGGAGGTTCTGGCGTGGGCACTTTCACTGCTCTTTGGCCTGGCTGCTGTGCCCCGACGGTGGCAGCCAGGCGTTGGCTTTTACTTGCTTCGGTATTTCTTCCTCTCTTCCCTCCACAGCTCCTACCATCCCTTGCCATTCCTTCCTCTGGGGGCAGACTCTGGCAAAGTGACCTGGCTGTTGGCAGAGATAGCATTTCCGGGCGCCTTTTCCCTCCTTCTTTCCCCCCTCACTGGGCTTTGAAACTGCGCGCGCGCGCGCTGTTCCGATTTCCATCGGCTCTGCCGGCGGGAAAGTTGGCTCTGGAATGTCTGGAATGCGGAACTCCTTCCAACGTTCCCCCTTCCCTTCCCGCCTCTCCAATGCTCTCGCCTCCTGGCGCGCTCCTATGGTCAGCGCTGATTTGGTCAGCTGGTCCATAGACTCCGCCCTGGGCGCCCGGGAAAGTTCGTCTTTCACAGCCGAAGAAAGCCCTTCTTCAAAGAGCATTTGAATGGGTTCCGCCGATAGATCCCACCCCAATTTATGGATCAACATGGTGAACTCAGTCCAGTACTCACGGACAGATCGGCTCCCCTGTTTGCAAGCCATTAACTGTCTGCGGACCACTCCCTGTTCAATATCGCTGGAAAACATCAGATCCATGGCGCGAAAGAACTTCATCGTGTCCTTTAGGACGTCACTATTCGCTGCCATCAGGGGTCTAACCCAGTCTCTCGCCCCCTTTTCAAGATGCCCAATCACGAAAGCCACTCGTGATTCCTCGTCAGGGAATTCATCAAACTGCAGATTGAGGGCATATTGCATCTCTGTCCGAAAGCCATGATAGTCTTTGGGCTCCCCCCCAAACTTCTGCACCAATCCTGGTACCTTTCTGACGAGCTGGGTGTCTTTCCCCTTTTTGTCTGCATCCTGAGCCCTCCTCTCCTCAAGCCTCGCCGTCTGCAGCGCTAGCTGGACCTCCAACACCCGGTACCTTTCTTCCAGGCTTGGACCCGCTCCAGCTCCTGCTTCTCCGGTTCCGGCTGGGTTGCTCATGATGCCTTCTCCTGCACAAGCTGCTCACGAAGACTGTCGGAATGCTGTGATGGGACGATGAGCTGCTTGTGTGTAAAATCCTAGTCCCTCAGAGTTTGGTCAAGTTTGCAAACCTCTGTCTGTAACGGAGCCCCTTAAACATGGCTCCGTCAGTCGCTGGCAGATTCCGACAGTGGTTGCTTTCGGAATCGCTTCCAACATAAAAGCTCCTTAACGGAAACACGTCTTCTGGACTCTCTGCGTGACAGTTTCCGGCGAGGAGTGGGTGTCCCTACAGGAGGTCCTGAAACCTCCCCACTGTTTTCGCTGGAAGTGTCTCTGAGCCATCCCTCCAGCTCCCTTTCCCTCAGCTCAGCTCCTCTCCCCCTACTGGTTCCCTCTTCAGCTGCTGAGTCTCTCCCAACCTGTGTGAGCCCTTTCACTTCCCTTCCTTCCGATGGCAGTTCCCTGACAGGTGGGTTTTGATTTTTTTTAAGGTAGGAAGGAATAGACTGTGATCAGAAGGGTCTATAGACATTCAATCTGATCCACGTGCTTACTTCCCCCCAATCTGATACTTATCAGTTCATCAGATGTGGGCTGGGGAGATGTGCTCCAAATTGCAGAGTGAATCAAAATCCTCCCCCAACCTTAGTTCAGAGTCAGAGAATCAGGAGTTATGAGGCTATGTAACGGTGTCCCAAAGCCTCCTGCCTGTTGCACCTGTAATTTCTATGTCTTCTTCCAGTATGGAAGAAACACTCATTGCACCTTATCTGTTGGCAACTGTTGGCCATAATGGAATAGCAAGCCCTTTCTTTGTCTATAACGGGATAGCAAGCCCTTTCTTTCCATTGAGGGATGGATACATGGTTGAAAGAAAGTAAATGAGCAGAGTGTTTTAAGGGGTCTCCCTTCAGATATCAAATGGCAAAGTTTTTTTGTATCTCTCCCCACAATAGAACAGCTGCAGGGGTTAACTTGGTGTTCAGTTGAATACCACCCAAAATACATAAGATGGATCAGAAGTGTAGACTGAAAGTATTTAATTGGGGGAGACAAACATGTTGCTAAAACGATGGTGAACAGAAAGGTGTTATTTATTGGCATTGTAGTTAGAGCACTAGCACTCTTTCTCCAAAGCAGTATTTTGCTAATATTTTGAGGAGGCTTCAGACTTTTGTGGGAAGGTTGGAGGTGCAGTAGGTGTGCCCATCGACACTGAGGGTGCAATGTGAACCGAAGAATTACATTCAGATCAGCCACATCAGCTTTCCTTCTGATAACTCCCATCTTCAAAGCAGATATTGCATTGTGAATTTTCATATATGTTAATAGAAATAGGAATTCTCTGCACGCTTCCTTTTTGGTGTTTTGAAAGCACCATTCAATGGAACAGTTAAAAGCCTCCTTACATTTCACAATGCATTCCTCTTGCCTCATGTGGAAACTGAGAGTGCCTTCTCTGGGAACCTGCTCTTGGGGAGTGCACATATGGCAATGATTTAACAAATACAAATGCTGTCTGCTCAGAGTGCAGGTATGGACACTTGCAAAGCGATGTCTACAAAAGTGCTTTTAGAAAACCCGCAAGCCACAGAGCTTCAAAGGCTGAAGTGTGTACACAGCCTTAGAAACAAATGCAGTGCCAAAATCAGCAAATGAAACAAAGGCTTCACTTCGCTCAGACAACAAATGAAGGTACCTTAAAGTTAGGCTTTTCTGTTTTTGTCTTAGGCCATTTTCACATAACATTAAAAGTGCCTTTTAACCTCCCACACACTGTTTGCATGGATGTGTGAATATTAATTGGGATAGGGACAGGGACACAGAGAGAGCTAATTTTTAATTGTTTGCTCATTCTGTCCAACATAGCTTTTGCATTAACGTGGGAAATGCAGGCTTTTTACTGTCACATGTAGTTGTGCACATATCGGCTGATTCCATGCATATTTACTCAGAGGTAAGCCTCACATAGATCAATGGTAGATGTGCATAAGACTGCCACCTTAGAAGCTGGGTTCCATGTGCCTTTACTCAAAAGGAAGCCTGTGTTCTATATGGCACTTACTTCCAAGTAAACATCAGCCAGAAAATCTTTATTGGTTTTACACCTTCTTACCTGCTGAGCAGTTGTAATAATGCCCCACCCCTGGGAAAAAAGTCTCCTTCTCAAAATCCTTCAAGTTCTCAATATGAGTGCTTGTTGAGAGCTATCAGGTAAAAGAGGGCATTACAATTGCCACAACAAGCAGAAAAATAATAATTAAGTGGTCTGCCAAGACCCTCAACAGTTTTCATGGGAGGGGGGAGTTTGGGAACTACTGCCTTAATGGTTTCCCCCCTAAAATATTGCTACGCCAATGCAATGTGCTTTTTGAGTTTTTGCATGTTGTAACTTGTTTCTGATAGATAGATACATGCATCCTCCCTTTATAATCTTTAGTCACTTCTGGGCATTATGCGAGTGAGTCTAGTTTTGCGTGGACAGGCGGAGTCCCCAGATCCCGCGCGGTCCCCCCGTCATGTGGAATAACGACTCATGACAACATGCTATGGGATTAAATTGGCCACAACTTTATTAAATTTCAAATGTGGGTAGACCTTGGCTCAGGCATTGGGCGTTCTCCCTCCCCAGTCCCCAGCCGGGGACCTAGGGAGCATCAGGGTTATCCAGTGGGGGGGGGATGGGCCGGCTCTGGAGAACATATGTTCAAGCAGAGATAGCCGCCCCTGTTACGCCGCCGCTGCAGGGGAGAGCAATGACGACCTTTCGGCGTACGGTCAAAGCCTCCCTTCAGAAACCCCTTTAACGGGGAACCCTGGTATCACCGCCGCAAAGAGGAAAATGGACTAAAGGATTCCGCCCAAGGCCTGATACCTCCAAAGTTGTGACGTTTTGCTACTGGAAAGGCGAAACCTGCCAATGCAGGGAAATTCCTTTCCGGCCCTTTAACAGCGACCTTAACGTAGCAGCGCCCGCATACCTGCGAAGAAAAGTTAACCTGCAAAAAAGACATTAACTGAGGGTGGGTAGGGTGGGAGAAGCTCTGGAGCCAAGTGAGGATTCTCAGGTAAGATCCTCCCTCTATTGTGTGGGCAGGTAATCTCTCCCCTACCTGGCCTGGTCTCCTTGGCAACGCTTCCCCCAGGTGGGATTGGACAACTGACTGAGGTAGGCGGAGACCTCCAGGTATCCCACCTGAGGGAAGGCAAACCAAGCCTATGCTGTTGGAGCCGCTCCAGATCTAGGGGCTGCGCGCGTCCACGCAAAGGGCGCCCCCCGTTTTAAGCGGAGAGCAGTCATTATAAAAAAAAAAATCAGTCAGCTTTGTACGTCCGATAAACACAGCTAATTTACCGGGTAAAGCAAAATCCTATAATCTGTGGTTTTTCCAAAAGAGGATGGTGTTTGGTAAGTTGGGGGGGGGGATACAACTAGAGAGGTGAGTAGACAGATATGCACACAATTAGATGGGGGGGAAACATACCGTAAATATATAAAATGTGTCATGGAGTATGCAGCCTGCACTTCAGCCCTGCAGCTTCTAATCTATAACACATTGCTGGACAATCACATTTTTCTAGGCATTTGCAGACTGGAAGAGCAATCTAACCACCACCACCCTTTGCCTTGTAGTTTGGATTGGGCAGAAGTGTCCTCTCTGCCCAGCCCTGCCAGTCTCCATTGGCCTTTCACTGGCTGTGGAGATCCCAGTACCACTCCAGTGGAATTGACTGTCCCTCGCTTCTACCAACCAAACATGCAAGTGAGTGGAAGTGCTGTCACTTGGATCTCCACCAGCTGCAGCCAGTGCACAGCCCCCAATGGGCTTTCCAGCCCCAGAGCTGTGCCAACCTAAGTCAGTCTCATTGACATCAGCTGACAGGATCAGATCCACCCCGGCCATTATGTGAAGCAGGGCAGCAGATACAGCGGTACTTCATTCAAATAATGATATTGTATCCATGTTAACTTTCCTGATAAATCCTTAAATTCTTTTAATTTAAACTCTCCTCCCACTTGTTTTAATAAATTTCTATAAGCTGTCCAACCTTCTATCATATTCTTTTTCATTACCACTATGGCTTCCAGCAGTGAGAGCCAAAGTGGTGTTTCTTTCTCCAATAACTTTTGGTATTTATCCCATATTTTATACAATTTTTTCCGAATTATGTGATTTGTAAATCCTTTCTGTACTTTCACCTTTTCATACCACAAATAGACGTGCCAACCAAAAATATTACTATGACCTTATAAATCTAAAATATGTGGATTCTCCAATGTCATCCATTCCTTCAACCAACAAAGAGAAGATGCTTCATAATATAATCTCATATCCAGAAGGGAGAAATCTCCTCTCTTTTTTGCATCTATCAATATTTCATATTTTATTCTCAGGTTTTTCCCCTTGCCAGATATATTTAGAAATATATTTATGCCATGTATTGAAACAATCTGTCTTGCCAATCACCGGACTTGAGAGAAACAAAAACAACATTCTTGGTAATACATTCATTTTTATAGTCAACACTCTACCTAACAGTGAAAGTTTCATTCTGTCCCAAATTTGCAAATTTCTTTTAATATCTTCCCAGTATTTTAAATAATTATCTATGTACAAATTTATATTATTTGCTCTTAACCATATACCTAGATACTTGACTTTCCTTTCAATCTTTAGACCTGACATATCTTGTAATTTGTTTTTACTCTCATCATTCATATTTTTTACCAAGAGTTTGGTTTTGTCTTTATTAATCTTAAGACCTGCTACATCTCCATTTTTTTTTAATCTCTTGTAATACTTTTGGGATTGACTCTATTGGTTCTTCTACAGATATCACCACGTCGTCTGCAAATGCTTTTAATTTATATGGTCTCTGTCTCACTCTTATACCTTTAATTTCTTGATTACATCTTACAACAAGGGTGACAACGGGCAGCCTTGTCTCATTCCTTTAGTTATTTTGCAATTCTCAGTCAATACATTATTTACTATCAATTTAGCTGACTCTTCAGTATATATTGCCCAGACTCCTTTTATAAAAGTGTCTCCACAGCTTATATATTCCAAAACTTTAAAGGTAAAATCCCAGGAGACATTGTCAATCTCAGCATATCTTTCATGTCCAGTAGTCTTCCATGACTGTTCCAGTCCAAGCTGCCTAAAGTAGCTTTGACCACATGGATTTCCTGTTTCGTGACGGTCTTCTCACCAAATCAGAAATGGGTTTTGCAACACCCATAGTCTAATTTTAGAAGTGGTCACTAGAGCAGGATGGACACATTTGGTTCCTGTTCTCAGACCTAGGCTCCTCATCACTTCTTGGCACACAGAAGGGACTGTGTTTTGGATCATTGACACTGCAACGTGTTGAATACTGAGCTCACATGCTGTATAAAATAGCAGTACAGTGGGCATCCAGGCTGTTGTTTAAGGGCTATGCAACCCTCTTTACAATGTCAGCAATTCATTTTATGTGGCATGATCTCATCATTAAAATGTACAGCAGGTAAAGTGATAAGAAGGCATCTTAAGCCTTCCCAATTTAAAGTAGCAACCTGAAGATTTAAGTTGATAGGGGTGCCTATCAACTCTACAATTCTATGATTTTATGTTGCCATTTTGAGAATGGTAACCCGTTTTTACCTACCCAGATTAAAGGAAGAGGCTGATTTGCCATGCAGAGTGTTAGTTTGCCATTAAGGAACCCAGTTAGTTACATGTTGCAAGCATTCATGAGTTAATAGATCTAGGCTTCTCAATTACAATACACAAAACAGGGTCCATATTACTTTATTTTTATTGTAACTATTTCTGTTTGACTCCAGGCATTATGGGGCTGGAGTTATTTTCATCCCGCCAATGATGACATGCATCTAATCCCAGGGGCTGCCAGTCAGGATAAATGAGCCCTTCCGTAAGCAAGAGTGTATCTTTCTGCTGCTGTTCCCATGCAGAATGAGGGCTGTTCTGAGAAGGAGCAGCTAATTCCATTAGCTGGCATATTTGCCAGCCAAATCTGGGTATTCCCTAAGCAGCATCTAACAGTCCACTGGCTTGGAGGAGCAATGGTTGCATAAGCTTCTTTAGTTAAAAATGCAACAAATCCATTTTGAGACTTCAGATAGTCATGTGAATGACCCACATTTGCAATACTTGTGGGTATGTGTTTGTGTGTCCCCATGCAATCAAAGGTCTGCAGGAATTCTGCGCATTTTGGATGCACTGTCATGGTCCTAGTGGGGAGACCTGAAAATGTTACTTAACAGGTATGCATCTGGCTGCTTCAACCACTGCTGCTACTGCTTTGACATTTCTCTAAAGTTTGTACACGGATGGCATGCATGTCCAGAACTAATAGAGCACTGCACAAACATGTAACAAGCCAAAATGCTAGCTTCTCTGAACGATGGGTAAGCATGCATGCCCACACTGTCACTATTAATGAAGTACTGGGCACAGTCAGTGACCACTCTTCTACTGGACATTTTAGAACTCTGGAAAACCAGGATTCTAAAATAGACAGGGAGCCTGCATGAATACAGGTTTGCAACCTAACAGAGGTGTCCCTGGTGGTGACAAGAAAGATAACAGTGGCAGTGTCATCTCTTACAGCCCACTACACATAGTTAAAACATCACAGTTATCACTAGAGAAGCGATCTTTGTCTAAGAACTGAACCACCTTAGAGCTGAAATGGCATTTTACAAATAGTGAAATCTGGTGATGTTTCAGAAACCAAAATTTGGATATTTTTCTCTTTCTTGGCATGCAACAGTCAAATTTCAGAAATGAAACTTGAGGTCAGATTTGGAATTCATGGCTTGTATCCAATGCAGCTGTAAGTAAGTGCCCCATCAGTCACTGCCCAAAATGGCATCTGCCTCCCCTCCAGGGAAGAAAGAGGGAGGGAGGGTCTACATCAGGAACTAGGGTGGAGGAAAGAACAGCATTAGGATATGCTGTCTCAGTGAATCCTGCCGCCTGAGGCAGTCATCTCACTGTGCCTTATGGGTGGGCCAGCCCTGCAATCAGCATAAGGATTTCCACTTGTGCAATGGGACTTTCTCCCCTTTTTCTGCCCCATGCGCCCCCTAAATTTGCTCTGGGTTTCCCCCCAACCCTCTGGAGCAGATTTGCGGAGGGTGCAAGGGAAGGTGGGGAGAGTTGGATATAGACAGAGGACAGAGAGGATCTGAAAGTTTGATCAGAGCGCTACATGAATTTGCTTCCACTCTATGCAACTTACGCATAGTATGTGCAAGGGATTCTGGCCAATTGATTTTTCCAGTGGTGTTCTGCAGAAAAAGTGATCAAAACTGACCAGGTTTCTAACTCTCTATCATCTACAATCTGAACTGTAGTGTAGCCCACAATGTGTGAGAAACATTGAACTTTCATAAATGAACACTAACTAGCTACTACTAGTTGAATATTGTCTGCTGTCCAATATGACTGTTTGGATATTCAATATCTTCATCATTCTGGAGGACAGAAGTCTTCTTTTCCCTAGCCAGGAAAAAGCCAGCATGGGCATAGGAAGAAGTGAGTGGCATATCCTGGGTTAAAAATCATGGTCCTGATCCTGGCATTGTCATGACTTAGTATTGCTGAAGGCAATGGAATTTAAGCTAGTCATACCTTTAGCTGAATCAGGTCCCATATCTCTCACGGCAGAGGCCTTCCTGTTTAACCAAGGTCAGGGAGTCTTAAAGGCAGCATGCTTAAGACATGAACTGTTGCTAATGGCCTGGATTCTTAGAACTGCTGAGTGTATCAAAAGAGACTTCCTTAACATTTCCGGACATTGAGGAGATGTTGATATGGGGGGGGGGATAAATAACTTATTCCCCCCAAGAGTACTCTTCCTGATTAAATTATGTGGGTGCAGGAAATCCCTCCACTGTTCTGACCCTGATGAAGTTGAAAATCTTCTACTGCAGCCCTGGAAAAGGACAGTGACTCAGATGTATGTATCAGCGTGCAAGGCCAGTCACACAAGGCTGGGCAGGAGCCAGGGCTAATGCAAGGGACCTCGTCATGGTCTCTCCGGGGTGCGTTTCCATAAGGAAATCAGAAGTATTTACAGACGATAAAAGAACGAAGTGCTGCCAGGAACAGTTTAAAAGCAGAATCGCCTGCCTATAAATTCTCTCTTTTACTGCAAGCAAATAGGAATGAGATCCCAGCAAGCATGTAAAGGCAGCTGCACACTGAGGGAAAGGAGCTCCCACGCTGCGGGATGTTTCTATATTTGTCTTTTTAAACTGATCATTTTAAATAGGAAGTGATTTTAGCACAAGCCAAGAGCGCCTTGCTGCCTGCTCAGGCTCCCGGTCTTGCATTCAGGGATTTGAATGCGTGAGAGTTGTGCATAGCAAAGAGACAGCCTGATCATTGGCTCCAGAATCCTCAACTAACCACCACTCATTCTGCATCCATAAATTTGATTAAATTATGTATAAATCTATGTAATTTTGCATAAGATGCTGGCCTGGGAACACTGGTGGGTAAATTCTTTTTTGAAGGCAGGCTCACATGGAAGGATATAGAAATAAGTAAAGGAAGGAGAGGCTAGCCACTGGGAAGCTACATGTGACCTCAAAATATTGACTAGGCACTCCCTTTATGGTTTTCTCAACAGCGATGAGGATTAGAAACCTTGTTTGCTTTAAAATTAAAGTAAATATTCTCAAGATTTTGAGGGGCATAAGAATCCAGATTCTGTAAATGACAGCTGATGCCTGCAAGTGCCTTGTATCTGTAAACACTTGTGCAAATCAGAGTCCTGAAAGAAAGTTGCCGCAGCTTTCCCCCCCATTTCTCTCATGGGGGAAGCCTGTTTCATGGACCCTCTTACATTTGTCCTAACAGACTTCCCTAAATTTTCTTGTTATTTATGTTTATACTCCTGACTTTATTGACATTCCAGTAAAATGATTCCGTAGCGCATCTCAAGAGATATGGCAAAATCCAAACATGTTTGCTAGGAATCTATTGTAGAGTGTTGGTCATTCCTATTTAGCTTTGAAAATAGGTTTCCAGCTAAAGCACGTTTGAAGAGAGTGGAACTACGGGCAGCAGCTTGCAGTTCTATAGAGCATATACGTACCTATTCTTTAGAGAATATACATTTGTTTCTCAAGCAAGTGGGCTAGAAGTGAGTTCAATATTTTTCTTCCTGAAACTTCAACATAAAACACTCCCTTTGGTTTGTATAGTCTCGGCTTCCATTATCAAGCAGCACAAGTTGCATCACAAGGCTAGGACATGAGCTATGGGTGCCCTTGGAACACCACAGAAACACCTATCTTACCTAGGTACTTGCACAGCCGCCCACAGATTGGATGCCATAAATAATTTCTGTCTCATCTGCCATGGTGTTTTTCTTTTCAACTGGGAGCTCAGCTGAGGACAATCCAAGGATATGCCTGCACATGCAGCTCTTCCATTTCTGGGCCAGCCCAAGACGTTTTTCCACCTGAGGCGGAGCAACAATTGGAGCCTCCCTGCCACCAACGAAAAAGTCAACATGCATAGTTCCCAAGGTCAGCCAAGTTATCTTGGCACCTGAGGCAGACAATCCCACAAGTGCCTCACCTCTCCTTTCTGGCAGGAAAACGAAAATAAAAATAAATTGAAATAACTAACTGTTAGCTGCCCTTTCATCACACCCCAAATCAGACTGCCTGAGGCAACCATCTCAGGAGCCATCCTCACTCATGCCCTTCTGGTTTGACAGCACCAAACCAAAGGTCTTACCATGTGGCACATGGGAACCCTATGCAGAAAGCTCACATTGGCTCATGCAAGCAGTGGGGCCTCCATTGGGTCAACCTTTGTCTGCCATGGTAGAGGAACACATCTCCGCTCGTGATATTGTAGTTTGGATGTGATTAATAACCTCCAACCCATGGAAAAAGTGTCATGCAGACAGACTGTGGTTGAGACTTGGGCTGGATCTAGACCCATCAGAGAAGTGTTTCTGGAAAACACATGGTAAACTTTATACATTGGTACCTCTAGTTACCTACTCAATCCGTTCCAGGGTGCTGTTCACACCCTGAAAAGTCCGCAACTAGAGCACCGCTTCTGTGCACACACGCGACACAATAGAATGCTTCTGCGCATGTGCGCATAGCGAAACGTGAAAGGGCCTCGTTCGTATCCTGAAAAAACGCAACTGGAGACTGACGTAACAAGTGGTACGACTGTATGAGAAATCGTGTTGGCAAAAATGGAACTTCACAGCGCCATCTAGTGACACAGTGCTTTCATACATATACAATGCATATAAAACTCTTTTTCTTTACCAATCTAGCTAAGTCCTTGGAGTTAATATCTCAGACAAAAGAAGTGACAAGTTCAACTGAATGAACAAAGCCATTCTACGAGGATGCTCTTCCTCCCTTCCTCCCTCTCTTCCTTTAAGAGCAAGGAGGTGATTGCTTTTTATGCAATCTCTTCTTAACAAAGTCACACTAATCCCCACACTAATCCTTAATGCTTCTTGGAGAACCCCACAAAATAAAGGAAGCACGTTTGCAACTGCAGAAGAACCCAAGAACCTTCTGGGAGCACAGTAGTATCTCAGAGATGCACAGCCAGGCTTTTAATGGAGGGCTGGATAGTTTTCCCACCTGCTAATTAAATGACTCTGGATCATTAGAATCTTGTAATTTAGCTGTTCAGGGAGGCAGATGCTGGCATATCAAAGCAGCATGGCCATATTTTTGAAGAGTTTTCCAGTTAGCTATCTCTACTAAGATGGATCCTATAGTATTCATGTTGAGGTCATTCATACTGTGTGAAATACAAGAAATCCCAAGTTTAAAAAGGTCATATATTGGAGCAAGCTCTGTTTCAGAATACTCTTTTTTTGTGTGTGTGTATGTGTCAAGCAGGGCAGCCTGAAAGTTCCTCTTTTACTTTATTGTGCACTATTAGAAATATATATTTACTTGAAATATACATTTGTTTGGATGTGTTTAACATCACACATACAAAAAAATATATACACAATAAGTGTACATACAAAACTATCCTGAGTAAGAGTGGAAAAGTCACACATCAAAGACATAACTGCTTCATAGTGTGAGAGAGTGGCTGGTTTGGGGGGCTCATGTATTTAACACAGAATACTTGACTATGCTATGTGATAGGTTAATGTGGCAATTATTTGAGTTTCTAAGTAAAACTACTGATAACTCATTGTCAACTATTTTCTTTAAACGTTTATTCTAAAAGGAAGCCTAATTTTCAGATGTAGAGAGAACAAGGTTGCTCAATATTTGATAATCCATCTCACCTATATAGCATGAAAATTGAGGTAAAACGGGAAAGCCCCAGGGATTGTGTCAGATCGTGGGCCATCCCTGTCCTCTTCCTTAAGTTGGTTTGTTTGGATAGGGCTGTGGAATGGTTCCTCCATGCAACTTCATTCCATAAACCTGGGGTGGCATCCGCAATGTCTCCTGGTAACATGCCTCACCAACCCTGTGCTCCTTCTCGAGTTTTCTGATGAATGGCATGTGTATCTCTCTGCATAGTATTAGCCTAGGATATTTTCACATAAGAAATAGAACATCAAAATCCCAAACACAGAATTGACTTCCATTTTTTAATAACATGCAAAGGGCCAGGTTGCAAGAAGGAAAGTGGAGCTACATCTGGAATCTGCCACCTAAAATGACACCTAAAGGTTGCTTAATGGAAAACTAGCTTCATATTCCAGATGGAGAAAATCTCTCTCTCTCTGTTAATGCTGGCTTACCATCTTATTGCACTTTAATATTTTCTCCTCATTCATTTTTTCTTCTGCAAAATGTGTATTTGTTCATCGAATTTCCTAAACAAAGTATGAGAAATTAAGGTAAGCTTTGCAAGAGATGAACTACTGGGACAAAACAGAACTCCTTGCAAAGTCATCTTCTGTCCAGGGTAGCTTGACGTAAAATGGCAACCCAACCCAAATTATGCTTATTAAGCTCCATTCAGTTCAGTAACATTTTATGCAGACTAAATGTTCTTAAGATTCCAGTCTCAGTTTTGCCAAGAGCTGAATTGTCTGGTGCAACCAAGAGTCCAGGCACAATTCTGCTCCCATGCAAGTTAAAATAACCAAGACAGACTAAACAGCTTAAAAATAGATTTCAACAAGGAACTAACTGTAAAGCCAATTCCTGAAAACATAACCTTAAGGCAATACTTACTAGAATCGTAAACCTGCTGTTCATCCCTAAATACTATTACTGATAATATATACTTAATAATGCAGTATGATGGAATGTTGGAATATTGCTTTTACTTTAAGTAAGGACAAAGGATTGTGAAATCCAACCCCTCATGTTTTTGCTAGTGCACACAGTTTTGCAGCAGTTATGCCCCCCTGCCCCCCCAAATAAGCAATGGGCCTATTTTCAAATGTTGGCTATCATGGGGTTTTTTGCATGTGGCCCCCTTTGGGAAAATTCTTCAGGGAGGGTGCAGCAACTTCCAACAGAATTACTGCTGCCTCCAAATAGATAAACCATTAGATCAGATGGAATAAGGCAGTCACTGCAATAACAAATGGAAGTGATAGACCAGCTCTTCAGGGTGAGGCTCAGGCTTCTAAAGCTTAGAAGCAAATCATTGGATATGGAGGGTAGATGGGGAAGAGTAGCATTTAGACTCCCCTCTGCCACCAGCCTCAAAGTATGACCTCAAGCAAATTGATTAATTTCCCCTTTGGAAGAAACTCTCATTATTCAGCTCCCCAAGCTCCGCAAGGACATTTGCTGCTGTGACCAGCTCAGCTGATTAAGGGCTATGAAGAGGTTGGTTTCCTCCCCTCTCTCCACAACTAGGCAAGTAGGGTCTGGTTTGTTGCAATGAAGGTACATGCAAGTTTGGGAAAGGGGCTTAATCCCTGAGAGGTGTGCATCACATGGGCTGGCACTATGCCGAAAGAGCCTGTTGGGGAGTCAAAGTAGGACATTAAGCAAGACAGGAGCTGAAAATGCTAGGCTCTCCTAGTAGTAATTTAAAGTTGGGTGACAAGATGCAAAGGAGGGAAGGACCCCTGTACCTTTTAAGAGTATTGTAGAAACAGGAGATTTTGCAACAATAGCTTGTCATGTAGAAAGAAGAAAAGCTATGCTGCTTAAATTGTTTCTGTAACTATTTTGGTTTTCTGTGTTTGGTGTATTTATTGCAAATACATATCTGCACAAAAACAGACATCAGCAATCAATAATTGCTGATGATGACAAATAAAAACTCTTACAAATTTATACCTAAATTGCATATTTTCTTTATAACTTTGATAAACTTTGCTGTGTGCTGTTGTTGTGTCAAATATGTTCTGTTAATTTTGAGACTTGAACTAACTTACCACTTCAACTCACAATATGCATCACAAATCATTAGATCAAGTTAATACTTCTAATATGCAAGTAGGAAGTTAATAACCAAGATAGGTGGGAGGATGGGATGGGATGGCATCAAGGAGTCAAATGATAATTTCACAACATGCTGGTTTGGGGGCAATATTGATGTAGTTCATGGGGTGGGAAACCCATGGCCCAGAGACCCAAAGCAGCCCTCCACACCTCCACATTTGGCCCTCGGGAGTCTCCCAAGGCACCTTCCTCAGCTACACCCCTCACTGGCCCTGTTTGCTCTTAACTTGAGTTAGAATGTGTTCTAGAGTTCTGATCATTCTTCTTGCTTGCCTGGGGAAATAATTTTTGTGTAGAAACAAGCCTACTGTACAAAGGTAAAACTAACATCAGTTTCTCTGCTTTATTTTACTGATGGCCCCACCCACCATGGTTTTGTGCTCCCCCCATAAAAGAAATGGTTTTCTGGAAGGGAATGTTGCCTTCAGGCTGAAAAATGTTCCCCACCCCTTTAGTACTCAGAGCAATCCAGAAAGTACATCCCATTTGTTATTAAATTTGCGTAAGGTGTTCCTTCATATGTAAGCCACTCATCCTCGAAATTTCAGTTCTAAGAGTTAATTCAGACATGCAGTCTCATCGTTCAGTGAATATAAGATAGTCATGCCTTGTATGTATGAAACAGCCATCGCAGATCAGTTACCACAGAACTTTCATAACACCTCAAAGATGATATTTTTCAATGGAAGCCATTCATATATTCAGCTGCAAGTTATCAATAGGAACAGTCATCTAGTAACGTACATACATAAATGAATCACCTCTTAGCTCGTGTCTCTAGGATGCACAGCTGTGTTATGGTTGGCACAGAAGAGGTAGGCACTGATCTTCTTCAGGAGGTACCACACCAACACTTCTTTGAAAGCAGTGGGGATCACTCTCTCCCATAATGAGCCACATGGACATATCTAGTGAATCCCTTCCTGCTATATGTCACAAGCCAAGATGGGCAACCGTCAAGAGAACAGATGGTCAGCCTAACCACTGCAACCACCCTCAGGCCACAATAACCGAAACTGATCCCATAAACTATTTCAGATGGTGCTCTAAACACTACAATTGTGGCATCCAGTATGGAAAGTTGGGAGCAACTTTACCTTCAAAATGTTTCACATATCCATTGTGGTGCACCTCTAAGTAATTAGCTGTATCTACCTCCAGAATTAATGTAACCTGCTTTTCCTCTCCAGGGCTAGATCTCAACAGCCCATTCACCACTCAGCAACCACTGGATGGTTCACCAAGGACTGCTGCCACTGCCACATGGTAGGCACAATTATGTCTTTAAGCCAAGGAGTCCTCTGGATCATTATGTCGATAGCACTACATATCTCACTGTTCCACAGCAAGACAAGGGCATTGACAGGAGTGACAGCCATAACATCTCCCAGAGTACTCAGGAATCCCTTGAGTTCCATATGTCTCCAAGGGTGGACTATCTTAATGGGTCTCCTACCATTGCAGGGGACTCAACCACAGCCAATCCAAACTTAACCAGGTGCGGTCCATGAACAGACCACCTGCCCATAACAATGGGGCCATTCCCACCTTTTGAAGGGCTCCCAGCCCACTCTGTAGTGAAGACCAGATTGAGCGTATAACCTGCAATGATGAGGCAAATGATCACAAGCTAACAAACCCTAAAAAACTATAGAAGGCAATCTTTTTGCAGGATGTTTCATGTTGCCGTAATGGAGTGTCACTTTTGCAAAACCAATATGTGAATGTTGAGGTGGTTCTTCCACTTTTGGAGGAAGAAGTTGTTGCCTGTCTTGGCCAACACAAAGCCCTGCTTTAAAATGAAACACAGCTCAGCAAAAACAGATCTAAAACGAGCAGGGGTGTTTGCATCTGCTACCCATTCATATTTTTTGTAGCAGTTCCCCTTGACCATCATGAGAAAATCATTCTGGATTAGCAGGCAATGACCCATGTGAACATGCCAGTCTGAATTTTGTTTCCAGATGCTTTGGACCTTTATAAAGGGATGAAGTCACACCTTTTTGAGAGACCTGATCTCTATGATGAGTGACACTTCTAAAGACATTTCAGATGTTCATTACAACCAGAGTCAAGATTAAAAAGATAGCCGATGAATAATCCAGCCAGGGACTGCCTAGAAATGGAAATAACAGGGATGGGTGACTGATCTGCTTGCGGTGAGGCGATGGGATGATGTCATCATAATGCAGTCAGGCGAAGGATAATCTGTTCCATGATTGGCTGTGATGAAGTTTTGTTCTGAGATCCTCCTAGCCTTTCGCTGCTTCATTAACTCTCACAGATTCCTCCTGTCAAATAGGATTGGGTTGATTCAGGAGGAAAGCAAGGAACAAGGTTATGGATCGGCCTGCACTTTAAGGACTTGAAACCTTTCCCATTGTGTTAACTGAAAGTTAACCCTTTAGCTGTTGAAAGTTTAGCAGGAGGAGAAGTTCTGCAGGGCCTAATACTACAACAGCAGCTCTTGTTGGCCTGCCTTGCGAATACACTGCAAGGCTGCATATCCTGAAGTCTCCTCTTTGAATGGAGGGCAAATTCAGAATATTTACATGGGGGAAAGGATGATTATGAGTTCCAGCAAAGAGTTCTGATAAAAATGCAAAATTGATACAGTCATCTGTTTGACATCTCTTCAAGTTCCTTAAATAGAGTTGGGTGTCACTCTTTTACTTGGGATGATGAGCACCAAATATTGCTATAGTTCAGGTGTGGGGGAACCTTGGGCTCCCAGGTGTTGTTGAACTACAACTTCCATCAGCCCCAGCAAACATAGCCAATGGCCAGAGATCCCAATGCTTGCTATAATTCACGTGAAAACTTCTAAAATTCTGCACTTGCACACATTTTCACAGAATTTAGCGCTTGGAAGTTATATATGAGAGCAGAACTGTAGCCAGCCTATCCTTGTCCAGAAAAGGTGGAGTTTGGTCAAATTCCTCCTAAGATTTATGCCAGCTGTGCTCTAGCCATCATCCTTCTTGCTTCATTACCTGCAGCTCCCAAGGATACCAGAGTACAAAATCAGAAGAGGCCCCAAGGAGTGATACTGTTAAGAGTCCTTTCCATATTCCTATTCCATAGTGAGATCAGAGCATCAACAGGAGTGGCAACCATGTCAGTCAGAAAATCTCTGAGAGCATTCAGGAAACTGCCATAAGTCTCCAAAGATGGACCACCTTAATGGCTCCCCCACCCCTGCAGAGGCATACTGCCATTATCAAACCAAACCTCACCAGGAAATGGTTCATCCAGGACAGCAGACTCACCAGTGGGATACTGCCTTTAAACCTTGTTGCAAAAACCAGATCAAGAATATGTCCTGGCACATGAGTTGAGTCTTTTATGTATTGAGACAGCCCTATGACTGCCACGACTCAGGAAGCCCCAGCGTGAATGCTAAACTTCCCCCAACACCATGATGAAGGAGTTCTTCAACACACACACTCCAAAACCAGCTTCACACCAGCTCAGCCAGGAAGGCTGAACAGAACAGACCCAATTCAGTCTCAGAGCAGATCAGCTTCCTTGTGTGGTCATTATCTCCTTCTCCCATGATTAAAGTGCCTTTTGGCCTAACACGTTTGTTGTCTAGCTGGTTTTCTTGTTTTTGTTGTTATATTCTCCAGTGTCCAGGCTTTCTGCAGTACTCTCCCAGATTCCACTTTTTTCCTCTCTGACTCTACTGTATGTAATTATTATGAGTTCATTTTATTATACCCTCCAACCCCCAACCCAGCCACACACACAAATATATATACACATATATATCTTTTAAGGCCATCATTAACTATAATTATCAGTCTCTGTCAGTCATCTTCTGCAATTCACAATGTGCCTGAAGCCATAGGAATCACTTATCCAACCATGGGTAAAATAAGCATACTTCCAAACATTCTGGGAAGATAATAGGCCTTAATTGAAAGATTTTTCCCACTCCCTTCTCTCTCCAGCTTCAAGCACCTCACGTCTTTCGCATTTCTTTCTTGAGGGGGTAGAATGTTTCTAGATGAGAGGCTTGGTAAGAATACACAGAAGATGGAGCCTTAGATAAACTTGGAAAAGCTATTTGTATTGAATAGCCTGAAGTCAGTAAGCAGAGTGACCTTACAACGATGCTGTCTGGAACCCTTCCCCATTGAATCATTTCTGGTTGTGGAGAAGGTTTGTGGCTTTGGGCTCTGAACTAAAGTGTAGCATTTGGAAGGTTGCACATTAAAAAAAAAGTTGCTGCTCTTCATATATGGGAATGATGTAAATAAATTAATGAGATCAAAGCAAAGCCTGTTCGCACGAAGCTTTTTGCCTTTGCAAGATTGTGCGGTCTGATGGCTAGCCTAGCAAGAATGTCTATGGATCAGAAGTTCTGAATTCACTATCTGAACTTGCTCTCACCCTTGGTCATCATGCATGGACGAGGAAGCAGTTTTGGTTTCTGTTTCTCCAAAGGGATCCAAACCAATAGGCTCAAATTATAATAAAGAAGATTCTGATGAAACTTTTTGAAGAACATTCTGATGGTGTAAGCTGTTTAACAGTGGGACAGGCTGTTTTGGAAGGTAGTGGACTTTCCTTCATTACAGCTTTTTAAGGCTGGATGGCTAGCTATCAGAGATGTTGTAGCAGTGGATTTCCCACATCAGCAGAGAACTGGACCTTGTCCCTGTTGCTGGCATGGCCTTGGCATCCCAGCCTGTCACATGTGCCCCCCCCCCCCCATGCCTGGCTTGCTGGAGAACAAATGGAGAGTGGCCATAATAGGCATAAGCTCAAAGGATCATTTTTCTTGTTGCACCAAAGTCCACATCCAGGGACTCTGATGTTGTATCTGAAAACCCCAACACTGCTAAGTCTGTGATAGTAGGTGTGCCTACTTGAGAGTAAGTCTCATTGAATTCTGCAGGACTTGCTTGTGAGTACTTACACATAAGGTCTGACCATAAGGCTGCAATTTTGCTCCTACTCGCTTGGTAGCAAGCCCCACTGAGCACAATGAATTACTTTTGCATAGATACGTATAGACTTGCACTGCTCTAATACAACCTCTAAGATTAATAGCCCTGTTGAGAGGAAAAAACAATGAAGAGTCTTGATAGTACCACTCTTTCACCAGATTTGCAAGTACAGAAGCTTGCTACTCCACCATAATGAAACCCCCTCCAAAATCTTGCCAGTATCGAAACCTGAGCATCTTTCAGACGTGCTGTAAATGCGGCCCGCTTTCTAGTGACTGGGATAGGAAGTTAAGTCAGCGTGGGGTACTTTTCGTCTTGTATCAGATTTCGTTTTAGTGGATACTAGGATGGAGCAGGTTTTTTAAAAATCCTAAACACAATTGATCGATAAACATTATGATGGTTATTTCTATAACACTCCTCCAAAGTACAAAGTGCTTTCCCTGCAGAGCTCAAGATGCCCCCTTTGTTGGATGTGCATATTGCTCAAGAGGCCTTGTCATTCATCTCTTACTGCTTTGAAAGTGTCTGTCTCTGGAAGGGAGGCTCTGCGTGTGCTGTTGTAAATGCCTGTCCTTAATGAGCAAGCTGTAGAGTCCCAGGTCCACTATTGTGACCTTGCCTCCCACCTCATTGCCTGCTTTTCATGCAGCCACATAATAATGAACACTCCAGAGGAGCCAGAGAGAGGGAGAGGGAGGAAACATTGTCCCGAGAACAGTCCAACTACTTAGACCACAAATTAAGCCAGATAATGGGATGTGTTTTAAAGCAGCATGCCTTACCTTTGGGGTATAGTCTGATGGCTGGCTGTGAGTAAGAAAAGAAAAACAAAGCACAGAAAACAATGCTGGAGCGGGGGTAGCACTGAAAAATGGTTAGCTAAAAGAAATCCAAATGTGCTTTTGTGTCATCTCTCTCGGAGCGCAAAATTATGCTTTCCCCAAAACTCCTTACACAGAGCAATGCCCCATTGTTGCAGATCTTATCCTGTTTTTCCTGTTCTCTTTTCTCACCCATCGTTTTGTATTTCTGCCATCCATATGTAATCCTCCTCCTCCTCTCATGTTTAGCGGGTTGTTCTTTAATTTTCTACAATGGGCTTAAGGCTCAGGTTGTTACTTCTTGTCGATTTGCATATCACCAGCTGTGTATCCCCCACTGACACTGCACATTTTTGTTGGGAGATGTAAATTGCACAGGGGTGTGGGGAAGAGAGTCTGCAAACTAGGTTCTGAAGTAGCCAAGAACTTTGCTGGGGGTGGGGGGTGGAAACAATGAATGGGTGCATAGGTGCACATGATCAGATTTAAAAATAAAAACTTTTTAAAGGGTAAGAATCATAAAAGAATATATAGAAAAGTAGGACATTTGGCCAGAATGAAATGAGTTGTTAAGTGGGATCCTGGAAGAATGCCGTTTATGTGAATTCTGATACAAAACTGACCTGATCTGCAGCTCCCAGAGTAATGTGCAGATTGAAACATAATTATCCTTAAGATTTCACACTTCTCTGAATTTTCTGTTGTATAGTTCATACCTGAAAAAGTATTCAAATGCATATTTTTAGAAAAAGTTCATTTAGAAATGTGTATTTTTTGAGATTGCATATTCAAAAATATGTATCTAGATGTAAATTTTCATGTGGAATTTTTTAAGAGTTACAGAATAATGCGGAAATGGGAGACTAGACTAATGAATGTAGGAATGGCAAAGTGATATAGGCCACACAGAAGCTAGTCCAGTCATCCTGCTCACATTAAGATACAGCTGATAGAATTCCCTTAGACAAATAGCAAAGATCAGTGCTATTCTCAAATAAATAAATATATTGAGTCACTTACATGCTTATGGTTAGCAATTCTACATGCATTTTATAGTGCAATCCTTTACATGTCTACTCAGAAGTCAGCACCACTGAGACCAGTGGGATTCATTTCAGCCTTACTCCCCTGAAAGGCATCAATCCTAACCATGACTACTCAGAAGTAAGTCCCATTAAATGTACTCCCAGGTAAGTGGGGTTAGAACTGCAACCTTAAAGTGTGAAAGACCACATTCTAATAATATTCTAAAATGCAAGACTAACTAAATTTACATGTAATACTAACTTGTATCATGTTTCTTCTTTACTCATTCATCTCCATTGACTTATGGCCCTTGTCAATGGGGTTTGGATGGGGTTTGGATGGCACCCTAAGCCAACCTATGGCTTAGCTCAGGCTTCCTCAAACATGGCCCTCTAGATGTTTTTGGCCTAAAACTCCCATGATCCCTAGCTAGCAGGATGAGTGGTCAGAGATGATGGGAATTGTAGTCTCAAAACATCTAGAGGGGCAAGTTTGAGGAAGCCTGAGCTAAGCCATAGGTTGGCTTAGGGTGCCATCCAAACCCCAGAATGTGAAGTAGCTCTCCCGGATAAACCACAAGCCATAAACCATAGGACAAATCTTGGTTACAGGTTGTCGTTAGTCAGGAGAGAGCAAAACCACAAACCCAGACTCAGTTGAAGAACTAAGCCAAAACATGGTTTAGCATAGTGCGACAGCAGAATGAACAGGAAGGAGTAAAATGGCTTCAGTCTCATTTCCTGAGGCCTGCACACCACCATGGCTTGGTTTAGTGTGATGTGTGAACCAGGTCAGTGTCTTACCACATCCCTTGCTTCAAGAGTTAGAAAGTACCCACAGTGAAACGTTTCCAACATTCCTAAGGAAGAAGCTCTGTCGATAATACACCCTCGCTACCCATCCAAGACAGATTAAACTTTAGCATTTGTCAACAAGAAGCAAAAGTCTTCTGATGACACATCATCCTTGCAAGAGAACTTACTGAGTCAAAATTGTATTTGATTTGGCAGAATGGGCAAATTATCAGTGGGCAAATGACATCCCCTAGTCATTTGTCTGATTAGTCAGCCTATTCCTCAGAAGCACCTCTCGGACGAACTTGCCTATAATGTGATTCAAGGCACAGGAGGTAAAAATTGGTCCTCGGCTCAGCACTGGCTAGCTGGAAAGTGGCCAGTTTAGGTCAGCATATTTTAAGAATGCAAGCAAACTGGAAAGGATTCAGTAGGGAGCAACTAAAATGATACAGAGTTTGCAATACACATACAAGGAAAGGCTGAAGCAACTGGGTATATTTAGCCATCAAGCGTGGTTTTTAAACCTTAAGACATCAGATCAAACATTTTGGGTGTGTTTGGGGTTTCTTTTCCCCCTTTCATTTTCTAACTTGGGTTAGTGTAGAGTGGGAAAGCAGTTTACCTTGACCAGGAAGAAAGGTTATATGAAAGTCAAAAGCTTGCATGGTTCTTCTCACCAGTCTTCTGTAGCATGAAGTCCACTTCTGATAGCAGTCAGCAGGGGTGGTGAACCCATGGCACACATAAACCCACAGTAAGCCTCCTTTAGCAAAGGGAGAAGGACGGTTGACAAGTCAAGTAGCAGTTGCTTCCCAATAAGCAAGTAAATGCTGCATTGGCTATCAGCTGCAACAACAGAGCTTCCAAAAGGAGGGAGCCACAGGCCACACACAGCATTGGGACATACTTGGGCATTCACATTTGAGCTTTTCTTGACTGTTAAGCCACAGAAAGACACACCTCTCCACCACATTTGTCCTGTGAGAATTTTTGTTTAATAAAAAAAACCTGCAATTATATCTCCTTGTGATTTGCTAAAATGCATTCCCACAATCATTTCCCTCCACTTTGAGAGGCCTTTTTAAAGGGTCACATACATCCTGAAATTGTGAATACCTAGATGTGTATGTGGATTCCAGGTCAGTATGACTTGGTCAGTGTTATGTACTGAGTTGAATAGGATCCAAACTGTAGCAGTCTGATTGGTCCTAGAACAATAGGATCCAAAAGGCAGCAGTCTGATTGGTCCTAGAACAATGCAGCAGTATGATTGGTTGGCAGGAACCACCCAATCCTGCTCCAGATAGAAGTGAATCCACAACCTGATTGGCTTACAGTAGAATTCCAGAATTAGCCAATCATGTGCAGCCCATTGTGTAAATAATGTATATAAAGCAGATACTGTGAGGGGACAATTATTCATTCCTCCTCACCACTATGAGCTGAATAAAGAGCATGAAATCACTTTGCGACTCTGAGTATATTTCACTGGCGACGAAGGTGGGATCCCGCTGAGCTGACTGCCACACACAGCACCGCAGCACCGCCAACTGCCGCACCGCTGCCTCGCACCGTGTATCCAGGCTTCAGCTCCGGGGCACAAGGAACTCAGAATGGCAGCCAACAGCAGCTTCTCGCCATTCAACCCAGCATCTGGAGACTGGGAAGCATACGCCTCCCGTTTCACCTTCCTCCTAGAAGCCAAAGGGGTCACCGACGAAGAAGACGCCAAGAAGAGGGCGATATTCTTCAGCGTCTGCGGAGAGGAGACGTTTGAAATCGCCCGGGCTCTCCTTGCGCCTGAAGACGTCGCTACTGTTCCATACAAAACAATAATGGAACAGCTGAAGGGGCACTTTTCGCCGCAGCCCTCAGTGGTGGCTCGTCGAAATGCCTTCTACGCAAAGCGGCAAGCCCCTGGGGAAACCATAACTGGGTTTGTGACCTCTCTCCGCCAAGCCGCCTGGTTCTGCAACTTCTCAGAGCTGGAGAACATGCTTCGTGACCGCCTCGTCGGTGGCCTGAAGGATGAGAAGCTGCAACGGCGCCTCTACGCTAAGAAGGACCTAACGTTCCAGGTCGCTCTGGAGGAGGCCCTGGCAACAGAAGCTGCCGAGAGGTCGACCCAAGAGGCACGGCCGAGCCTGCCATCCCAACCGAGGGTCCACCATGAAGACCTCACCGACGACTCAGGATCCGACAGGGAGGAGGTGCACCGAGTACAGCAGCGCACTCAAGCAGCGCACAGACCACAGCTGCCTCGACGAGAAGGAGGGAACTGCGCAAGCTGCGGGGAGAGTCACGAGAGGAGGACCTGCCGTTTCCGCAACGCAGAGTGCAGGCAGTGCAGAAAATCGGGACACATCGCCCGGGTGTGTCGGGCTCGGCCCACCCGACACCAGGCATCAGATGACCAATCCAAGAGCCCCAGGTCCCGGGGCCCAACGCACCAAGGCAACTCGACGGAGCTCACGGACTTCCAGGTATACCAGTTGCCCCACCCCAACGTAGAGAAAATTTATGTAGAGGTACAGATAGAGGGGGCCCCATGCCGCATGGAGCTTGACACGGGTTCAACTCTATCCATAATCTCGGCAAGGACCTTAAGGAAACTGTGTCCCACTGGGGGTCCCAAACTCAGGCCGGCCCCATTCACCCTCCGGGACTTCCAGAAACGTAAGGTCCCACACCAGAGGAGTTTGAGGACCGCCTCCGCACCGTTCTGCACCGTTTCCAGACGGCCATGCCAAAAGTAAGAATTTTGGTTTTGGCGAAATTGATTTTGAGGGAGTTGGTGTCACAATATGTCATGAGCCCTCTGAGCATGTTGTTTAAGCCCTGCTTGGTTAAAGACAGTATCACCATGTCGTCCGCATAGAGTAATATGGGGATCTTGAGCTGTTGTAAAGAGGGGGCAGATTGATTTAGGGCCTTCATGGTTGTAACGATGTCATTGATGTAGAAATTGAATAGAAAAGGGGCCAAGAGGCAGCCCTGTTTGACCCCTTTATTCAGAGGGAAAGGATCAGATAGAGCTCCCAGAGGGCCGAATTTTGGTCCTGGGGCACCAACTCCCGGATGGAAGAGAGGTACCGGTGGCGTACTTTTCCCAGACACTCAACACAACCGAGCGGAACTACTCGCAAATCGACAAGGAGGGTCTGGCAATCGTAAAGGGAGTAAAAAAATTCCATGATTTCTTGTACGGGCGGCCCTTCACCGTGGTGACTGACCACAAGCCGTTGCTTGGCTTGTTTGCCCCCGAAAAGCAGACCCCCCAAGTGCTGTCTCCTCGCGTCCTCAGGTGGTCAATTTTCCTTGCCAGCTACCAGTATGCACTGATTCACCGACCTGGGAAGGCGATGGGCCATGCGGACGCCCTCAGCAGGCTACCACTACCGGAAACAGGCCCTGACCCAGCACCTGCACAAGAGGTTATGAGCCTGGAGCTGCTTCCCGACCGCCCCATTCAGGCACAAGAAGTTGCACACCATTCCAAGAAAGATAGGGTCATCTCCCGGGTCCTGGACTGGGTGTGGAGGGGATGGCCCAGCAGCAGCCCCGGGCCAGAATTCGCCGGCTACACAACCCGCAAACATGAACTGTCGGCCCACAAGGGGTGCCTGTTATGGGGAAGCAGAGTCGTTGTTCCCCAGCCCCTCTGCAAAAGGGTCCTCACAGCCCTACACGAGACACATCCAGGGGTAGTAAGAATGAAGGCCCTTGCCAGGAGTTATGTGTGGTGGCCGGGGATCGATGGAGAGATAGAGGCCTGGGTCAAACACTGCCAGGCCTGCCAAGAATCCCGCCCAGATCCCCCAAGGGCCCCAGTCCAGTCCTGGGAGTCCGCCCGAGCACCATGGTCACGCCTGCATGTGGATTTCGCTGGCCCCTTTCAGGGGAAAACATTCTTCATAGTGGTGGACTCCTACACCAAATGGCTGGAAGTCGCACTGGTACCGTCCACTTCCACGTCCGCAGCCATCCGGGTACTACGCAGGCTGTTTGCAACCCACGGGCTCCCTGACACTCTCGTCTCAGACAACGGGACTGCATTTACGTCAGGAGAATTCCAAACCTTCACAGCGCAGAACGCCATCCGCCACATCCGTTCGGCGCCGTTCCACCCTGCCACCAATGGCCAAGCAGAACGCATGGTGCGGACCACCAAGGACACCCTTCGCCGCATGACGCAAGGGGACTGGGAGTACCGCCTTGCCACATTCCTTCTAGCACAGCACAGCACCCCCAGCTCAACGACTGGCCGGAGCCCCGCTGAACTACTAATGGGTCGGCGCCTTGCAATCAGATTGGACCGCCTTCACCCCGATAGAGCTCAGGATGAGGTAGTGGTGGGGGAAGGCAGGAACCCCCGGACCTTTGAGGCCCAGGACCCAGTGTACGCAAAGAATTTTGGGGCAGGCCCAGCATGGGTACCCGCCACAATCACCAGGGTCACTGGCCCCGTGTCGTACGAGGTGCTAACGGATGGGGGGCAATGCTGGCGCCGCCACTGCGACCAGATACGGCGACGATTCCCGGGAGAAAACCAGGAGGAGGACAGGTCAGAGGAGTCCCAAGGGAACAGCGGGGCAGTGAGGCCCATAGAGCAGGAGGGGCCAGCAGGAGAGGCAGAATCAGTAAATACAGAGAGGACCCGTGAGGCCGAAAGGACACCGGAACCAGAACCACGACTGAGCGAGCCGGTTGCACCAGACCAAACAGCCGCATCACAGCCAGCATCCTTGGAACACGAGCCAGAACCCGGAGCCCGGACCAGGGAACACCCCAGGCCACAACGCACACGTAGGCCGCCGGCATACCTTGAGGACTATGAATGCGACCTCCCGGGCAGGACTGGAACTTAGAGGGGAGGGGTGTTATGTACTGAGTTGAATAGGATCCAAACTGTAGCAGTCTGATTGGTCCTAGAACAATAGGATCCAAAAGGCAGCAGTCTGATTGGTCCTAGAACAATGCAGCAGTATGATTGGTTGGCAGGAACCACCCAATCCTGCTCCAGATAGAAGTGAATCCACAACCTGATTGGCTTACAGTAGAATTCCAGAATTAGCCAATCATGTGCAGCCCATTGTGTAAATAATGTATATAAAGCAGATACTGTGAGGGGACAATTATTCATTCCTCCTCACCACTATGAGCTGAATAAAGAGCATGAAATCACTTTGCGACTCTGAGTATATTTCAGTCAGACTGAAATTTAGCAGTTCATGGCCTAAATATGTGTGGGTGTGGGTGTGGGTGTGGGTGTAACTTAACTGGTTTCCCACCATAAACAGAAGGAAGCCAAAAGATGTTGGCATACTTTGGGCATTGATTACCAATCTGCTAAGAGCCTAGCATAGATAAAATGGTGGCAGACCAGTAGACATATTGTCAATTGCGTGGGGATAAGAGGTCGGTGCGAGTTTTGAATCCTCCCCTCCTGCTTCCCAGTTTCCTCTGCTGCAAAGAAAACCCTCCTCCGCAGAAAGCTTTTCTTTCAGTCAAGCTCTACGATCAAAAGTAATGCCTGCCAGAAGAAAGGCAGTTTTGGGTGAGGCAGTTTTGTGGGTAGAGAGAGTGCAGGCAGGCCTAGGTCTTGGCATCCTCTTCTAGAGTGGTCACATGCATTACCAAAAGAGAGAGAGAGAGAGAGAGAGAGAGAGAGAGAGAGAGAGAGAGAGGAAAGGTTACTGTAAAAAGAGGACACTGGTTTACATTATATTTGCATATGCTGGTTTATATGTGTAGGTGCAAATTTAGAATTGCTATCTTTGAAATATAAATACAGTACATATCACTGCAGTGGGAAAGATTGAGACCAGTTGACCTGTGTGCCTGCTGAGTCTGCATTTCAAGGTCCTTCCTGCTGACCCATCTTATGGTTCATTTAAACTTGGACTGGACAGCCTTTCAAATAGTGGGCTACCTTCCCTAAAGTCGGCCACATGGCCACCCTACCCTCTTCCCTCCTGCTGCTTTCCCACTTTTAAATCACAGGTCCAGTTTGTGTGTTTTTTCATGGGATTTACACAAGTCCACATTTTCTAAGTGAAGTTCTGCTTCTGTAACTCATCTTTCTACCAGCGGGCAGCTTTTAAGTTGAAATGTTCTGCTGTCCCAGAGCTGTTTTCATTTCCTGACCTTCTCCAGTTGTTTCTGCTTTTTAGCAATTCCAGGAACTGGCAAAGAATTTTGGTGCAAAACCTCTTTGCCCCAAAAGGTGTTTTTCAAACAGAAATCCACTTTCCAAAACATCCAAGAGAAGGGGAATATTTCCATTTCATGTCCTTTGAAAGAGAACCATTCCTCACATTATGAACGTCAGACTCTGAAACAGAGTGAAAAACAGTCCTGCCAGCTCTCCCTTTTCATGCCTTCCCAGCTGGCGGACGATCGGACCAGCCCAGCTGTGTCCTGTTCCCACTTTGTTCCTACTGCAAGAGTTTTGGAAACATTCGACACAGCAGAGGATTGGGAATTGAGAACACGCCGCATGCCTGTAGCACAGTTGACTCTGCAGAAGAGAATTTGCTGGTTATAAAATTCCCTTAGTAGTTCCTTCTGCAAAAAAAAAAAGGCTGCAAAATGGCCCCAGTTTTGCTAAACAACATATGAAGGACAGGCAGGGCCAGCTCCAGGTTTGAGGGGGCCTTTGGACCCTCAGACTGCCATTTAAATCCAAACCCCAACCCTGGCAGTACTCCAGAGCACCAGATGCAGCGTCGTTCCGTGCTATAGTGAGAAAGTAAAATGGAGGCTCACAGAGCCAACTACCCTATGTGGAAGGCATGGGGAAGGTGACAGTGCTGGCGGCACGGTGTGGGGCACAGTAGCTGCCCTAGGATGCTGACCTTGAGCCTACACTGAGAATAGGCCTGTTTCTGGGTTGTATTCCTTAAGAAGGCAGGTGACGGCTGAAACAACAGAACGCTCTTCCTTACAAATAACAATCCATTCTCTTTATTATGTTAGGGCTGTGAGCTCCATTGATTGTGCGACCAACAGGGCATGGCCCAGGGCCTTTATTCTGCCAGAACTCACAGGAACTCAGTTCCAGCACCTCTCTGGTGGGTGCCATTGCCATTATAAGAGAACAAGGGAGGCGTTCATGGTGAGTTTTGGCACCTCTTTTTCTAGAAAAAATAGCACTGGCATTGCCCATTTACTGTTCTGGGAGTTCTCCCACCACCACCACCCCCTCGAGCCAGTTTTGGGGGTGTACAAGGCTTACCACTTGTGCAATGTGCCTTGCACAGGGCTTTCACTGACATGGCTTATTAGGTGAATCCTACCCATAAAGGCGAAGTCTCAGAGGCTCTTTGAGGCAGAAAATGAACAACCACGTCGCTGTGAAATTAGTATCTACACTTCCTTTTCTTAATCTGGGATGCAAGAAGAGCCCTCTGAAACATACCAGTGCTCCAGGCATACAGTGAGTATAGCTTTCTTAATCTGCTCAGTGTCAAATTCTCTCCTCCGAAACCCTCACCAAGCTGCAATTTGCTGGGTACAGTTCTGAACATTCCAATCAGCTGTGGAAACTGTGAGTGACGTGTGCAGTGCCAGCTGAATGCAGGGTGCCAAGGTATTCATGGGTTCGATCCCCCTTGGCAAAGCCCACACAAGCTTGGTCTTAAAGGGGCAGAACTAGATCAAAACAGGAAATGTTCACAAAATCTCATGTCATAATTTCCAGAAATTCAGGTGAAATGCACTATTTCACTTTACCTGAACAAAGGAATCAGAAGAAGCAGCCTGATATAAATGATATAAACATATTTTTTTTCATGTTTGTCTTAATCATAAATTTCTGTGGATTCCAAAAAAATATTCTAAGCAAGTACAGTTTCACTGTTGTGAAGATGTAAGAGGCATCAATGGCTGCAAAAGGGGACTTAGTGCATGAATCACAGGCATCAAATTTCAGTTCCATTAATGCATATTTGTACTATAAAGGACTATGTTTTTTGCCATTCCTTCCTTGCAAATTCGTATAGTTTCAAGGCTTCAAGTAATATTAAATTGGCATGTTTACTGTATATTTTAAATGCATAGGTCTCACTTGTGCCCAGTTGAGCTTACTCCCAGGTTAGTACGTATGCACAAAGGATTGATTCCTAGGATTGATTAACTTAGGCCTGTAGCCACTGGGCATAGGGGACTGTGGAAAGCAGTGTGAACTGCTTTCATTTTAGTGATGATTTTACTCTTATAGGTAAAATAGTATGAAAAACCACAGTCAGAGTTTTCCTAACTTCTCAGTACAAAAAAAAACACAAAATCTGTTTCCACTTACTAATGTTCTTTCCCAATGGCAAAATCACTGAGATAACGAAAATGGATTTTTAAATGTTATGGAATCATTTTTATTCTATTAATAATAATTCAGTTGTGTTGGGATTGTTTGATTTTGCAATCCTGTCCTTCCCTACGTCAAGCTCTACTTAAGACGTACTTAGGAGCAGACATGTTTACCATTGCATTGTAAGTTAACTATATAGTGAATTCTTAATGAGTTCCTGGAGTTCATCTCCTACACAGCTGGAGACATCTCAAGACCTCTTTCCACATTTTCACATTTTGCATTTGCCATTTGTGGGGAAGGAGGATTATTGAACACCCATTTGCACTATTGTGCAATAGTATTTGCTGAAAATATAGGGTGTATGTGATATCAAATGAACCCACCACAAGAAATGTGAATTTTGGTTGCTAGAAAGGAAGGGCAAACTACAGCAGTGCAGGAAGAGTGCACTAAAGAGCAAGGGATATAGCAGCTCTTTAGGACCCTGGGGGTTCCTGTAGCCTGGCATTCAAACACTCATCAAACATAATTCAGACTTTACTCACTGGCTTAAAACACTGAAAAGTATGAGCAGCCAGACTGGCTCATCTTCCAGAAACGGCTTCAAAAAGTTGGCTGCACATTTTGCTTCATAACTTTACTTCCTGGAGATCTAGAGACTTACTTTTAAAAAGCAGAAAAGATGTGAAGTTCAGAGTCTGCAAGCATGGTCTCTTGTGTAATTGTTCCAACTGCCCTATTATAATCTGGCCATGTCTCCTACCCATCCTGTCATTCAGCCCATTTCCTTGTGATCTGAGCTCACAGACACCTATTAGGTGGCTGACAAGTGCCCTATTTTTTCCATTTATCAGCCTTACAGGAGCATGGTGCTGGTAGTGGTTAATTTACATACATTCCCTGCTAGCTGGAGGTGGAAATGCCAGCAGCTATCCTTCCTTTCGGTTTCATTGTGGAGGCAGTAGTTGTGGTTGATGCAGAAGTCAAAGTCGTGATGTTGATTCAAGCTGACATTGCTAGAACTGTACATCGAAACACCCACCTGCACTGGAGATTTATCATGTCCTTGTAAGTGTCACTTTACTGTTTTAGGTAATGTACAGGTTGAGCAGGCCTTATATGGACACAGAAGGAATTGCATATGGGCAAATGATACTAGTCTCAGAGCAGTAGTAGTTCTGACTCTCAATCCAAAACAGCTCTTTCCCAGCTAGATCCCAGTTGCTCCCACTGGTTTTGAACCCTTTGTCCTGGCAGATTAGTGTGTCTCACACATCCAGTTATGGTTATATATCCAGCCATCTATAATTAGAGAACACTGAGCATAATATAGTTTATGGACTAGATTCTACAAATTTAGTTAAGTTGGTCCCATGGTTTCATAGGGTTCTGGAGTGTGAGCCCACCATACTATTCAATACCTAAGCTCAGACAACTTTATTGGAAAGCTGATTGTAGGATACCTCTGAGCATGTTTGGAGTGCCTATACCTCTCCACTGAGTCACTACAACTAGTTCCCCCATATCTGGAATGAGGGTCCAGTGATTAAGCCAACAGTAGTGAGATAACTGTATGATAAACTACAGCACAAAGTAATCAGTTACTGAACTGAATGATCAATTATTTCTACCTGCTTCCTAATCAGTCTCCCTGGGACTAATATGCCAGATAATTAAGCTTCCTTCAGTGATGACTTGTTTATTTGTTTTTTTGTTTTTATGTACCATTGGTAAGAGAAATTACTCTCTCTTTTTCTTCCAAAAGTCACTGCCACCCTCAGAATCATGACCATCTGTGGCACAGAATCAACCAACAACAAATAGCATTGTGCTACATTAGCCTCAGCATCCTAACCACCTGTAATGGCAAGGTCTCACTTCCATTGGTGACAGGTGCCACAACTCTCCTGACAATATTTTTTTCCCCTCCCTAATCTCAATCCTGAATCTTTTCTACCAAATCTTGACTGAGCCACTTCTTGTCATTCTCTTTGGGTGGCTCCTGAGGAGCAGCCAAAGGGAAGATGGCAGAGGTCAATCAAGTAATTGAAGTTCCTAGGAACACAGGAAGTTGTCTTGTACTGAGTCAAGTCCATCTAGCCCAATATCGTCTACACTGACTGGTAGTGGCTCTCCAGGGTTTTGGATAGAAGTGTCTCCCATGCCTACCTGGAGATGTCAAAGATTAAATCCGGGACCTTCTATACACAAGGAAAATGCCCTGTCACTGAGATACAGCTCTTCATAGCCAAGCTGTGACATGCCATAGCCAAAGTGTAAGAACACAACTTTCCTCTTCCTGCCACACCACACACCTTGCAAAGGAATTCCAGGAGGTGTTGTTTGGTAGCACCAGGCAAGTCAAATGGCTGGTTCCCACACTCAGTGACTGCATCACTCAGATGTTTGTCTGAATCCTTCTTTTACAGTCCTAGTAAAGAGCAACTATACACACACACACACACTCTTTAATGCACGGAACCGGTCCAGCCTTTGGGAGAGCCACTGTGATGTAGTGAGTACCCTTGTCTGAAATCACTAGTATCCACACATTTTTGTACCAAAGTGTTAACTGCACGTCCTTCAGTGTTTTCCACCGTTCCACTATCGAGGTTTTGGCTGCAGCCAGCATCCATGTTAGGAGGTCTTTTGAGCATGAATTACACACATAGCCATTGCAGAGATTTAACAATGAAAATTGGGCGGGTCATTACAATATCATTTCTACATATAGTGGAGATCTCCCTCTAAATGTTAATCCAAATATATAAATCAGCAAGCAATCCCAGTATAAACCAGAGGAAATGTACCTCTGCCCCCAAGCCAGTAATATGGCAAGTGTCCAGATGTTATTTTAGACATCTGTATTGGTGTGTGATGCCATCTATGTGCTATTTTTAATTAGAATTCCCTTATATGTGTGGATACTGATTTATATATATGGATACTGATTTATACCGTTATCAATTTTGAAGTAAGATTCATCTGTCAGTTCAGCTGACTTTCGTGCACTGAACGGAAGGGAGGCACCATCTTGTTCTTCACTTCAGGCATGAAAATGCATTTGTCAAAGTCTGATGCTACCTGTCTGGTAGCAAGGTCTGTCCCCTTGCCCCCCAATCCCTGTTGACCTGTTCTTCTCATACAGTGTGCATGTTCTGTTTGATGCTTGTTTTTCATTCATGGCTCACTGTAATAAATGTTACAATGCCATTGCTCTCTCCTCTGTACATGTATGCTAATCCACGGTGCTGTGTGCTATATAGATTTTATCAACAATTCATGTTCGGGTTGACCTGCACGGCTTTCCCTTATCTTTGACTCTCAGGGGTGATGTATATGCCAAGCCAGCAATCACAAGCCAGCAATCACTTCATATTTTGGGGGGGGGTATGCTATGCTTGGAAGAATTTGCCTAGATATGCATCTGAAACTGAGCTTCTGCTGCCATTAAATAATGATTGTCTGCTCCCTCTAATTTCCTGCTCTTGTGAAAATGTAAAGAAAGAAAAGAAAAATAATCTAAACATTGACAGTATGTCAGATTTATTTATTTCCATATATATGTGTGCGTTTGTGTGATTCTAATCGGAGCTCTATGCATCTGCTTCTTACAGTGGAACAAATTTTTGTTTTCAGGATGATCCTATGGTTCCTCTATGCTAGGGCTAATGTTGGCATAGCATAAATGTGGTCCTATGTACTCTCAGCAGCAAATACCATGCCACAACAATAGCTGTAGAAACAAAAGCTAGCACAGCACACAGCCAACTCCACAGCCCTCCAGGGTGGTCCCAATTGGAGGTCCTCCAGGAGGTCCGTGGCACATATCTATCAACTCTCCGGGACATCTCGCATGAGAACACAGAGCCCAAAAACGTGTGAGATTGCAGCCAGATGTGCATCTTTTGGGTGCCATGCTCTCATGCGGGTCACATAACTCACATGAGAGCACAGCCCAATTTAGCGCTGGGACATGTTGGCAGGTATGGTGGCACCATTCACAGAACAAAAACTACCACAGGGTATCGACATTTTCAAAAGTAGGGGGTTCATGGCTTGGCTTTTGGAAACAGTACTTTGCTAATTGGGAACCACTTCTCTGTGAGATTGGTTCAAGTCCTGATGCAATGTCAGTGCTCCCACAAAGGCAGTCATCAGAATATTCCTTTTGCATTAGCCCCTGTACGGGGTGAACCGTCGGCCCTGCTGCGCTACCCAGGGCTAAGCCACGGTTTGGCTCAGAAACACCCCCAAGTCAATGCAGTCTGTCAATCAATCAGGGGAAGCGGTACAAATATGCAGTTGCTTCATTCAGATAAGAGTTGGGCCCAATTATATTCTAATATGCTTTTCATTATGTCCAGCCTTTTTCATGCCATCCAACTCCGCTTCTTACCATATTCATTGGTTTGGTTGCTAGTGCCTGCATAGTTTTTCTTTATAGCAGCTTTTAATATCAATCTCCAGCCCCACCCTACACATAGCAGAAATGCTGATTGGCTTGCTACCATACCACCAGCAACTTGGGGGTTGAGACATGAGAATTGTGAACTGCAAGGACCACCTCTTCGCACTCGCTCATGCCCTAGTTGACAGGGCCTTGGCTAAGATGCAGACCACCTGAGCCAACCTCCATGCTCAGTTCTCCCTCCAAGCTTTTTACCACTATAGCATATGCCAAATAAATACACACATATAAAATTTAAAACTCCATAACAGTGTACAATATTTACTGTTTTCTTTTTCTTTGAATGCATGTGTGCGTAATATATATTTGGTAGAATGATATAATTTCATACAATGGTGACCCATCAGAACAGCAAATATTATTCGCTGTCAAATCTCCTGGAGTGTCCACCTCCCTCTCTCCTCTATCACTTTTCTGTTAGTTCAGTCTTCCTTATCTTACTCTTACCAGGTGATTCCCTAAATCCAATAAAACGTGATTGAGTTGCTGTCTCAATGAAGTTGACACTTGCAACAGACTTCAAGGTTTCGCAGCAGGTCCATGAGCATCCTTCAAATGAGTCAGCTTCCCACTAGTCATATCCTCTGGCTGCCATTGGCTGAATTTCTCTGATGCCATAGGGAGTCATGTGCTGTGCTATGGTCACACAATATCTTTGATCAAAAGGCTTTCAAACAACCCTTTTCTGCTGCAGTTATTGATTGAATGAACTGAGACATTTGCCAGAAATGGAGAGACTTCTCTAGCTTTTTGCAAGGGACAGTATGGCACGGTCAAAGGAAAGCAAAGGCCACAGCAGCTGTGGATATTGTATAAAGGTACTTGGGCCTCATTAGCTGACAAAGATGTAAACATGGCTAGCATACTTCCTCAACTGATAGCTGAATTTGCCACTTTTCTCGTGCTCTCTGCTATAGCCAAGCAGGTTAAAAAGGGAAGGTCATGTAATGTCACAAAGCCTGTTGCCTACAAATTTCACTGGCCATCCCCTTGGTCTTTTTATGTGCTGAAAAAGTAAATATTCTTATCAGTTATTGTTTTCTTCCCTCCTTCTAACCAATCCTAGATTATTTGCCTTCTTTCTAAGATATCAAATTGACATCGCAGGTGGCAGCAAGACTAGATAAATCAGGCTGGAGTTTGTGTTCTGGTCCAGTCTTGTTTTGAAATTAAACATGCTACAGTATAAGCAAAGAGGAGGTTAAGCCGCACTTTCCTAGCTGAGTTCTCTAATGAACAAAACAACAAAGTCTTCCTTTTCCCTCTCCCCCACCCCCATGACTCTTTTCCCAGTACGTTGCATATACCCCATCAAATATTCTTTGCTAAGAACAAAACTCTTTGCTGTTAGAAGATGTTATAAATCTATTTGGCTCCATCAAAGGCAAGCCTGGTGTCCTCCAAGGCCCACCTTGACTTTATTAAGTTTGAACTGCTCCAGGGCATGTTGCTGAAACCTTTCATGTGCCCCCGGTATGAATAGCTCCTTGGTATATTTTTAATTAAAATGACGTGGCTACAGAATATACCATCTTGTTTGAAAAGGCTTGTCTTGGAGAGGCAAAACCAATACATTCATCTACTGATACAGACATTGATTTCTTCAGACCGAGAAAACGGACATCAAACGCATCAGGTATTGGAAAAGAAAAGAACTTGTGGCAATTTTGCATAGCAGCGTTGGCTAGAAACAGGGGAGTAAAAACACTCAGAAAAGCATTTGAGAAACAAACCATTTGGATTAAGTCATCAGTCACCGGCTTTAAGAGACTTGGGCTATGTACACATTAGCAGCTTAAAACACAGTGAGGTCAAACCCCACCCCACCCCGGCCGCCTTCCCAGACTGCATTTCAGGTCACATTTGCACATTTCTGTACACCAGAGATGAAGCAGAAATGTCTTCACTTGGTGCACATTCTTTGGTTTTCCCACACCTGCAGCTCCCCAACTCCTATTTATGAAGTTGTCATCTGCAAAGTGAATGTGGCTTTCTAATCAGGTGGAAGGTAATTTGAGGGGAAAACATATCAAACAGCAGTATTTCTCAAGAAGCTACAGGTTTGTTGGTAATATTGCATATACACAGCTCCAAACACCAGCAGTGGGAGTGCACTGGTGCCAGAGTGTAAGTGGCCTTGGAACCTGCCACCTTGGAAGAAGGTAGTGCCTTTGTAATCCTTTAAATGGACACTTCCTAGAATTCTTCAACTGACCATTGTTCCTACTCCTGCCCACTAACTGTCTGCTTCAAGCCCAACTTCCTGGTACGCAGAAATCCATGCTAATATGCAGCAACAAAGACTAACGCTGACCACTAAACCCAAAATCAGTGCCACCCTAATTCTGTTACCAGAATTAAAGCAAGAAGGGAAATCCAGACTCCATGCTACAGTGTAGGTGCTCAAGCTGATCGACATTGATTAAGGGCTAAACTAGGCATGACATTAATTGCATGAATGCAATTAAAATATTTTTCTGAAAAATAAAAAAGGTATAGCAGCTGTAGGCGAGTCCTAACATCAAGAGCTCAGAGTGCAGAGGAAGAGCTTAACCCTTTCCTCCCCTGCCATAGTCTAGAAAAATTGCCACCCCTGCTGCTGTTTGCAAGTCTGAATGGGATGATCACAGTGGAGAGGGAGAGCTAATGTCTCCCTCTCCTTTTCCTGCAGTCCTGATGCTGCTTGAACTCGTTCTTTGCTGCTATTAGGCATTTTTTAAAAGCTTTCATGTTAATTGTACTCACATTTAGTTTAGCTGGAAGTATAACACATTCCAACCATTCATACAATCAGAGAGCGGTGTATTTATCAGCCTTCTGTTGCACTCTGTCAGACATATTCTGACAATCTGGCATGAGCCTGTGTTGATTCTCTCAAGTTCATTATCCTGGAGTTTTGTCACAATGGCCAATGCAGATCAGAAGATTTCTAAACCTCAGTGAGGTCAAACATTTTAAATGGTCTTTCTCAAAAAAAAAAAAAAAAAAAAAGTCATGGGACTCATTAGTTTTTAAACTAAACCATGTTGCTGCCTCCAAAACTGAAGCAACTGCAGAAACATCCTGCTATGAGGCACAAAGACCTGTTGTCAGGAAGAAGAAGAAAGTGGGAAACGCTGCTGTGTACACACAGGCACCTTAAAAGACGCTCTTTGTAGGCACCTGAAGGAGTTTGGATCCCAGCCATTGTGTGGAATTACTTGTATCAGAGGACTAAAAGCCTGTTATCACAGAGAGGCTGAAAAGCAGAGCTGAGCAAAAGTGGCCCCCCAATTTTGCAACCACATTTGTAGGCAGCCTAATGGGAGAGTAAGCAATTTAGGGGGATTGAAATTGGGAGGCGGGGGACTCAATGTAATCCTCACAGCTCCCCTCCCTGAGCTCTTCACAGCAACTACCAGTTGATACCTTAATTCCTACATTACTCTGCCAGGGGATTCTTGTTGGGGAGGCAGTGGCCCAGAGCTCGAGGGGGTGGGCAGCCCGAGGGCAGGGATGAGTTTTGCCCACACCTCGACAGGGAACTTTGGACTCCGTGCTACTGAAAAGTCCATGACTGAACTCCACTCTGGTTGGGATATGGAGTGGCTAGTGGCTTGAGACAACTTCTGCTTTCTCATACTGAATATGCCAAAAATTGAGTCATTTGGATTTATTTTACTGATCACATTCCTTACTTTGCACACATCCCTGGCATGGCACACCTTAGTTGCTGTTGTCTAATGCACTTTTATTTCTTTTATGAGAGCTAGGTCAGCAGCTAAAACAATGCAGAACTTACAGAGACTCCCCCTGGCAGTGGCATAGTGTGTGTGTGTGTGTGTGTGGCCATGGCCCCAGGTGCAGAATTATGAGGGGACGCAACCCAGTACCCCCATGACAGGATGATGATGATGATTCCTTGCTGTTCTGCACTCTGGCTGTGACAACCTGCCTCTTGCTTTGGTCCATCTTCCTTCTATTGCTGAACCCCATCCCTGCCTCTCTTGGGAGCCTGTGAACTGATCCACTCAGTTGTAATGGTGGTGCAGTCCTTTTGGCTTCTATTCAGGCACTACCTAACACAGAGATGGCAGAGGGCATGCATACCTGGAAATCATCACTATCTTTACATTGCTACGTTTACTAATCTTATTGGACTTAAATATTTCTATGCCATTCATCCAGCATTCAATTCACTGTACAAGATTTAAAAGTACTACTGTGAAATAAAACCATAAAACAAAACAGCAACGGCTCTTCGCCAACCCACTCACCAGGACCAACTGCTCTAGGCACCAATTGTTTCTGGCCACCTAAATTTTTGCTCCCTTATTATAGGAGATCTGGCTTTAGAGACACCCATGATTTACCTTCTTGGTTAATGGTAAAGCAGTGGTTCACATGTTAAGATGAATGCCTTGCAACTCTGGCCATGCTTGGAGTGCAGTTAATCATGCCTCCACTTGGGTTGAAGCAGTAGCAATGGGAATGGAACATGTGGCTCTTGCTTAAACAGAATGGTGTGTGGCAGCTATAAGTTGATGCTGTTCCTCAGTACTCCCCAATGTGCCAACCCTGAATCCGAAACTGTCTGTAGAGCAGATGAAGACTGGGCTGGTGCATGGCACAATGCAGATTGCACGTTACCTGCACATTAGAGCATACCAGATCCTCAAATCTGTAAGGGACAGACATGGAAAATCACCTGCTGCATCCTGCAGAGAACATTAGTGTATATATCGCTCACAAAGCTTCTGTTGACATTGTTCAGAAAGTTATATCCACATAAGAAAGGAGCGATGGAAGCCATGCCCATGGAATCAGGATGGCTCCCCCTGTGGTGAGCCACTGAACTGCATGTGAATAGCTACTCAGTGGAGAACCCTCAGGCCCTGAACGGACTCTGCCCACCCAGGTTGGCCATTGGATCTCCCTGAACAGGAAGGTGCAGTCCTTGCTGTGCCAGTTGAGTCTTGCTTGAACCTATTTCTGAGCTCTGGTGTGTTCATATATTGTCCTTTGGTTCTGACCGCTGGCTTGCACCTCAATCCTGTCTTCTGTGTCCTCCAGTTCTGACTTGCTCTTCAGTCTTGACACCTGGCTTAGCTCCGTGATCCTGCTTACTGATTTTGTCCTTTGCTCCTGACTTCTGGCTCATCCCATAGTTCCTGGCCCTCAGCTCACCTCACACAGCTGCCCACAACCAGGCGATGACACATGGAGATCAGTGGCTGAATGGCATCCATGGAAGCAGGGACAATAATTAGAGCTGCTTTTTAATTTACTTATTTTTTTAAAGGAGGAAATCAGAGAGAACTAGGGGCAGCGAGCAAGCTGCTGAGGCCTTGGGCAACACATGGGAGCATTTTCTTTATGAGACATATTAATGCTAAAGGCAACGATAATGAATGTGCTGCACTGGAATTGATTACATGGAGCAGTAAGTGCTGTGCGCTTAGCTCATCTCAGCGCTGGATTACAGCCTAAAGAGGCCACATCTATTTAGCTTGCTGCTTAATAGTTTATGCAAATGGATGATGGTGTATGTGTGGAGACAGAGCAGGGAGTTGTGGGGAGGCGGGTGGAGAGAATTTCAGCCTCACCATATCCAGATTGCAGTTGCTTACATTCTATTCTCTTTCAGTGAATTTGGTGCAGGTATCAGGTTACAGGAATGTAGAATGTAGGAAGGCAGGAATAGCAAGGAGGTGATGTGGCAGATACAGGATGTCTGCCACTGCAGAACAGGAACCAAATTGTGGGTGGGGAATAGAGCCCCATTCTCTTAATGGCAGGAGTCTTGTTGGAGGCATGGGGCGGCCTGATCAATGCCATGGTGTGTAGCTGATGACTGGTTAGTAGCTCCTCACATAGGTACATTCCATTAATATCATTAGCAAGCTGGAGGTATTACTGGGGTGAGTCGTCAACTGTACATCACCTACCACCATGCTTCCAGCATCCTCGTCCAGTGTCTTTGGTCACAAAATATACTACCTGGTCTTTTTGGCCATTGCTGTCAGAAACAGAATATGGTTACTTGTAACAGTGTTGTTCTATGCATCTTTGTATTTCTATGTGTCCCCAGCTTGGCTATAAATTCTTTGCACAAACTAGTCTGAGCATGAGACACATTCAGAAAACTCACAGATTCAGAGGGGCCTATTGCAATACATTATATCTAGATAGATAGATGATGATGATAGACAGACAGACAGACAGACAGATAGGTCTGAATATCTATCTATCTATCTATCTATCTATCTATCTATCTATATCATCTATCATCTATCTATCTATCATCTATCTAACATGGCTTTTAAGGCTCATTTTGCAACTCCATCTGAGTTAAGGTGCCACTATTTATGTGCCACTATTTGCCCCTACCATAGTTAAGATGTTGGTTGACAAATATCTCTTATTTTGATTATTCCTGAGACCATCACAGGTGTCTCTTACTTCAGAGCACTTCACTTCCATAAGTATACGGACCACAGCAGCCCCTAATTTCCTCTGTTGTGCCTTAACTGTCAACTACCCAATGGCCTCTGTCCATCCCTGTCATGCCTGGCTATTGCAGGCTGCAAGAACTCTCAGCAGGCTCTGTATAATTTCTGTGTTCTGCACAGTGCCTAGCACAACACTGATACAAGATGTTAATGAGGAGAAGTATAGTGAAAGCACTAGCAGACTTCAAGTGTCCTCTATGTTTTACATTTTGATTAGTCTATCAGAAGGTCTCACTGTTGTGAAGATACTGTGCCATTGTGGATTGCCAAATATATGCATATACACCCAGATGGCTGCTCTTGTGATTTTATTGCAATCATGTGAGGCCCAAATCACAAGCTCTGCAATGAAATGGTGAAGCTGTGTGCTAGTATTGTTAGGCAGCTGCTGCCCTCACACTGTCTTGCATTACCTCCTCATGCTCTGCTCTTCTTCTCCTTCTGTCCAACCAACTCGTGATCTAACTGCAAGAATAGGTTATTACTATATTTTTGCAAACAGGCCTTGGGAGCCACAGAATAGAATTACCAGTGACTGATTGAAAATATATATATATTGTATCTCACATAGGTATTCTCTATCACCATCATGTTTGCTGTGAATATGAAGCTATTCATGCTCCGTTGGCCACCCTTAGGAAAATACAACATTTCCTAGTGCTAGAGACCTTGTCCAGTTTTGGCTAACGTCAACGGAACTTTCCACTGAGAGTACAGTGATGACATCATCAAACCTTCGGAGACAGCATTTGTCAAATGCACTCCCTGAAGCATAAGCAAAACCATTCATGCTACAGCAGCCTTCCTACAACCTGGTGTCCACCAGATGTTCTGGAGTACAAGCCCCATCACCCCCAGGCAGCATAGCCAGTGGTCAGAGATGATAGCAGTTGTAGTCCTAAATATCTGTAGGGTGTCAGGTTGAGGGAAACTGGGTTAGAATGTTGGGTGTACACTCAGAAAACAACAAGATTTGTGGTGGTGTAATATTGGAAGCATAATCTACGTACTATAGAATTCCAGAGAGAGTAAAGTGTGAACATTCTCTCAAGAGTTTTGCCATATGGACATTGTCTAAGGCAGACATATGTTATAATTCTTATGCAATATTTTCACAAACTTCCCAGAAAAATATATTTGTGTCTTTCAGAAGTGGCTCTATCACAGATTTGATTGTAAGAAGCTCAGGTTCAATTCCTTGCTCATGCAAGAAGCTCACTGAATGACCTTGGGTAAATCATTCCTTAGACTAACCTTCATTGCAGGATTGTTAATTGTTAGTCTAATTTCCTCGGACTAACCTACATTGCAGGATTGATAAAATGAGGTCCACATGTGAGCCACCTAGGGGCAGAATAGGATGCAAACTACATAGACAGACAGCTGGGAAATTACTTCCCCTGAACTTCAGGGAAACAGAGCATTTTTTCCCCAGCGTCTCCAAGTATGACTGGGAGGGACCCCGGTCTCAAATCCTGAAGTGCTGCTACCAGTCAGCATAGACAGTGCTTTGCTAGATGGTCTGACTTGGTATATACATAAAATCATATAATTCTAGAGTTGGAAGGAACCTTGAGGATCATCTAATCCAGCCCCATGCAATGCAGGAATATGCAGCCTTCAACCTTGGTGCTATCAGCATCACACTCTAGCCACATGAGCTATGTCCAAGGCAGCTTCCTATGCTCCTATCAAATAAACGGAGCAAACTCAGTAAGAAGCCCTATTGGGAATGCATGCATTTTCTTTAGTGATTAGCACAGTAATCTCAACTGCTGTTTAAAATAAAATGACCAGGGCAGTTTATCAGAATAAAAAGGTGCAGCCTTGCCTTGCATGCAGGCTTTGTCCGGAGGAAATAGGCTCCTGTAACAGAGAAGAGGAATCTCATGTTACTTTCTTGGGGGATTGCTTCTGCAGCTTGTGTATAGTATTTTGCATCTGACTGTAAATGCTGTATAGTGAAGAAGTGTGGGGACGGGTCCATCCACTAGATTTAGCTAATGTTTAGAAATTCAGGCTCCCAATCTTTTATCCTTGCCCGAAGGAGAATCTTGGAAGCAAACTAACAGCAGCTCCTGCACAGAGGGGGAGGGGGAGGGGGGAGAAAAAGGCTGTGTTTAGTTAAGGACAAATTGTTCTCCTGGCATTTTTTTTTTCTCCCATTGAATTTCAATCAGGCTCATCGGAGGGAGAGAGGTACTTTGGGTCAGTTTGCAACAATAAAGATGAATGCCTGCAAAGATGGATTTGTGCAGCAGGCCCTTTGCTTTCCTGAGTGCCAACAGGGAAGCAGCCAGGAGCACAGACGCCTCATTAAGGGAGTTTTGCACAAGGCCAGGAGGGGAGGTCGCATTGCAGTTGAAGATGACATCACTGAGTTGGCAGCAACCAGGGTAGTGCTCCATTGCCGGCATTCGCAGTGAAGGAGATGGGCAGCTTTATTCCCCACGGTGTATCGGAGCTAATGGAGCGAGAGCATAGCTGAAACCTATTCCTCTGATAAGAATGAACAGCGCAATCCCCATCAATAAAGAGAAGACAGCATTCTTGGAATGGAGTCAAGAGAAATCGTCATCCTCAACCCAGAGAAGCGGGGGGGGGGGGGCGGCAGTGTGGAGAAGATCAGTGCATTCTCAAGGTTGAAATTAAGTAAGGAGAAAATAAATACGCTTGCCTTGTCCCTGAATAAAGGGCTCCCACCAGAAGTGCTTCGCATTCACCCTTCAGCACCTAGGCTTGCATTCGGATCCTGCCAGAATGTGGATTACTCTAAAACAAATCCAAAGCATGGATAGGAGACTTATGTTGCTACTGTGAGATTTGTCAGACAAGAAATGGGCTGAAAGCAAGTTTCACACTGAAGCCACAGCCTTTCTGCTTGGCTGGTGTGTGCAGGACCAGCTCTACCATTAGGTAAAGTGAGGCAACTGCCTCAGCTATCCAGTGCTGTAGGGGAAGCAGTGACAGCAGCCTCCTAGCTATTGCCCACTGGCTTTTCCATTACCTTGAAGGACAAAGCCGTGTGTTACATGGCCAGTCCTGACTCTCCTATATTACTCTGCACCCTCAGGTGCAATGGAAGTTACAGTGCTGTTGCCAGTATTGAACTAAGATTCATCTGCTAGTCAGATCAGTTTTTTAAAAAGAATGAAATGGGGACAAGGGAGTGTGTCTGTGTCTCTGTGAGTATGTTGGTTCACTACTTAAGGTGAACATTGCAACACTGCAATCTGGATCTGTCTCTGAAAAGTATGGTGCTCTGGAATCACCGCCTTACAAGCAAAATGCCTCCATTTGGCCTTTTAAAGCTAGATGGGATATAGAAGTGAAGCACAGTGGAAGCGTACTGGTTTGCATGCAAGAAATTCCAGGATTAACCCCTGGTGTCTCCAGTTAGGACTGGAAAAGATTATCATCTGAAACCCTGGAGAACTGATGTCAGCACATGCAGACCAGGGACATAGGGACATAAGAAGAGCCTGCTGGATCAGGCCAGTGGCCAACCTATTCCAGCACCCTGTTCTCACAGTGGCCAGCCAGATGCCTGTGGGTAACCTGCAAGGAAGATTCCAGCCACCAGTATTCAGAAGCATTACTGCCTCCAGCTGTGGGGGCAAAGCATTGCCATAATGGCTTGTAGCCTTTGATAGCCCTCTCCTCCATTAATTTGTCTAATTCTTTAGGGCAGCAATGGGGAACAAGCATCATATTCGCTGGTAGGTGAGTGCCCATCCAAACAAGCACCTACTGTTCTTGAAATCTCTCTACTGTAGATTATTTGAGCAGATTTAATTTGTATTTATAGACATGTTAGATGGCTATCCTCAGTCCTACCCTCCTGCTTCCTAGATGTTGCATAAAGGAATTTCCAAAGCAACCCCCTGCCTGCTATGGTCATGGGGGTGAGTCCATACAGCATGCATTCAATAGCCACATGCCACATGTGTGTCACGATCGGCAATGTAGTGTTGGACGAGTGTGTGTGATCACATCTTCATATCCGTGGAGAAACCACTCCCCACCCCCAATACCTCAAAATGTCATTGCTAAATCAGGAATTATTTGGCCTGTATGAAAGCACCCTTAGTTCTCCACCCCCTTTGTTTGTACAGGGCAGCGCTGAGTAATTCTTTCGAAACAGGCAATAGTTATGGTGGCAAAGTCTGGCCTTAAAATACATCTGTCTATCCTGAGCAGGGAATCAGCTTCATTATTTTGGTAAGGTGTCACTGCACATCCCTGCAGTGTTACATAAAGTAAAACAATATCAGCCAGGAAGTGCTATGTTTTCATTTGTGGTTTGTAGTGATGAGGAGGTGCAGAGATGCAGGGAAACTGGTCCACATGCCAGGAAAGGCAGAAGTGACTGTCATCACAAGCAACAGTGGTGGGATTGTTTGACAGGATAGAGAAGAACTTGCAATTCCTGGAGGCGTAGAAAGACAAGGGCTATGAAACAGGCTGGAGCAGGTCCTCTGGGAGAGTCATTTTAACTGGATGGAAAAGAAGCAGTTTTACAAAGGCACTGGAACAGTAGCATGAGAGTGACCTGATGGGTTTCAGTGGAGTGCTATCATGATAACAACAACAAAATCCCAGACTTGTGTCACTTTCAGAACATCGCTGGGGCTAGATAAGCAATCCTACAGCAGCTTCAGTTGATTACCCTGAAGGTTAAGTAGCATTTCAGGAGAACGGATTATTTCCAATCTATGATAGATGCTCCACCAAACTACTCTGCAGCTTGTCCCAATGACAGGAAACTATTTTTTCTATATAAATATAATTGAATGGGTTAATGAATTGTATTGATGAAAGATTTGAAATGGGGATGCTACTTGGATTTCAGCTAGAGCTTCAACTCCTGAAACTGTAGTTCTACCCCTAGAACTGTATTCTAGCTCAAGGACAGAACACATGCTTTAAATGCGGAAGATTCCAGGTTCAACCCCTGGCTCCTCCAGTTGAAAGGTTCAGGTGAAAAGTCTTCTTTTGCTTGAGACCCTGGCAAGCTGATGCCAGTCTGAGTAGACAAAATGGGGAGAGGTGGACTAATAGTTTGACTTGGTGTAAGGCAACTCTGCTAGTGGGAGAGGTCATTCTGGGGTCATTCTCCTTATTTTGGGGAGTGGGGAGAACTATACGTAGGACAATGCAGGCAAAATGTTAAGAAAAAAATCAAACTCATAAATAAATGTAAAAACAAACACAATTTCAGGTTATAAAATTAGCCACTCAGAGAGAGAACATAACTCTTATATTACTCTGTATTTATATTATCTATCTGCACACACCTATGTACAACCACTTTATAAAATGAACCTATGAGTGCAAAATGTTATTATCTCCTTCCGTGTTTCATTCATATATGCAAGACAGGGAACACACCAAGCATTTGGTTTTTCTAGCTTTTTTCAAAGAAGGAAGTCCTGGAATTTGCAGGACAGGAAAATCCATAACAGTCTGCCGATTCAGTTACCCACCTACACAATATGAAGGTCTTTTAATCTTTCTCTGTTCCCAAAGCTGAACTCAGAACAACCCAGAGATGGAGATCTCAGACTGACTGGCAGCAGCAGCCGGTCAAACCCACTGGTGCTGGCAGCTGATCCGGAGACACATTGTTTGGCTGAGTTCATTTGCATTGAGCTGAGTTTCCGTCCATTGTTTCAGGAGGGGGATACAATGAGGTGTGTGACAGCAGAAAATCAGCTGAGTTACATTTTAGCTGCATTCAGTATTCTTAGTTGATGTTTAGCTTAAAGATCATGTGAGGTTTTCCTCCTGATGTGCTAGCTAATGAAATGAGTTCTTGGAACACCAGACTAGATACTTTCTTCTTCTATTACTCATTAATATCTTACAAATGAAAGTATTCTGATCTGAGGAATGGATTTATTTTATCCTAACTGTGGCTTTTAAAAAGTTGAGTACTGTTACACGCCACCCCAGTCTCCATAGCACTGCGAGATTCCACGGGTTTAGGTGCTTACCCCGGGTTTGTGTTTTGTGTTTCCTTTGCAAATGAGGCACAGTGGAGACTGTGGTGTCTTTATGATTTATGGTTTATTTACACACACACACACACACACACACACACACACACATAACCGTAGCCTACAAAAGAGGGGCTTATAACATTACCCTCCAAGAGGAATATGTTTCTCCCATTCCTACAGCCTTGGATTCCAACTATTAGCCCACAGTGTGCTCTGACCCTGCCCTCTTGCTACATTTAGCAGAGTGACGCCTTTACCCCACAGCCAACTGAAATCCTAACAACTACAGTGGTACCTCAAGTTACAAACGTCTCAGGTTACAAATGCTTCAGGTTACAAACTCCGCTCACCTGGAAGAGTTACCTCCAGTTGAGAACTTTGCCCCAGGATGAGAACGGAAATTGTGTGCCGGCAACACGGCGGCAGCAAGAGGCCCCATTAGTGAAAGCACGCCTCTAGTTAAGAACAGTTTCAGGTTAAGAATGGACCTCCGGAACAAATTAAGTTTGTATCTAGAGGTACCACTGTACTCTCCTTCTAATTCTACTTCAAGGGCTTTGCCTTTCTAGCTGATTCTGAGTTGGAGGAGGAGCCCCTCCCATTTGCCCTCTGGCACAGAGCCACTCCCTTTGTTCCAGCTAATGACCCGTCTTTAGGGGGCCATCACAAGGCTGGTAACTGACTTGCATTTTAACATGCTAAATCCAGTCTCTGGCACCCAGGAATTAGAAGGGGAGCCCAGGTATCCCACAAACTCATAGAACAGTACATTCATGCAAATCATTTGCTGTGGAAAAGCGTGGATAAATATTAGGACAATACATTTATTATCAGTAGCAGGTGGCTTGGTGGGGTGGAGGTGCTTACCTGACCTAGTCACTGCTGCTTACTGGGACGGGAAAGGGGAGAGGTGAGGTGGCATGGAGGACAGCACAGTGCAAACATATCAACAGGAGTTCTGGATTAGCTTTACTGCTGCATTTACACTGCAATGACTTCACTGCTGCCTCTCAGCCAGATAAGCAGCAGTGACTCACCTGTCAAGGGGTCTTATTGGATCTTCTACGGACATTGCTCGTGCATTTTCAAAGGTTCCTCTGAAGTAATGGGGGCTAAAAACATAAAGCAAAATATATGAGGAGTTATATTCCTCCATACCAGGTTGCATATTCTGCATGTGCACGAATGAACAGATCGTGCACAGTTTCCCTGCAGGGCCTATTCTGATGTAACAAGCTTCATTCATAAGTTCCCATTATGTTACATATGTAAAATGCAAATATTACATGGGAACTAGTCAGTGCTTTTTTTCGGGGGGACGCAAACCCTAAACATTTTGTGAATGGCCTCATTGAGGGGCAGTATTTCAATATGAGTAGGAAAATGAGAGTACCCCTAAACATTTTTTTTTTAAGAAAAAAAGCACTGGAACTACTTATCTACACAGCTGTTTTGGAGACAAATACATGAACAATATACGATGTGGCTATCAAGTGGGGTGGTTTTGTGTATGTATTTTTAAAAGCAGTTTTGTTGCTTGGGAGCACTATCTAGTTGCTGCTGTTAATTGTAGTATACCTGTTTTTTGCAGTGGGTTATGAAGGTGCAGTCATATTATGCAAAGGGCATATTCTGGCATAAAACTGACAGTGTGAGAGATCCAGACTGGATGCACCCATGTAACAATTTCCATGTACCTCCTCAGTGTTCTATGAGGGCAACACTACATGAACCTCCTCAGTGTTCTATGAGGGCAACACTGAGGCTAAGGATGAGGAAGGTGTCAGCCAATGCCACCTCTTGGGCTGGTTATAAATAAGTGGGCAGACAAGTGGGAAAAGGCTTAAAGCAGAGTGAGGTTGATGGGGCAATTGACTCTAATGGACCAGCCTCCACTGCATGTAACTGTTCCATCTTTTACATCTCCTCTTTGAATGATAGCAGACTATGCTTTGCATGTCAAGTTGCTTGCAAAGACTGAATGGACACATCCAACCCGCTCTCAACAATGACACATGCTCTCTGGCTCAGTTGGTACTATTGGCAGGTCAGATCGGCCTAGGAATGAGATCAGATAAAGTTCACCTTTCTTATGCATATTATTCCCATTGACTACATTCGTTGTTCCACAGTTCAAAATAGATGAGTTGCTATGGGTACCAAAAATGTAACCCGATTAGAAAGAGATTCCTGTGACAAATTTAAAAAAGAACATTTCCTTGCCAAAAACTGCTTCCTACTTACCTTTCAAAAAGCACACTATGAGACTGGCAGGTGTTCCAACCTCAGCATTTACATAAATGCTAGGTGAATGTGGGAGATTTCTGTGCTTTGTCAGGGATTCTCAGTTTCACTTTATTTGGCCCTTGTAAAAAAAAAAAAATCCCCAATTTGCAAAGATTCAGAGAATCTGAAAGGAGAGCTGTGTTTTGGCTCATGTATTGGTTTGGATACTGTAGGTTTGCATTAAATGTTAACTAAAAAAAAATCCTCTCCATTCCTCATGTCAATGTGTTTTTCAGCCAAGCAATACCTCATGCAGTGTCTTGGCATTTCAAAGCTAGCATCAAAGCCTGTTGGGGTAATATTGTGGGGTATGGAAGTGGCAATGCAGCTGCCTGATCAGAATATCAAACTAAGCACTTCCAAAAACATTCACAGCATCAGAATGCTTCATACTTTGCTCATCGTGTGAAACTGCAATAAGACATGCAATGTTTGAAGTGACCCCAGTGAGGTAGACTTTGAGAATATTCTAATACTAAGTCCTCGCCCTAATAAAAATGTGGACTTTTCATCACACTAGTCTTTGAATCCTTGTTCTTTGGACCAGCTCTCAGTTTCCTGGAAACATTTGTGTAACCCCATCATTGACCCCATTTTGTCAGCTGATTAACTTATTACTGCAAAATTAGTTCTGCGTCTCCTTATCTATCTCCTTGAACTGCTATGTTGCCCTTGAGAAGATGGAGTGGCAAATAAGTGATATCTCCATCCCAGGATCTAGCCACCACCTTGGCAACTAGCCAGGAACCCAATGGCTGCACGGGTTTGAAATCAATCACAGGTAGACCCAACTTTTCATCTAGAAATGCAACAGTTTATATTCTACCTTCCACCTCCACACTGCTTCATGTAGAGCCAATAAAACCAGCTTTGATTGAAGGCTGTGGCCCTCTTGGCATTTAAAATAATGTATGGGACTTAAAAAGGGGCTGCATATGAAAGAGTAAGCCCTAGCAGAGATGGGGGAAATATAGAGCAAAGGTGTTCCCATGGAAGAAGGCTTCCACACTCTTTTCAGTTATATAGAAGGGAACACTTCAGCAGGTACAGTCTGCACCGTATCTGCACTTTACAAAGTCTTGTTGCAGTGGTCAAAATCTTGTCTTCATTTCCCCCCCACCTCGCCCACCCTGCATAGTGTCATTGGAAACAGGCCTCTTCACCCCTCTGTATGGCTCTTCTTCTCCTCCTCCTCTTCTTACTCCTCCATCACAGAAGTAGCCCAAGATGATGACAGGATAGGAGACCTTGCTCTTTCTAGTTCTATAATGTGTTATTAATCTGGATTATCATGTTTCGCTATACAGGCTGTTTCTGCTCTGTGAGACATAGCTGCTCTCAAATTCTGTTTAATATTTTTTTTAAAAATTACCCGTGATTCAGTCTCTGCAAGGCCCAGGCTTGTACACAAGGAATAAAGAATTTTGGTAGAGCAGGGGTCAGCAAACTTGTTCAGCAGGGGGCCGGTCCACTGTCCCTCAGACCTTGTGGGGGGCCGGACTATATTTGGGGGGGTGAACGAATTCCTATGCCCCACAAATAACCCAGATATGCATTTTAAATAAAAGGACACATTCTACTCATGTAAAAACATGCTGATTCCTGGACTGTCCGTGGGCCAGATTTAGAAGGCGATTGGGCCGGATCCAGCCCCCTGGCCTTAGTTTGCCTACCCATGTGGTAGAGCAACCCATGTGTCTGCCATCTTTGTGGGTCAGGGCATAGGACAGCATGAGATAAATTGGAAATGTGGAAATGGAAGGGCAAAAGGTGTTGGACTGCTGTGACTCTTGAGACCATCTGGTGTCCAACAGACTGGCAAAGTTATCTGGGCTTATTGGCTCTGCTGTCATTATTATGTAGCACATTTGGCTCCCTGACTATGACATGTAATGATCTAGGTTGTGGGGGGAGGATCTATGGGATGGTCTAACAGGTGGCAAGTGTGGGCCTCTTGGTTAGTTCTAGCTCTTGGTCATACTGCCAAGAAGATGGGCAGAAGGTTGCATTTGTGGCATGATGGATTGAGACCAATAGGCTTTCTTTGATTGGCTAACTATATAGCACAAGAGAGGAGGAAAGCATAGCTTTCAAAGGAGTTGCTGACAATTAATCACTAAAGTAGTACAATATAGCAGGTATTAGTAGCTTTGCTGCTGATAGATGATAGATAGATGATAGATATTGCTGGACTCCACACTGGGGTGACACAGTGGAGAAGTTGAGGGTTTAACAAATTATTTTTTGACATTAAAATAATAATAAAAGAACTCACAAAATGTTGCAGGCACAGCAGAGGGCTGTATCGCTCATCATTAATTTCATCACTGGAATACCCAGTAGGTCTCACTGCTAATCGCAATAGCAATTAATGTATTATCTGGGGGAAGCCTTCTACTTTCCCAGGTACAAAATACCATGCTTTCAGTGTCCAGAAAAGTTATATCTCCACAATTGAAGATTTAAGAGAAGATATGCTGTTCAATTATTATAAATGTGCAGAAAGGCCAAATTTCAGCCAAAGCCATTGGCCCAGTCAGTTACATGTCTCTTTCCTTGTTCATCTCTGTAATTGCTCTGGGTTCAATACAGTAGCCACAAAAAGCACAAATTCCATCTCAGTAAAAGCTCCTCTCTGTCCCCTTCAGGAAGTTAGAAGAATGCCTTGATTCGATTGGTCACAACCAGCTTTTCACAGTGCATTAGAAGTACTGATTTCAGCTGTCTTCACTATTTCTCAGGATAATATCTTTCTTAATTCCACTTACAAAGAAGATGAAGCTAATTGAAATTCCATATGGCGGGGGGGGGGGGAGTTGATATTGACAGTATGTGTAATAAATAGCTATTCCGTAAAAACACACTCAGACAACTGCTCCTATTTGAATATGTAGGCTGAGGGGAATTTCCCCAACCAAATTCTCACAATTACTATGAATATATAAATACAAAGTTTAGTGCACTTTTGCACCATTCCTAGGCCTACTACATGGAAATATTTTCTACAGCAATGAAGACTGATGCAAAGAATTTACTCAGCTTCTCTGTAATCTCCACATCCTCCTTCAGTAACCCTTTTGCATTGTTGTCATCTAACAATATGACCACTTCCCTGACTGGTTTCCTGATCCTTGCGTATCTAAAGAAATGCTTCTTGTTTGTTTTAATGTTTCTAGTGATAAGTATCGCCAAGGTTTGTGCTTCTTTTTATATTCCATATTTGGGCAAGATGGACACTTCTTCAAGAAACTCACCTTCCCTTTTATGGCACGTTAACCATAATGGCATCGTCTTGGATATGTCTCTGTTTTTCTTAATCTCTGCTGGACGGTCTATCTGAACTTTGATGGTTGTGGTTTTAAATAGCCACCAAACATCTTGAAAAGCTTTGGCTCTTTTGATTCTTCCTCTCAAGTTCCTTTTCACTAAATTCTTGTTTAAGCTGTTCTCTGGCTGTTTCCGAGCAGTTTAACAATACTTACATCCCACACTAGATCCTGGTCACCTTTCGGGATTAAATCTGGGTTTGTCTCCTCTCTGGTCAACTCCTTGACTACCTGTTCCAAGGGATAGTCATTTATCAGATCTATAAGCTCTGTCCATTACAACCTGAAAGGTCATTTATTCAGTGGGAGTGTACACCAACAGGAGTGGGGAAGGTTTAGACTCTAGCACTCCAAAGCTTTGGGCTGATCTGTGCTGTGATTCTCTCAAAGCCAGTTCACACTTTACTTTTCAATCTAGGGTGCAAAAAGTAGCAAATTTTAAGGATATCTGTGAATTGTATCGTTTTGAATGGTAGCATTTGCATTTCATACAGTAAACACAGAAGCAATGGCTTGACCCTTTCCTAATCGGCACTAATACGTTTCATGACAGAGAAACCCAACCATTTGCATATCTGAGCACTATTCACAATTCTGGTATATTGTCCCATTTAAACCTAAGTACTTTGTGTATACCTACTTAAAAATAAAAGTGTGATTCAAACTGAGTGCATGGATAGTCCCTACCTGGAGATCGTTGCTATTCTGCGACAATGGCTTTCTGTGTTGTTACAGACAAATAAGGAACAACTGTGAGGGCAGCATATATAAGCCATTTTTGTCCTTTTCTTTTTCCTGGTGTGATGTTCATTCCCAAATAACTTTTGTCTATTACACAATGTTTCTTTTCCTTTCTTACAATGGCAATAAACCACTAATTCTGTCCAATTCTGCTAAAATGTTGTAAAAGGCAATTATAGGTATTCTGTTCTTTCTACCGAGGCACCTGAGAAAGAGGCAAGACACATTAATGAGAAGTAATGTGGCGGAGTCTAGATGGCCCACCTCTTAACCTGAACCCCCTGTGCCATTTAGGAACCAGGCCAACATGACTCACTTAGCCATTGTTAAGGCAGAACAAGTATTTTTTTCTGTTGGCAGCAGAAACATAGAGGGCACAGCTGCAATTTACTGTAAATCCGCGAGTCTTGTTTGAAGTACTGTAGGCGGAAAACTAACCATATCCCACTGAAACAATTGGACTCTGCTTCCTGTGCCTGCATGTGCTCTCCGTGAAATCTCCCTGAAGCCTGCCTTGCCTTGCCCTTTGTAGTTCAAGGACTGTTAACACTGTGCTGATTTCAGAACTTGTATCCTGTATTCCCAACGATGTATGGCAATTGGGTTACGATCTGTAATATCCATGATCAGTGGTGTCATCATGAATGCCTCTCAAGTGCTTATCTTGAGGTTACCTTTCTTGTCCCATGATAGCTCAGGCCAGAGGTGGATCCTCTTAGTCACATGTTTAATTATCACATGACAGTGACTGTAGGAATCTAATAGCAACCCATGTTTCTTCCAGGTATTGTTGCTCTTTATTCCCAGATGCTGAGAGTTACTTATTTCATTATTTGTAGATTCCAGGCCTTCCAGATTGAAGTCAAGCTCTTCCCTCCTCCTCCTAGGTTGCAATGCCTTTCTCATCTGTCTCTTGCCTCAAGGGAGGGGGCCACTTCTTACCACTTAGCCCTTGTAGGATACACATTGCATTCTTAGGAGAGTTACCACTAATGCAGAATCGAATGTTGGTCAGAGCACACCTAGAATTGCCAGAAGTCTTTTTGCAACATTAACAGTATTCAAAACTGGCCACACTTTCCAGATTATATATAAATGAAAATATTGGATATTCCAGAAAACCAGCAAGTAAGATTTACATAATGCTCAACATGTTCCACCTCCACACAAGCTCCTACGCAGTTATTGAACCATTGCTCATCTTATTTTTAAGAGTTTTCCAGTGGCACAATAAGTTTGCCAGCTAGGGCAGAAACAGTCAGCCCAGACAGTTTGGGAACTTTGCCTCGCTCATTCCCAGAAAAGTGGGGGGGGGGGGGATGCTAGGTTTCCCATTCACAGTTTGTTTTCCTGTGCTCAATTATTATTATAATAATTATTTTGCAATAATTTAATTTTTATTGCTTTGGGGCATGTGAGAGCTGCTCACATTTACTCTAGGCCCAGTGGGCTGTAGAGCACCAGCCAAGAAAATATGTACCAGATGTATGGGAGCGTTTGCTTGACCAATCAGGGCTTGCCTTCTTCGTCAGTCTCTTTGGAAAATCAGACTGTTATGTCACCTACTGATCTGTTTAGCTTTGGCTCCAGCTTCTGTTTCACAAACTCATACTTTGCTCAGGAGGACCCACTGGGAATTGCTGATTATACCAACAGATTTTTTTTGCTGTGTGCCTACTTCTGCTGTTTCAGTGGAAGCCAAGTCATGGATTAATTTTGAAGACTCAGCAATGTTCAGAAGCTGCCCCTCTGACATGGCAGATCAAGTCCCCCTTTCCCAGTTGCCAGCAAGTCTATGTAACACATTTAACAACCAGAAGAGTATCTACATAAAAAGCTGCACCAGTTCAGTCACTTAAACAATTCTCTTAACAGCTGTCTGCATTTGATATATTGGGCCTGGCAAAATTCCGTTCTGTTTGCACATGCTATAGATGAAAGGAAAGCATTGTCTGAAGATTTCTAATGACTCCAGCTATGCCAAAGCATTGGACTTGGTTTTTCTGTTCTGCAAAATCACAGCCACAGATCCAAAGCTTAATAAGGGTTTACATGGAATGAAGCCCACAGGAAAGTTAGTGTGAGATATGAAAAACTTACAAAATTATTTTTTGTTATCCACTTTTCATTAATGTTGGGCCCATTAAACCACAAGAAGAAACACAGAAATTCATCTCCACATTCTCTCTCCTCCACACTTCAATGTTTAGCTCAGAGAAACTAAGTGGCTAGGCTTGCCATGTTGTAACCTGGAGATTTCCACCATAAAATGAAGTTTTTCTCTTAATCTGAAGGTGAAGCAGCAATAACAGCCCCCCCCCCCATTTCCCCTCCCCTTCCTCACCTAACTCCTGAATTCCTGCCTACTACAGCAAGTAAAGGAGATGACACATGAAAGAAGTGGGGGGGGGGGGAGATGCCACTATTGCAACAGAGGATAAAATGAGGAGTCCCTGGAATTCAATCTGGGATCTATGATGACTCCTTGTAGCAGGCAAATTGGAACATAGATTTCCTGGTATGTGGTGGTGACAGTCAAGCAAAGCAATTTATTTGCATTTCTTTCAAATGGTGTGTGTTCTTTCCATATTTTCTAGAATTTTGGTTAATAAAGGTTACTGGTTTACTTTTAATTGCAAAATAGGTGAGTATCATTATGTGATGTTGGAATTTTTGAGCAGAAATGGTGGGAACTGAAAACTGAACAGTTACACAGTAGTGCTTACTGCTTGCCATGCATATAATTTGGAGAGGGAATTTTTCATACTGCTTTCCCCTTGAGATCCTTTGTAGAGTATACGTATCGAGTGAATCCTGCCTAGTGTGGTTTTGTAGGAATTAAGTGTAAGCAGTTACTCTCCTCCACCCATCGCAAGAATGGGCAAGAGAGAATGGGCAAGAGAGCACCCTCATCGTAAGCTGTCCCTTGAGCGCAGGGAAGAACCACAGAGGTCTACCCTGAGTTTCTTATATCAGAAGGAAAACTAAGCTGAAGACAGGCTGCATAGCCCATGGCTGAATAAGAACCGGTAGCTGGAGGTTAAAGTTGAACCAATTAAAATTATAAATCAAGTATCTCTTAAGCATTTTGTATGAGATTATCCATAGGAGACACAAATAGGAGTGAGAGAATTTAGGAGATGCTTAGATTAGAAGCAACATTACTGTATTGTTAAAATTAAACAGAAAAAGGGGGGGGGAGTTGACATATCAGAGAACACTGAATGCCATATAGAAAGGCCATGGAGATGCCATTTAGATTTTAAGATAGCAGATCAATAGAACTGTGGATAGCGCCAGGGAGACATGCTTGAATCCCCATTGTATCTTCATTGAAGAAGGGTTGACATTAGACTACACAGCCATTGCTTTCCATGCTCGGGCATTAGGTGTGCATTTGCCTTATGTATTGACATAATTGAAGGGAAATCTTTTTTATAAGGCAGCATCTGTATATGTGGGTCAAGTAGGTTACATGCATATTATCCTGGACTATGAAGATTGTAGTTAAAATTTCTACAGCCGTTTAAATTTCATTATGCTCCTTTGTATGTCTGCACTGCTTTGAAGCCCTATATAATTAAATCCCTTTCTTCTGGTTCTTTCTCCCAGTTTTCTCTGTTAAAAGAACTAGGCAATTCCATTTTTGTTTTAATTTATACAAAGGAAAGCTTACAGCTGCTGCAGCAGGAAATGCCTAGATTGTAGCTGAGATGGTGCCTGGTCTTGTTACTGGAGGATTTGTAAAGGGAATACAAGGATTTGACCCCTTCCCTCAGGCATATTACAAATTAAGCCTGGGGTCCTCTGAGGACTGGGTCCAATTAGTCATGGTCTTGAATCAGAGCCAAATCTTCCTGCTATCATACTTCCCATTCCCAAACCTAGTCTTGCTAGGAGGATGGGTGGTCAATACTGGGAGGCATCACAGCAGCAGAGGTCTCAGGTTTAAACTCTGAACATTCCCAGTGCCACTAGGAAACTTGTCCTGCCTTGGTCTGGTCCTGGCTTGACCTTTGAGCTGGAGGTGAGAGGGAAGCTAGGCCCCAGGACAAGAGCTGGCCAAACTCCAGAGGGTTACAGTATTTATTTGTATTTAACAAAATGTATAAACCACTTAATAAAAAAAGAAAACTCTCTAAGCAGCAGCAGGGAGATATCAGGGCACTCAGAAGCAGACCATGCTGCAAATGTTTATCTCAGCTTTCAAGATTCCCTTACTCCAAAGGAGGCCCCTTATTGCAGAGGAGCCTAGCATCTCTGGGCATGGAAGCATGCAAACTCTCAACGGGTGTCCGCCTGTGCTTGCAGTATCTGATGGCAGCATTCCCTGGGGCTGAGAGTTGGTTCATCCTCCCTCTCTGATTCCATAGGCAAAGCAGGAACCTCATTCATGGGTCGCGTCAGGTCCTCTGCTGCAGGTAGGCCTGGCATCACTTCTCCAGAGATGCTGCAGGTGTCCAGCGTAGCGCTGGGGTCAGGAGGCTCCATAAAGACATCATGCATCATGTCAGTGAGGTCTTCATCTAAGGGGGTCATGCTGGCTTAGCCCTGGCTTGGACATGACAGAATCATGGAAAATCAGATCTGGTTCAATCTATTTCTCATGCTTCCAGGCAACAATGGGAGCCTCCAGGTCTGAAGTTTGAGGTCATTGCCTTGATACCTCCCTGTTGCCATGCATCCTCTCTCCTCACCAGGGTATGTCCATGAAAGGAAACAGCAGAAAGAGCTGGTGGTAGAGAGGCCTTGCTTGGAAATTTCCTGCCAAGCTGTATTCTTACTCACCAATAGCCTTTTTTCTGGGAGAAGAATAAGGTGCAAATGGCTACGAAATACCATTTTTAAAAAGAGTATTTACTTACATAATATTTTTATGGGCAAGCTCTCATAAGGTGGCTTTCAAAAAAAGGAAATACATAATACATAATCAATAGCTAAGAGAGAAAATCTTTCTGAGGAAGAAATACAAATAAAATTCCCAATTGTCTTCCTTTACTGGACCTCCAATTTAAGACACTGCTACCATCTTAAGTAGTGCATTATAATGCATGTCTTCTGCCACTGCGTTGACTGTGGGGTACACTGGATATACTGTAGTTGATAGAAAAACTACATAATTGCTCTGATTTTCCCATAGGAAGAGTAGGATATAAAGAAATAAATTTTTCACACAACACATTATACTGGACATATAAATCTAAATGAATTTGCATGTTGTATTCAGCTCACACTGCTGGGAGGTTTGGAATTTCTGCATAAAGTAGAAGAATATCTTTGTCCATGTACTTTTATCAGATATCCAAAGTGATATTTCCACTGAACAGTTATGAAATCACTTTGTCACTTTGCACTGCCAATATGTCATTTGGAAGTTCATGTCAGGTAGAATATACTTATGCAATCTGATTTACCAAAACTTGCTTATTGGCCTTGTAGTTCAAATTTTAAGCTTTTCAAAGTCAACCTTTAGTGTTCAGCTCCAAGAATATGGCTGCCCAAGCCATCTCTGACTTCAGAGCAGGTAAACTAATGGTAGCCAGAAAGTAGACAGCTTTGCCAGCTTGGGTACCCGCTGACATAGCAGAATACAGTGGTACCTCGGGTTAAGAACTTAATTCGTTCTGAAGGTCTGTTCTTAACCTGAAACTGTTCTTAACCTGAGGTACCACTTTAGCTAATGGGGCCTCCCACTGCCACTGCCCTGCTGCCATGCGATTTCTGTTCTCATCCTGAAGCAAAGTTCTTAACCTGAGGTACTATTTCTGGGTTAGCGGAGTCTGTAACCAGAAGCGTCTGTAACTTGAAGCGTCTGTAACCTGATGTACCACTGTATTGGCTACTTGTTGCTAGATAACACTTGCAATTTGTGAGCTAAGTACATGCTAATAAATCCATAAGTGGAATGTGCACATATCTGAAACATCTGCATGTTACCTTTCCAAAATTAACTTTCAAAAAACTCTATGTACGGCCATTTTAAAACAATAAATAGACTTCCAAACTTTCTCTCTGCCCTTGTATAATTTCTGCATAAACTAATCTGATTTCAGCCATGATTGGAAAGCAGCAGTATCTCCACTTGGGTGCTGAGGTCAAAGAAGCCACTTCTCTGAGGTCTCACAGGAAACTCATTATAAGACCTGGTTAAAAGATCTGCTCAACCAGCTTTGGGGACATTTGCTTCAAGCAAAAAGCTGCCTGTCCCTTTCTTTTGCTTGATCCCTCTATGAAACAAAGAAAACTTTGATCTGAGCTGCTCCAGAGGAATTAACTCTAGTGCTAGCACTGACATTAACACCCTCATTAGCTGGATTAAGTCTGGAGTTGCCAAACATTAATCTAGTTAATTAATGTATATTTTCCCTGCCACACATATTATATTGGCATTTTTTAGTTGCTGTCGTGAAGGCTGTGACCTGGTGACTGGGGTCCTGACTCACATGCATCTTTATTACATTGCTACCCTACTGATTTTGCAAGGCACCCCAAGGCGGTTAACATGAGACTTCCAGAGGACCTCCCATCCAAGTGCTGACCGGCTTTCAAGCTGTTTAGCTTCACAGATTAAACTACAGCAGGCACCTCCCAACTATTGCTGTTGGCTGAATGCTTTGCAGGTTATGCATGCTTTTAACTTCTAGGGCTTGAGCTTTTACAGTGAGTAGACATCCAGCACAGGAATGAGGAGATCCCTCATACCCTCCTTTAACATGCAACACCGAAGAATGAGAGACCTCTAGATGTCATAACCATAGTCATCACACGTTGAAGGATTTGGATTGCAGAGGTCTCCCCAGATGATTGGCTAAGAAGTTAGCCTGCTTAGCTGTTGGTTGCTTGTTAACTGTTTTGCACCAATGGTGGATGAAAGAATAGGAGTGGGTGTGCTTGGGATCTATGTGCCCTAATAGAGATTCCAACACTTTCATTCTGTTCCCCTCAGATATTATATGGCTGTATCCATCTCAATGCACCTGTCAAATTTTGTGCCATTTTACCTCTTTTCCTTTTTTTGCTGGTCTGACGTAATAATGGTGCATTTTTCATAGATATGTTCTCCTCCCAGATTTCCATGCTGAGGGTTTTGATTCTTACTGAAATGCTGGATTTTCCTAATTGCATCCAGCTCTCTTACGTTTTGTGCTCCAAAAGAAATGGGCCTTGGTCCAGGAGGCTAAAGTAGCTGATTTCTGAGACAGTGGACTAGCTGCTGTGAGGAAAACCGGCAAGGTTTCTAGCTGAATAAGTGCACAGAATCAGTGGTGCAAATTAATTAGCACACATTTAAAGGGGGGGGGGAGAGAGAGATTCAAACTGCACCAATCACATCAAATACGTATGCCAGTTCAATGTTGTATGTTATTTTGCACAAGAACAGCAGATGTAGACAAGAAACCCTGAGAATTCATGGTCCAGTACAGGATACAGCACTCCTTACAGGAATATCAACAATGGAGGCCTTATGTTCAGTGTGGCAGCATTACAACCCGTGGTCTGCAGAGATCCCTGTTCCCTTCCCCCCACCCCGCCGTCTCTCGGCTGTTCAGGTCAGTTCAGTTATGACCTGGGCCAGGCCTTAACTCGTAGGACTCATCCACACTTCCTTTTGTGCTGTGTTTCTAGGCATAGGTCCAGGCTTTAAAGATTCAGGCCCAAACATGTTTTTTGAGTGATATTTGGTGAATATTGGTTTTCTAGTGGTCAAGTGATTTGGAAAGTTCAACTCTAGCATGTTAAAATGTTACTAGCTGGATAAGGGCTTTAAAAAGTGTTGTTTCGAGTGAGGATAAAGGCAGTAGGTAGGTTTGTGTTTCGGGAAAAGTCCAAAAAGGAAAGCAGGCAAGGGTAATTTACTATCTTAACCTATTCTCGCTTTCAAGATCACTTGCTGTTTTTTTGGGGGGATTGTTATCTAGAGATGGTCACACATTGTTTTTTGGTGTCTTGTTCTCATTATTGTAAGCTGTTTTGAGAGAGAGAGAGAGAGAGAGAGAGAGAGAGAGAGAGAGAGAGGCAGCAAATAAAGTGATGGTGATGATGACATTGTTTTTATTACAAGTATAGCACTCATAGAACACAATTAGGACTGTCAATTTGATCAAAGACCACTTTCTTTTAACCAAGTATTATAGTGCTTAACCACTTGAAATTAATTTTATGGTGTCTTAATAAGGTGACAGTTTTAATACTTTCTACAAATAGTAAGTTTCAGCTAAATAGACATTGCAAACAATATATTTTTGTTCATAGTGCCTAGTCAAGAGATGTATAATGATGGACATCAGCAGCAACTGCCTATACCAGTTAGGTCAGAATATTAGGCTATTCAACCTAGTATTGTCTACTCAAACTGATAGCAACTCTCAAGTCTTAGGCAAAGAAAGGTATTTCACATCACCTGTTACCTGATCTTTTTACTGGAGGTGCCAGAACCTGGGACCTTTTGCATTCAAAGCATGTGCCTCCTTAGAAACTTCATCGGTAAGATAATGAATAAAAAACTTTTATGCAGTAAGCTAATGCATATCTTTTCACGGGTAGAAGTTCTAGTTAAAATCCAAGCAGAACCCTCATTTTGAATCTTGGTTTAGTCTGTGCAATTCATTACTCCATTCAATTTTATTTATATATTAAAAATTAATTTTCCATGATTGGCTCAACATCTAAAATTTAAAGAGTTTTTGATTTGAGGTGGAGCATGCTGCAGGCTTGAAACAGTCTACTGTCGTATTTAAAATCCTCTTTAAGTAATCTGCTGGTGCTGCTGTAGATTGCTTAGCCATCCAAAGTGAAAGTGGGCTTTTTTAGTTGTTGTCACTTGAAAACCATCAGTTCATTCTCATGCTACTATTCCAGTGCCATTGTAAAAACCTTTTCCTTCCAGCTAAAATGACTCTCCCAGGGGACTTGCTGCAGCCTGTTTCCTAGCCCTTGCCTTTCTACGCCTCCAGGAATTGCAAGTTCTTCTCTATCCCGTCAAACAATCCCACCACTGTTGTGCATGATGATTGTCACTTCTCCTGCCTTTCCTGGCATGTGGACCAGTTTTCCTGCATCCCCGCACTGCCTCACCACCTCCTCATCACAAGAAACCACAAATGAAAACATAGCACTTCCTGGCTGATAATTGTTTTACTTTATGTAACGCTGCAGAGATGTGTAGTGACACCTTACCAAAATAATGAAGCTGAATCTCTGCCCAGGACAGACAGAAGTCTTTTAAGGCCAGGCTTCGCCACCCATAATTCATGTTGATTGCCTATTTCAACAATGTCAAAAGAATTGCCCAATGCCATGCTACTATACAAACAAAGGTGTTGGAGAACTAAGGATGCTTTCATACAGGCCCAATAATTCATGGATGTAGCAATGACATTTTGAGGGATGGGGCAAGTTTCTCCACAGATATGAAGACGAGATTGCACACACTCATCCACTGGCACTACATTGCCAATTATGACAAACACATGGTACATGCTTATTGAATGCATGCTGCATGAAATCAGCCCACAGAGGACCTCATTTTCAGGTGATTCAGGATGATGCAGAAAAAGGTTTCATATGTCATAGAAACACAGAATTTGTGAAAGTTGGCATGTTCAGGACAATAGCCTTACTTGCTGTTCTTCAGGGTTAAACCAATGCACATGGCTAAACCAAATATCCATCTATCTCAGAATTTTGTGTCTGACAAAGGATATCCAAATACTGTGGGAAGCTCTCAAGCAAGGCAAGGAGGCGAAGTCTGTCTTTTACAATTCAGAATGGTGGGTGGAAACAGCCTTCTGACCTTGTTACTATTTCCATTGATCAATATACAGTTCTGCTGAAATCAGTAAGGATATTGTGATTCTTGCTTTGGCTTGAGAGCTTGGATTTTACTGCATTTTGTGTAATTTTAGAAGGCTGTTGCACATGTGCACATATACTACATGAAAGTGTGCGTGTAAAGGCATGCCTGTGTTCCTCACCGTGCACACAAGTGCCTCCAGGAGGTACTCAAGGGTATGCAGTACCCGCACCTCTTTTGTTGTTGTTAAAAAGTGTGGCACTTACTGTAATGACTTCATGGGAGTACCAGCACCTATTTTTCTAGAAAAAAAGCACCTCTTTAGTGTTGCAATTTAGTAGTCATCACCTCCATCCCATGTGCCCTTTGTCATCTCCCTTCCTTCCCCATTGTTATTTTTTAAAAAACAACCTGTGTAGTTAAATTAACCCTAGAAAGCACAGGTTGCTTGCCTCCAAGGTGCTATCAATGCAAAACCTGTATTGTTTGGATTTCTGTTTGACTAGGAAAGGTAAGAGTTTGGGAGATCTGGGTAATAAAAGTTGCTTCTTCAGGAGCTGGCAGGTTTTACAAAGCTCTTACTGTTTCAAAGGGGGAGGGGGAGAATTATGTGTTAACCTAGTCACTGTGATTTGCATAGGAACAATTCAGGTTTTCATTTTATGGCAGGTTCTTGGCCTAGAAACTGTTGTTATTAAATGTTGCACTGGTATGTTGGTCCATTAATCAGTGCTGCAGTATTTACCTTGCCTTTACCCGCTAGGCAATAAACATCTCATGATCACTCAGTGCAGTGTAGAGCCAAAGCTAACTTTTTTGTGGTTTCATAATCCTCTAAAACCCTAGGTCTAAAAGCACGAGGTAGCCCTTCCTACTGGAAGTGCCAGCAAGGTGAGCTCCTCTCTTAATCACATGCACTCATTCGCTCTTCCAGTAGCCATCTGGTAGCCCAGGATGAGAACTGGTCATCTGAATAGTTTATCACAAGCTGAACCCAATCCACATTTTGAAGGATTGCACTATTGGGCAAAATGACAGCCTCTCTGCTGATGGCAAATTGTTCAGGTGGGTCATCTGCCATGCTCATGGAAGTGCCAGAAGCCAGGGAGTTGAGCTAATGGCTGCAATAGGAAGAGCTACCATGTGTGTATCATTACCAATTTAATCTGAGAGGGTCAAATGAATCTCGAACTTCAGCTTGCATCGCCTAGATTTAAATCTAGCGTTCTGTCTTCTGAACCATTCTGGATAGTGTCCAGTTTCTAAAATGCAAGGTTTCAAGTCTGTATTAAAGCAGCACCCTGCAATCTGGAAACTTGGGTCCCAAACATGTGATGACTGGCTGTGGTTAATTCAGTAGCAGATTTTACAAACCCTTCATGTGATCTTAGAAACAGGTTCTGGGGTCTAAATGTAATCAGCTTAACTATGATTCTTGCACTGATAACAGTGACTGATTTGATGAGAAACCCCATTCCTATATGCCCCCTGCCATTCTAACATGTTTCAGGTCCTTAGAGGAAAAGAAAAGAGAGGCTGTCATTCTCTTTTCCACACCATCATCCAATTTATATAAGATTTGAGGTTGTCTTTGGGATATATTATCACTTCTATAGTAGAATAAGAGCAAGGAGTAAAAAACTGAATGGAAACACACCATATATATTAAAACAGCTGTGTAGGAAAGCTTGTCACACCTAGCTAAATGCAACCTGCTTCTGTGTAATTCCTACATTTTATTTTATGTTTTAGAAAAGTCAAGGGGTAAACTGAAAATGTGGGGGGAGAGAGAGAAAAAGAAATAACTGCTCAGTGGATATCATCCTGTAATGAGCAATTTTTCTTTGTAGAAAATGTGGATTTTAATCGAACAACTAATAACAAGTTTGCAAAGTTTCTAATGAAATTTTTCTGTTTGAGTTTTCAAATTAAAGGTGCTAGAGCTCAAGTCTTCCTGCAGATTGTAGTGCCTCCTCCCCATTCCCAAATGAGAGAAGGCTGGTTGTAGCACCTCATTGGTAAAGAAAAGGCACCCAGTATTTGCTTACTTTTCTTTAGCATTAGGGCACATGTGCTCTGGGCTGTCTCTGTTAGTGGTCCCCCATAGCTCAGATGCATGGCTTGTATCCAGCAGAAACCCTACACTCAGCATGGTGGACCCAATTCTGCCCCCCCCCCCCCAGCTGAGAACTTGAGGCACTTGACAAAGAACGTTCTATTTAAGTAGGCATTTTAAATAAGTTTTCTGGGGTCTTGGATTAATTTTTAAACACGGCTTAAAAACTACAGTAACTAAGCAGTATATAAATAGCATAAATAAATAAACAAACTCTTGCATTCTATCTTTTCTCCTTCCCTCCACTGTCTTACCATTAAAGTGGAGGCATGTTTTCATGGCTGCTCTTCAGAGTAAAAAAAATAAATAAACTTTCATATAGCAGCTGCAATTTTTGCCTGATGCTAAGAGGTTGCTCTTGTCCCGTGTGTGTCCCTTAGGGAAGGGAAGCCAGGAAAAAGCAGCATCTTCCAAGCAAACATAACCATGTTTCCATCTGAGAAAATGTACAAGGAGAGCGAACGTAGCCAAGCAACCATGCATTATGGTAAAATGGGTCATTCTGAAGGCACAAATTGCATGTGTGCTATTGGAGGGAAATGATACCCCCAACAAAGATTTGTTTGTGGTGTCTGCGTCTGAATGTTTAGTTCAACTTATTAAGAAATAATGTGGCCTTTTTAAATTTTTCATGCCCTCAAGGCCTCTCCTTCCTTTTCTCATCTTTGCAATCACCCTCCACAGCTCTGAGTCCTGGATCATAGTCACGCACCCTTTTTGCTGGTGAAGACAACAAGATTACAGATCTGTCAGTGGGATCTGCGTGACACTCCTCCCTTCCCACACCTCTAGGGAGACGAAAACTACCTCAACAACATTCCTAGTTGGGGCAGGAAAGCCCCCAGCCTGAAAATCTCCAACAAGGCCATAGAAAAACCTTTCTAATTTTCACTGAAAATGGCATTTACTATAGAGACCACAGGCTACATTACATGTCTGGAGTCACACTCCAGCTTGGTATAAACAGATGTGATCCCACTGATGGCTTCCTAAAGACATTATCCAAAATTCATTATTATTTAGGAAGTCCATATCATCCTATTTAAAAGACAGGGTCACACCCATCAAACCTGGACTCTAAAATCAGATGAAAGAACCATCAGATGCAGAATGAACAAGAATAGCCCTCCTTGAAATTAAGCACAAAAATGAGCTTTTTATGGAAACAATGAAATGAAGCAGCATACTATAAAGAAGTATAGATCTCTGCATATATTGCAACCATAGGAGCCAACTCCTAGGGATTGAGGTCCTTTCGACCCCCCCCATAAAATATTTGAGGGGTCTCCCCTCAAAGTGGGCATTGCCATTCAAATGTTGTACATACACCACATCTTGTGATCAATTATGTTTAACTGCTCCCCACAGTTGGCACCCCTGAATTTGCAAACTCCTTTCGAAGAACTGAGCATGTGAAAAAGTCAGAGTGCCTATAAAATTTAACGTGCAAATGGGGCTATTTTTTATTCTAGAATAGGGAGTTTTTGAAACAAGGAAGATTTCCTAAAAGCGTTTGATTGAGATGGGGTCATGCAGTAGTTGGGGTTCCTCCAATGACCTTTTTATTGAGTATTCATCCTGAATTGTTTGCATAAAGCTTACATGGAGATTATATGATTTCCAGTCTTTATTGAGCCTTTGTTCTGATTTGTTTTGGGGGAGGTTATACAACAATGAGCTTTCACCTTGCATTCAACCCCACTTTGCTTACGTGGTGGTTACACACTTACCTGTTAATCTGTCATTTATCCCACACTTTTTAGTGTATGTCCTCTTCACTTTCCTCACTGCAGAAAGTCCACATTTGTAAAAGTGGATTTGTTCTGCCAAAACACTTTAATCCATTTTAATTGCAAAAATTTACAGTATGAGATTGAATCCTTCCCACAAGGTACTGACAGTCTGGAGGCAACCTTAGTGAAGAAACTAGGCATTTTTATGAGATGGGAGTTGTAGCATTGGGAAAGAGGTGACTGCTTGTTCCTTATAAAATAGCAGAAGGACTGCAAGGTTTCCTTCTCTATGTACCAAAATTATGCTGTCAGAATTTTTTTTAACTTCTGCTGCAGCTTCTGCTTGTCCTGGTCTGTAAGATTGAACTGAGAAAAATAGCTAAGCAAAGATCTCTTCCCTGTTAAATGAGTTACTCACAGACATATGGTGAAAGTCAGGGACTCTGCAAGTACAATCAAGGATGAGAGACAACATAATTGGTTACAGTCTGTACACAAGATGAGGTATGGATAGAGCAATTGTGGACAGGGCAAGAGCTATACTTAATAGCCTCTAGCTCTATGGACATACTCTTCCAAGGACTGTTACACAGATTTTAAAGAAAGGTCCATGAAAGTCCACCCTGTTCCAAAATAGATTGTAATTCCATATTTTAATGATAGTATAATTGAACACATAGAATAAGTGGTGACTCAGAAACTTATCCTATACTAAAAGAAGACATGTTTGGTGTTTTTGGTTTTTGAAATAAGGGATATCTGGCTACATTATTCATCAGGCCCACTTAATAAATATACATAAATACATTTTCCCCATGGAAGAGAGAGGAGGAGATAAAATAATGCATGTAGCCTAGCCCAAATCCTGCTAGATTCTTCAAGTTTAGTCAAACAAATTACCATGAATGCTTTCATGAGACACAAGATCAGGCCCCTCAAAGAACTGGGGTGAGGGAAGAAATAATGAGGAAACTCCTCACACAGTAGAATATTAGACAAGTTCAGAGCTGGGCAACTGTCTCTGAACTCTCCAATCCAGCACTTGAGGGGTGGAATAGTTAGCTTGCCCTGACTGTATAGGAGAGTTCAGGAGGAAATTGGCATCAGGGGATGCCTAATGCTGTATCTTCCCCAGTATCTCCCCTCTCTCAAACCCTTCAACCTGTTAGGTGGCATGTAGCTTTTATAGTTTAAATAGTCCTTTGTATGAGTGTATATGGGGAAGAGTTAATTTGAATCAGAGGAAATATTTCCCTCCGAATCAAATTAATCACTTCCATTAGACCCTTTAAGCTACAAATGGGGTGTGCTCCATAATAAATTAAAGGAACATAAAGAGAATCGGGGTTCAGTGATGTATTAGCTCTAGGTCTGATGGTCACCCAGCAGAGACTGGTTGTTCCTGCACTCCGCTCTCATGCTGTCAGGGTTCTGTGAACAATCCTCAATCTTCTCATTTTTTTAGTTTGTTTCTTTTTAAATGGAGTTTTTCTGCAAACCTAAGATGTCCCCTCAAGGATGCAGGAACTACCATCACCCGACCTTGGGTGGCTCTGTTTCACTGCAACATTGGTTGATACAAGACAGCTGACTTTGCTGTTGTGACAGTCTTGTGCAAGTGATATTGTTCCTTTTAAAGGTGGCCAGTCATCTTGATGTATTATGGAGAGAGTTTGCTATCTGTTGGGAAAGGGGATAGCAGCACTCACCGTTGGAAAAAGAACACTCTGCCACTGCCATCACTTTGCTGCACACCAGCCAGCGGCAATTTGGGAGTCTGATAAATTCCAGTGAAACTATGTCAAGGAGGGCCACAAATCAAATTAAGCGAACAGGCTTGAAATCATTTAGGCTACTCACTTGATAGGAATATGTCCCATTGAACTCAGTAGGGGTTACTTCTAAGTGGACATGTATAGGATTTGCACTATTAGCACCTGTTTTGACTAAGGGTTTGTTTTCCCATTTCATTTGCCTTTATGAACAATGTGTGGCTGTTTCTCATTTTATTATACAATCTGCAGTCACAAAATATATGGGTACTTCACTATGTAAATACAGTTCTCTCTGTGCTGGGTGGCTAACAGGGCATGGTAACATTTCATTTGAAGCTTGGAGCAGAGTGAATATGTAAGACGGCAATCTTTATTTAAATCTGCCAAAAGGGGAAAAAAAGGAAGTATTAGAGTCACTCCAAAACTTGGCTATTGCCATTCTGTTGATAAGCCATGAAAAAGGCAGGCATCTATCTCTTCAGAAAAATTACTTCCTTGTGCTCCTCACCACTACCACTGACAAGACGACCATGGATGGCACTGTTGGGGACTGCTGAATGAGAATAAAAAATAAAGCTTTTTCCACATATCCTTAACAGCTCAGAGATGCAACACAGAGCTTATTCCCACAGAAGCTGCTTCATCCTCTCTCCCCTTACTTCCCCGTGTTCCTTTGCAGTGCCACCACTGCAAACAGAAATATAATACAGTATTGGAAGATCTGGACAATTGTTGCTGTACTGCTTTGAAAATTTCCACTGGGGATGCTTAACAGTCCAGGCTTACTTTCACATTCAGAGTCTGATAGCCATATTTGTACACAGGAAGGAAATTTATCTGAGATCAGATCAGTTTGGTCTGGTCCTGAGGGAATTTTGCTTTCCTTTGTGGCGTGTAAAATGGTTTGTCTACTTGGTGGGTCAAAGTTAGAGTATTTTTACTGCAGCACCACTGTGAATGTAAGGCAGATTGTGCTGAAGTTTTTCAGAGAACAGGAAGGGGAGAGAGTTGAGGAGATCATGACTGGACTGTGTGTGTATGTCTATCAAAGAGATGGTGAATACATTGCATATATGTATACATAGTCACACACTCATACTAATGCATAATATCTGCAAACATGTAGGCTGACCAAATTTTGATTAATTGCATAAGGAGGTTAATTTTAACATCTCTCTCCAATTTTTCTCACCGGAGTGGTACATGCTCTGGTTATTTCCCGCTTGGATTACTGCAGTGTGCTCTACGTGGGGCTACCTTTGAAGGTGACTCAGAAACTACAACTAATCCAAAATGCCTGCCGCAACTAATCCAAAATGACTGGTGACTGGGAGTGGCCACCAAGACCATATAACACCAATCCTAAAGGATCTTCACTAGCTCCCAGTACATTTCTGAGCACAATTCAAAGTGTTGGTACTGATCTTTAAAGTCCTAAAAGGCCTCAGACATCATTCACCTCCATCATTCAGCCTGAGGTCCACTTCCAAGGGTCTTCTGGCGGTTCCCTCACTGTGAGAAGTGAAGTTACAGGGAACCAGGCAGAGGGTCTTCTTGGCAGTGGCGCTCCCTCTGTGGAACACCCTCCCATCAGATATCAGGGAGATCAAGAATTAAACAACTTTTAGAAAACATCTGAAGGCAACCCTGTTCAGAGAAATTTTTAATGTCTGGCATTTTATTATTTTTTATATTTTTCTGGAAGCCGCCCACATTGGTCAGATGGATGGGATATAAATATTATTATTATTATTATTATTATTATTATTATTATTATGTCTCCAAAGGGATCCTACTGTTTCCAAGGTGGGAAATGTCACTTTGGGGAGAAATGGACACAAATGAGGAAGGAGAAAGCGGCATTCAATATAAAGATAATGTTTCATTACCCACCACCTCCCCAGGAGGTTAAATGAGCTGCCCACTGAGATCAGCTATCCCAATTCTAGCTCTGAGGTTTTAAATGGGTTTCAGCAGGGTAGGACTCAGGGCTATTCAGAGTTGCAGTGTTGAATGAAACTTGATCGACCTTCCACCTTTGCAAAGTTGCAAAGGGTACAACCCATGTTCTGCAAGCTGTGCCATTTATGCCAAGGAACCCAATCTGGAAATGAAAGGACTTTTGCTCTCTTTTGTGCTCAAGAGGGGCTACACAACCCATATCTTGTGTACTTCTGCTATGGGCTCTGTCTTGATATTCTTCCACCAGTGCTAGGTGAATTGCAATCTCCATGGAAGTGGTGATTCACCACATACTCTCTCCCTATATAGCTGTAGAAGCATGTTGGAGCCTAAATCAGGTCGCTGGTTATCACATTTTCATAGCATAGCCCAAAAGAAACCCAGCAGATTGGCTCAAATGGCTTTTCTGTGTTCAGCATATTCTGCTGGAAGCTCTTCTGGCTTTTTCCAAAACACATGAAAACACTCGGGTCTTTAATATTTAATCCTGCCTCAAAGTACAAATTGTCAAACGCAAGGAAATGAAAGAGAGTTTATAGCAGTTGACAATGTGAACCTTTGTTGCATTGGAGAGTGGGCAGAATGTTGGTTTCTAAACTTTCTAGTGTTTTAAGATTGTCATCATATTATCACCTTTATTATATGGGACCAAAGATCATGGGACCCATGAAATGCTGCTTGGGCTAAGAGGGAATATGGCATGTTTGGGCTGTGTGTAGGACACATGGAGAAAACCCTCTATTAATCTGAACATTGTGCAAAGTTATCTGGCCTAGCTATCTAGCTATCTCTGTACAGTATCTATATATAATGGAATTGATGGAGGGGGTTTAATTACAATAAAATAAACTTGGATATACCTTTCTGCATTTAGTTGCAATCAATACATACAAGTGGGACCTGCAACAAAAACTTGTAGCATGGAGTGCCCCTTTTCAGAATTCCAGATGCTCTATTCCATCCTCCTCCCACACTCCATTAGTCAAGATTACTTGCCAATAGAGCATGCTCAGTCTGTGGGCTTTTTTGCCACTCTCCCTTAAGTTTTGTTTTTAAATAGGTTTTGGGTTTTTTGTACTTCTGAAAACTATTTCTGAGTAGACATGGTTAGGATGACACATGATTCCTACACACATTTACACTGAATGTCAATGTCATTGCATTAAATCGGGGTGGGGAACCTGTCACCCAACAGGAATTGCTGGACTCCACTGGCCATCATTCCTGACCATTGGTCATGTTTGCAGCGGGGCTGGATGGAAGTTGGAGTCAACAAGATCTGGGGGACACCCCACCCCCCCGCAGTGTCTCATATTATTCTTCTGGGATTCACTGTTTCTGTTAGAGGGTGTTGAACAGAAACATACTGAAATAATTTCTAATATTTTTTATTTAAAATGTTAAAAGAAAGGGGGCATATATTCCTATCAGAGATTAATCAGAGAGTGAATATGGATATAAAATTAATTTATCTGGAGTGAATTACTTGAATGAAAGCTACGCTTTTATGCAGCGCGCGCTCTCCCTCAAGGAATCTGGTTACTGTAGCAGCAGCTTTCTTTCAATTACTTCCTACAGAGATTATTCAAGCAGCAGCAGTAAACTTAAAAATCTCTATTGCCATACTTCTGTAAAGTGAATGTAGGCTTCTAATTATTCAACACCATTTTATTCATTTTTAGTATTCACCAAAACCCCCATCAGCAGGGGGATTGGTTAACTGGCACAAATATTGTATCATCTGAATGTATAATATGTATTGCTATGGATGGAGAAATTATCAGTTGCTTGGTTTTCAGAGCAATGAAAAACACCTTTAAAAGAAGAAAAGCAGTCTCTTTCAATCCTGCTTCCAATGTTACATTTGAAGCTGTGGTTTAATTAAGCTCTGTGTCTCAAAATGTGTGCTGAGTTCACGGAGGAAGGGTTACATCATGAACATTCATCAAAACTGTGAAAGTTGTGAAGAGAATCAGTGACATTTTACAGGCAGAAATGTCTTTTTCCGTGAAATAGATAGGTATATAACAATTCTTATGTCAACTTTGTGTGTAACTTAAAGCATCTATGAGCTCCCCCACATCACCATTTGACATCAAATTAATTCCACCCATCACCATTCAAGTAAATGTGTCCTTCCAAGCCGTGCTCCTGTGACCCTGCCATTGTTTTAAAATTTCTAGAAGACTCTTGCTTTCTTTACTTAAAGAGATACTCCTTTTCTCTCAAAATCTGAACTTTGTTTAGGCCTATCTATTACATTGACTAAAGGTAGTTTCAAACATCTCATTGAAAAATGATTGCAAAGTGCTGTTTCTAGTTTTCTTGGCTTGCAGCCTGACTACAGCATCACATTACCTCTGGTTTTGGGTCAGCTGCAACAAGTACAGTAGAGCTGCATAAGCTGCAAATTGTCCTGAGCCTACTTCCTCAGAAGCAAGCTATATTGAACTCAGGGGGACTTACTTTGGTGTAAAAAGACTCAACATCTGGTTATGAGGAAACACAACAATGTAATTTAAAGGTGTGTGAGAGAGACTGCAATTCTTGACTTTCTAAGAAATCATCCATCCCACAGAATGCAGTAAGCTTTACTTCTGAGTGAACATGACTAGGATCATGCAGACAGTCATTGGAGTAAATCTCAGTTCATATCATCTGGACCTGTATAATAGATATTTAAGACAGAGGCAGGTAACTTGTGGCCCTCCAGATGTTCCCCCCCAACTCTGTAGCCAATGGTGAGGTATAATGGGAGTTGTTGTAGTCAAGCATCTGCAAGGCCAAAGGTTAGCTATTCCTGATTTAGATGCAGCGAAAAGTACAATCTCTGCCCCCTTTTAATATTTGTTTCTCAGTTTCTGAAGGTTGCTCTTACTACCTCGCTATCTGTACAATTGACAGATGCTATTTCTCAGCTGTGGCCAGGCATCTCTTTAGATCTGACGTTCATTCAAAAGGAGTGATTAAATAGGAACATGTAGTTATAAAGTGCCTTAAGAGTATCTGACTAGAACTGAACTCATTATTACTATTATTTGTAAAGTCACTCGAAATATTTTTGAGTTGTACGTTGAAGTGTTAAGTTCCAGCTCGCTTCCATCTCTCAAAACAGCTGGAAAGGGCACCGGGGTTACTGGGCTGAACGCCAACACAAGGAAGCAAAGCGGGTGAGGGAGCAGAGCAGCGAACGTTGTGTGCAGTTTTATCCACGGTGCGTTTGAAACCATAGCTCTCCTTAATGCTGCGTGTTGCCTCTCAATTATTTTCGAATATTCTGTATGGGACGGCTAGATCTTGAGACATCTTCAGCCGACCCAGGAGGTGCCCAGATTTCATCGGTGGCATTCGTAATGCATCACTTGTGTCTATTGTTCGTGTGAGTTGTAAAACACCATTTAGCGAAAGGAAAAAGCGGGGGGGGGGTGGAGTCTGATGGGGAAGAACGGAGGTGGGCACTTCAAGCTCTTTCATTCTCCACTCCAGCTCCCCCCTCCCTTTACCCTCTTTTCTTTGTCCCGCTTAGTAACTGGGACTTCCAGCCAATCGCCATCCGGCCGGCTGGATTTCTTTCCTTCCTATTGGGTAGTTCTGCCGAGGGCCGTTCAGCCAATCCTCAAGCTCGATGCTTCCTCTCAGACAAAAGACAAGCAAAGCGGCTCTCGCAAACTGGGCTAACTAATCCGCGCTCTCCTCCCCACCCCCGCCTCTTTCTTCCCGCCTGCCGAGCTGGCGTGTATCCTGGCAGCAAGCCAGAGACGTAATATGCGACTTCTTGCCTTAAATAAGGAGAGGAAAGGTAGAATTGTATGCCTATATTTTACACTGGCAACAAATAACACTGTTTCTGCAGCTATCCCTAATCAAAGCACTCAGGACCTCTCGTGCCGCAAAGTTCAGAAACATACCTAGACCATTTATTTGTCTTGTCACTTTGTCACCTGCTTCAATAACTTGCCTTCATTTGTGGCAGGGTAAAGAAGCTCAGCCTTTGAACAAAATACGCAAACTCCTGTTCCCAAAACTCTAAACCAGTTACGGTAGTTCTGTCTTTGAAGACAGAGACATTGAAGAATATCCTAAAATTACTTCACCATTTTCACATGTGCAAAACTTAAGCTGACTCATCAAGATCACATGGGTAGCTCCAAGCACAAAGCATGTTTTAACTAGGAAAGTGAATGTAATGGTCTTGTCTATACATTAAACCTCAGTTTGTAATTAAAAACAATGGTTGCTAGATGGAGGCAGTGGCTTCTCCACAGATGTGAAATCTGGGAATGATTGGCTATAGCTTCCCCAATATATGTACACAGCATGAGCATGCAGCAATAAGGAATGTGTGCAGTCATCAGATATGGTAGTGTACAGTTTTTTCCAATATGATATCCCTAAGGACAACAAACAATGTTGTATGGCTAGGATATTTAATCACAAATATAATTGTGAATTACCATTCACATAGGTAGATGCTGCTTAAAACCAAGTTTTCTCTGAGAGTATTCATTGATTCCACATGTGCATAGTATATTGCAAACATTTGGAACCAGATTATCTAGACTATCCTGAATATTATGGGATAACTCCTTCAAAATGTTAAGGACTGTGTGAACACCAGTTTCTGTGAATAACTATCACACATGAACATGTTAGATTTTGAATACTGTAGTTAGGGAGGTGGGAGCAGAAATAGTACTGCAGCCTAGCATTTTACAATCAGTATTTGGCAAGGATGGGCAACAGACCCAGGTTGTTTCAGACTTCACACGTAAGACTGATCCTAACTAGACAGGTTAAAACATACATGTTAAAAGTATTAGATGAGCAGCTAATTCTACAGGAGTCATTGTCTCACATGTCCTGCCAACAAACTACACAACATGAATTTTACAATAACAGTTCCTCCATCATGAAATGCATATAAAATAGCATTGATTAAGCACTCTTCCAAATATTACATCACACCGAGGCACAAACACTGCATCACCCACAATCTGCCACATACACAAATCTGGCTGCAGTCCTATGACTTCATACTTGGAGAAGTAAGCCCCTGTGACTCCTAAGTAAACATGGCCACAATTGGATTGCATGGTCACAAACTTTCAGTCAGTTGCACATAATTAGCCACACCACATTATATGCACCATGCCAATATGATTAAACACTTCCCATACACTCTGTCACAGATGTTGTAATATTCACCTATAGAAATTTCACTGAGTTTAATAGAGTGACTGGAGCATATTGCTTCTTATGCATGTAACAAATGTACACAACCAACCAGAATTAGATGTGCTTAGCCACTGCTATATAGAAGGCACAGATAAACTGGGCTTGGTACAGTTTTCTCTCTCTCTCTCTCTCTCTCTCTCTCTCTCTCTCTCTCCTATTTTCAGGGTTCCCTCCCCCAGTACATGCAGCACCCTACATTTTTGTTCACTTTGCTTCCAGTAGCCAACCCAATTCATGCACATGTAGAAAAATTTGCTGTGCAGGACCAAGAATGCATGCACTGATTCCTTGCTTCCATTCAAATTAAGTTTTTATAATGTATTAGATACTAAAACAGTTATGACTCTTATATCCAAGCTGGCCATTTCACATCCCCACAAGTTCAAGCATCGTATATGTGCCCATTCACAGCTCTCCATAAACCAGATCATGTACACATGACAGGAGTCTCCACATCCCACGAAATTTGGAGTAATCCCATTGGAGACACTGGAACTGCTCTGTAGTTGATGGGCTGCTGATTATGGCTTCAGTTATGTTCATACACACTTAGCATATTATATGCCTGCACATCAGCACAGTGAAACACCATGCACACATTAAGTCAGACGTTGTCAGTTTCACACGCATTGCACATTAAAATATATAGTCCCTTCACACAACACAACCGCATTATCCACAAACGTTCACAGTCCGAGTGCAAGCAAATCCAAAGATGGACCATACCAACAAAAAATGTAGGAAGTATGTGGTCAACGGTAACATACCGCTTACTCTCCTGTGCGTTAACCCATGTCAGTCAGCAAGTAAGCACATACTTTCTTGTGCATCGTCTCCTGTGTGCCGTTTGGGAGGGAAAGGGGGATATAGACGGGGCGGGGGGAGTCGATCCTATCTCTGAATGGTCTCTGATGCTGGCGATTTACCTCTGTGCACCGGGGTCTACATTCACAGGGTGCAGGCGAGCGATTGGGCGGCCGGGGGGGGGCACCTATCAACCTTTTGCTGCTCCAGCGGGAGGCTATCTCCCTCGTATCGCTACGCTGCCCACCCCACCCTCTGCTACTTTCAGTATGTGTGTGGACTCTCAGAAGAGAGGTGGAGGTAAAGTTGGAAGCAGAGTCTCCCCGGTTCCCGGCTTCGGTTTCTTCGCACGTCCAGACTACGTAGGTGAAATACCCTTTCAGCGCAAGCATGAAAGGGTTAACCGAAGTGGGGGCGGGGTTCTTCCCCCCCCCCCGCGCGCGCTCTGCCCCTCACCCACTTCTCTCCCCCCCCCCTCGGGTAGGCGGAGCTTCATCCCCGGCATAGAGGCGGTTGGCGGCGGTTGGGGCCTCCTCAGAGCCTCTTTAAAATGAATCCGAGTGGGGTTGGGAATAGCCGAGCACCAGAAAGCGCGCGGGGGCCGACGCTGGGCTTGTGCGCGGCGGGAAGCGGGTCGGGAGCTGCTGCTGCTGCTGCTGCTGCTGCCTGCAGCAGTGAGCGCTGGGCTTCGAGGGGGGCAGCGGTGCTGCTGGACTGGCGGCGCTGGGCTTTGCCCTGAGGCGACAGAGAGAAGGGAGACGTTCCCCTTCACTGGCGCACACTCGCTTTGGGGGAAGAGCAGAAGGATTGTTAATTTTTTTTAGCGAGAGAGCGACATTCAGTTTCCTCAAACTTTTCTTTTTAACCAACACAAAACAAGCAAAAAATTCTCCTTCTGCCTCCACGCACACGCTTTTTTTTGCATATTTCGACTAAGTGGCTTCTTTCCACCCTCAGTATCCTCGAAGCAAGGAGAGAATTAAAAAAAAAAAAAGAACATTTCTTTGGTTCCTCTCGCTTCCTGAGAGGGGAGTGGTTTTCCTGAAGAGGAAGCCATCGAGTTATTCTTAAATAAAGTTTCTCTCCCACTTACCCCCTTTTTTTGTACCTGCTATGGGCGGTTAAGCTTTATTTTGTGGTGTGCTGTTCTATTTATTTAAAAGAAACGAAGCTCACAAAGAGGGATCCCAGAGATCGCCCATCTGCCTGTTTGTCACAATGTACAATACAGTGTGGGATATGGATCGCGATGACACGGACTGGAGGGAGGTGATGATGCCATATTCAACTGAGCTGATATTTTATATCGAAATGGACCCACCAGGTAAGAAGCAACACCTACTTGGTTAAAAAAAAAAAGTTTAATTGTGTTTAGGTTTACAATCGTAGTGGTTCTTAAGTGTCGGGCATCTGTATTAAAAGTTTATTGTTCTTCCCTCCAATGGGACAGGCTTTGGTTCTTCTCTCGTTTTCTCTCCTGGAGAAGCAAAGAACTGTACTTGGAGGGGTGTAAACTTTTGCTCTTACTGTGTTCCGCTGTGCCCATTAAGCGAGTCGTTTTCATAAGGCTCGTTTTTGTTAAGAATCCGAGAGCTACCTGCTATTAGGCTGCAGAATCCAGAACACACGTTTTCCTTTCCCTTTCCTCCTATTGTAAATTCTTTGTACCGTGTATCAGTATTCATAATCTCACCTAAACTCATCTATTTAAAAATGTTATCTTCTCTATCACTTTCTGACACTAAATGTTTGGTTAATGTTTTTGGTCCTGATGTTTTTGAACTGATTCTTTTAGCTTTTGATTCTATGTTGGCTTCTGTAAGAAAACTTGCAGCCCAGTCCTTTGCTTGTGTGCTCAGGAATAAAATTACACAGATTTCATTTCAGCTTCCTATCATAATAAGCATGCATAGGATTGTAGCTTAAGTACTATGCATAATTTCCAGTGCTGAGAGGTATTGTCCCTACTTTGTTCTGGCGTAGGACTTCTTTTGTTTCTGGAGAGGAATGAGATGTGAGAAGAGCCAGAAGTTAGGTGAATCAGAAAAGGAAGCTGGATCCATTTGACATCACTCCTGAAATTATAGTGGTTGGTGTTTGAAATTGCTGCAGGCTTGTGATTCCTAAAACCATGCTGGTGATGATTTTAATAAGGAAAAAAGCTACATTACATTTTGGTTAAATTTAATTTGAGATTGTTAGGGGTTTTTTTTTTTATGAAGTTCGGAAAATACACTCCCTTCCATTACTTCAGAGTTCTGGTTGTCATGCAGATATGTGATTCTTTGTGACCTAAGGTGTTTAGGCTGTGCCAGCTGAATAATAGAAGTAAAAGTAACCTCAGAGATAATCCAGCTCAGCCAGATACAATAGCATGGTTTCTTGGACTTTATCCACACCAATGATGCTCATTCATGCTTCTCTTAAATCTCCAGAGTGTTCCATAACTTCTTAAGAAAAATTATCCAAGAGTCTTGTCGCATTTGAAATACTAACAAATTTATTATGGCATAAGCTTTCATGGACTCAGGCATACTTTGTCAGCTTGAGTTCACAAAAGCTTATGCCATAATAAATCTGTTAGTAAGGTGCCACAAGATTATTTTGCAAGAGACTAATATGGCTACTCCTCTGGAAATTCTTCAGAAAACTTATTGCTGAATGCATATTGATATTACCAGCTTCAAACATCAACCACAAGTCTGTGAAACTGCAGTTTAAATACTTTTTTTAAAAGTTCAGTCCCATCTCTTGGTGCATGTAGCAACCATTCTCTGTTTCCTTTATGATAGCAGTTTTCAATAATCCAGAGAACTATCTTATTTCCTCTTAGGCTGCAATCTTCTACTTACTTACCTGGAAGTAAATCATATTGAACTCAATAGGACTTACTCCCAAGTAGGGAAAGGATTGAGCTGTATAATCTCTAAGCAAAACATGTCCAGTTTTTTTTTAGTACCTCCTATGTTGTCATGACCTTCTAATGGCTATCATATTTGTTTTCTGAATTGCTGAAGCATAAGTTAAATTAAAAGTTGGTAATGAAAACTGTGAACATTTCCTGTGAGGAAGACTGAAATCTGATCAGGGCTATATGCTATGTGCACAACAGAGAAAAAAAGAAAATTCTGTACTTTGAATAAACTATGCAAATGAAGCAAACTGGTATAGGTCTACTTTGCATAGTTGTGAACCCAACACTAAGGCTTTCAAGGATTTATAATGTTTGCTAAAGAGAGAGAACATAGAAGCTGGGGATGGAGGGTGACATTAAAATTAGTAATAAGACGATAGTAGGAACATGATAAGGTTAATAATACAGTAGTTATACAGTAGTTATAAGGAGGGGAGCATATGCAAAGCATTAGACCTCTCCTCATATCCATTCAGATTTCTGATGCTTCATCAGACAGTTAAACTTTTTATCAACCACCATGAAAGCTGGGAACTTGATCCGGTGTAAAATAAAAATAAAAACTGACCTTCTCTGCGGATCTGATGTATGTATAAAATAGCATGCAGTCCTTAATACATAGTTATTTGTACTTTTATTATTTGGTTAGCTAGCTTAAATAAATAAATAAATAAATGTATATGATCACGTGTGCATATCTATTTTTCTTACACATTTCTGTTGTCAGTATCTGTTTAGGTATATCTGTTCCATGTAGTCTTTTAAATTTTGAGTTGTTTTTGGATTGTATTCAGGAGAATGCTACAGTAGATACTGGCCATCCTATTCCAATAGATTGAATTACATTAGATACATTTATCAAAGAACATTTGTGGGATGTGGGACCCCAGAATTTTCCATTCTTGTTCATTATGTTCCACAGTATTTCCAGGAAAACTGCTTATAGGTTATGTTGGAATGCTTTCTCTAAGACTTCAAGTATGTCTCTTGACCCAACCAGGAACTCTACACCCTGTATTTGAAAACCATTGGAGTTCACTCAATTTTTAAAGAGACTTTCCTAGGTAGTATAGTGCAGGCAAATTCACAAATATGGAAGGAAGACCTTCATGACTCTTACCTCACCACAAACTTTCAGAGTGCTTAGATGTGAGAGAGATATCAGAAGCAAGTGTAAGGAAAGAAAAACGGTTCAGAAGTGATAAGTGTGGCTATCGCTAAAAATTGAATTTTCATATGTAAAGAATGCCAATGCAGTAAATCTTGTCAATTTAATATCCAAACTAGATGAACATTGTTTCATTTTCACCAAAATGTTTATTATAATAGTTGTCATTATTGAGTTCCTTTACAGAACAACCATGTTAATGCAGTATAGCACTGAATTGATGTAGGCCTCCTAATAGCTGTTTCCAGGATTTTGTTTGAATAACTTTTGGGGTGTATGAGTAACCTACTACATCTAGTGTTGATCAAGTATCTCCATTCACTTCAGTAGCCCGCTGCTAGCATAAATGATTTAAGAATAATAGTCTAGATTGCTGCTAGTTTACTAAATCATAGTTTTGTAGTGCAATTTATGGGTGTCAGTCTTAGTCTTCAGTTGTCTAAATATTTCATATTGATAGACTAAAGGCATAGTTGGCTTGGCAGGTGGGTGAAATCTGCATGTCTTCCTCATGAGGAACTTGGATCTGGAAGTAACAATATTAAGCAACGGGCAAGCATTGGATATTTAGTGGAATAGGTTTGTTTTTCTTATGATGGTCAAAAGCCAGACTTCTACAATATGCTTTCTAAATTATTAAATATATATAGCTAAATCTTACAATGAAAATAAAAAAATAGAAAGGGAAGATAACTTTTACCCCATTATGACTCATTTAGACATAATTGAAAATTGTATATGGGTACTTTACCAATGAGCTCTTACACTTATCAGAGTATATTTAAATAGAGGTACATACCATGGTTTCTCTGGAAAGCTCATGTACATACTGAGGGCCCTTTCTTTCTTTCTCTCTCTCTCTCTCTCTCTCTCTGTATGTATGTATATATTTGTAGGAGCATAGGAAGCTGCTTTATATCAAGTAAGGTCACTGGTCAGTCTTGCTCAGAATTGTCTACCAGTGACTGCCAACAGCTCTCCAGGATTTCAGTCCGGAGGCTTTCCTAGCTTTGTCTGGAGATGCCAGGTTTAAACCTAGGACCTTTTGAATGCAAAGTGTGTGTTCTGAGGTACAGTCTTCATGTATGATAAAGGGAATAGCTCTCTTGCTCTGCTAGCATTTAATAAGAGATCACTGGCATAATGTATCAGCATTGTTAATGTGGTCTGTGGCAGTGCACATTAGTTGAGTGAGTAGATTACATCATCTCCAGTGGCAGTGAAGCACAGTTGTGGAATGTTCAATAGCTTAGAAACCTCTTACCTATTATATGTGAGAATGTATAAATAGGCAAATTGGTCTGCAAAGTTTTAGATCATGTTTTTTCTTAACTAAGTTTAAAACACTTGCCAAGAACACATTAATAACAATTTAAAAGCCGTTTTCAATTGTTAATGGCAACAATTTTCAGCACTTTTGTCTAGGAGAGCTTTTGTGTTGCTTAGGAGTGCTAGAACATTATTTTATGGACTACATGGCCCCAGCTGTTCAGCCTTAGCAGAAAATTAGCTTTAGCCAAAGTGTAAGATTTTATACGTGTGTCTTGTGCTGATATCAAGTTGCTGAAGCAAGTTCTTTAAAGATGCAGTAGAAATAGACTATATAAATTCAGAAATACATTAGTGACAGAACTTTATGAATATGAAACTTTATATTACCTCTTCAATCAATTATTGAAGGAATGCAAAAGTATATCTTCCCAGGGTGAAAAAAAATAGTCACGTAGGTTGGATTGTCCTGAAATCCATCATAATTATTGACTACTTATTAATTGGATGTTAGTCAATTAGATCGACATTGTTGAAGTTGGTTTTTTTCTCCTTTAAATTTACTGTGCTTCAAAGGTATAAGCTGTGAAGCAATAGTCTGTATTCTCAAACACGCCCCCCCTTACTTTGCAGTTGTCAAGTAAGCTCACTTGACAGTGTTATTCCAAAGTGGAGAGGAGCAGGTTTATAAATTCTTGAAAATATTGTTAATGTTTAGCTTTTTAAAATATGATCCTGCAACATCTGAGACTTTGTAAACATTCCCAGTGAGCTATTGCCTTTAACATGAAGTGCTGCAGTAACAAACTTTGCATTAATGGATTATATTATGTTGAATCTGATTTTGGAATGGGTCCTTCTAAAGTACATTGACATCAGTTCCTTTTTGACTGTCCATTGAATTATACGATTTGCACTTTTTCTTGACTAGCAAGGATTTGAAAGAATATGTCCTTTCCTTGTCTTCATTTCTGTAGGGTGTTGCCTGCTTAAAGCATTTCCAACATGCAAATGATAATTTTTGTTGTTGGAAATCTTACGCAAAGGGGAAGGGCTGTAGCTCAGTGGTAGAGCATCTGCTTTGCATGCAAAAGGTTCCAGGTTTAATCTCTAGTATCTCTGCGTAGGGCTGGAAACCCTGAAGAGCCACTGCTAGTCAGTGTAGAGAATACTGAGCTTGATAGACCATTGGTCTCACTCGTCGTAACTCAGCTACCTGTGTTCTAATGTATAAAAATTAAATGGTCACACACTAAACCACATTTGGTCACAGCTTCTGAGTGTATGCACTCAGTATAAAAGATACATCTTGAATTATCTCATAATTATTTGTATATATGTGTGCTTATGCATGTGCATGTATACCAATGTTATTACAGAGCAATCCAGGCATCTCTACTGCCGGGTACCTCTCCTTGTCCCTTCCATGGGTCTTTTCCCTCTTAATAGCAAAGTGTTTATCCAAGGACTAAATGTGGAGCAGTTTACATGGATTTGTAAGCAAGCAAGTGACACAAAAATTACCACAAGGAGAAAAAGAAGCAAAACAAAGTGCAGGCACATAGGCAGCTTTCGTGCACTAATTTATATTATCCAGGGTCCCTGAAGGCATAACATAAAAAAGGGCTCCCCCCCCCTTCTTAAGATGCTCGTAAGAGAGGGGCATCTACTCTGGTGCATCGGAGACTTAGGAAGTGACACAAGAGTGCAGGAATGGGCAACTTGTAGTACAAGGTCAAGAGAAAAATCTTAGAGGTGCCATAGGTAGGATTTTCTTCATTCTTATGAGTCGTATCATATTGGTAAGGAAAAAGGAACTCTTTTCTCAGACCGGCTGTGATTCTGTAAGGTCTGTTGCCTTCTTGTTGCACCCATCTCCCCCACATGTCTAGCATAAGGTGTCTGAATTATTTTGCTCATTATTTTTCTCTTGTCAACAAGTGCTTCTCACATGGGTCATTTTGTTAGATTTTTTTTTATTTGCTACTTTCAGGCCGTAGTATAAGAAGATTTCCTTAGATGAGGCAGCTATGACTTAGCTACTGTTGAGACTTGCAAGCGCATCTCTAGTCCCTCCTGGAGCCATTGCCCATATGTAAGTGAAAAGTCTGAATGTAGGGCTTTTCCACTGAGCATCCTAGTGACCAGGGAGTGCAAATGTTGGTGGGGGGGGTGCCTTTCAGTATTCTCAAATGCCATAGAAACAGTTCTGTGTGCCACATCTGGTGCATGGACTACTAATTGATCATCTAGAAGCCATCTGATTAAAGCTGGAAGCAGAGGTAATATGTGATGTGTCGATTAGTACTTAGAGGGTTCTGCTCTGGAACCCCTTGGGTTAGACGCGACAACTTTCATATTCTGTTTGTACTTGATGCTATGAGTTGTAGGAGGAGTAGTTGAGTCTTAGCTGTTTTATCTCTTTAATACTTAAAATAAGAGTGCTAGAGTATATTTATATTGTGGAAGGAACTGTCGAATGCTGAAGAAAACAACAGACTTCAGAACTTAAAATGCCATGGGCTCCTTAACGAAACTTAATTCGGGTCATGAAGGCCTATCAGTTCTGGTACTTCATCTTTCCTTTCTGTTGGGGTTTAAGAGGGTATAGTGGGGAGTGTCTGCACATTTCACCAGAACCCCTCTGATACGGCAGAAATGAATGGAAGGGTCACTAAGTACTTTGTACCTCTCAAATCAGGGATGCTATAGGATGGGACACCCTATCTCTGATGCTGCTTTGAAATTATGCACATGCTGGGGTAGAAATTGCAGTAACATCTCTGTGCTGCATTGCGGGCCTCCTGGCTCAGTTGCACATCAGCAAAAAAGATCATATGGATCAGTTGCACATCAATGTGCCGTTGCTCTTAAAATGGATATGTATTTCTGCACTTGTATAACTTGGCCTAAGTGAATATTTATTTTTTTACTAAGTTCTCAACTGCTTGTTCTTTAAATGTTAGCAGTGGTATATTCCATTTGATATGTGATAAACTAATGTGTTTGATAGTTCCACTTCCTTATCTTTGAGGTTTCACATGGCAGAATCCAAGCTGGTACATTGTACTTTTCAGGCTCAAGCTCATAGTAATGTAATAGCTATGTGTATTCTGTTTGTTAAATAGAACACTCATAAGTGCATGTGTTTCCGAAAAAAATAATGTTGCAGTAAGAACCTCTTCACATGTTTACTTAAAACAGTCTTCTCAAGCCTGGTGCCCTCCATGGCAGTGCTGACTGGAGCTAATGGGACTTATAGTCCAAAACATCCGGAGAGCACCTGGTTAGTGGAGTCTGACTTAAAATGTTTTGTGTTGCCTCAGTGTACCTCACTATCAATTAAGCTTACAAAGCTTACAGCAGGGATGGAGAACTTGTTTCAGCCTGAGGGCCAGATTTGACCCTGCCCAACTTTCATGGGTCTGCATTCCAACCTCTGAAAGAAAAAAAGAAAAGTATCTACCTCTTTTCCCTCCCTCCATTGCCAAACACACTGCACAAGGCATGCAACACACAGTATTCCGTATGTACCAAACAAACACTCAGCCACACACACAGACAGTCACTTAGTCTTGCAGACTGGACATATAGACACACAGGCAGGGTGTGTGCGCACACGTACTCAGCATTTCCAACCCTTACTCTCCATTGCTAGGGTGAAGGTGACTGGAAAGCTCTCCCTCTTTCTTTCCTTTAAAGAGGATCTTTAAAGCACAGGCATCTTATCTCCCAATTATAGCATTAAATAGCACAGTGCTAAGATGGGTTGGGCAATGGGGAATACTGCCTTTTATTTATAAGGAGGAGACAGAAAGCTTATTTCTGATCTTAGTGCTATTGTGTTTAATGCCAAGATCATCCCTCTAACTCCTTTTTAAGGGTTAAGGGTTTTTAAGGTTAAGCCCTACAGTATCTGATCTAATTAATAGATTCTAATAATCAGAATATAGTACAGGGGTCGCCAACCTTTTTGGGCCCATGAGCAGATTTGTAAATCAGATAAACTGTTGTTGGCACCACATGTGAAGGAAGTTGAAGTGGTGCGTCCGCTCTTAAAGAAAACATCATTAGATCCTTTAGATCTATCCAATTACCGCCCAGTTTCGAATCTTTCGTACCTGGGTAAGGTAATTGAGAGAGCGTTTGCTGAACAGCTTGGTAGGTTTCTGGAGGAAACATCGGCTTTGGATCCATTTCAGTCTGGCTTTCGCCCTGGTTATGGGACCGTGATGGCTCTGGTCGCCCTAACAGACTATCTCCATAGACAGCTGGATCAAGGCAGGTCGGGACTGCTGATTCTTCTAGATTTGTCAGCAGCCTTTGGCGTGGTCAATCATGAACTTTTGGACCACCCCCTTGCCGACATGGGCATTCAGGGCACAGTCAGACAATGACTGCGCTCCTTTATCTCAGGTCGGGGACAGAGGGTGGCGCTAGGGAAGGAGTTGTCATTGTGGCATTCCTTGGTGTGTGGAGTGCCTCAGGGCGCAATCCTTTCCCTAATGTTTTTTAATATCTTTATGCACCCCCTTGCCCAGATTGTCCAGAACTTTGGGCTGGGTTGTCATCAATATGCTGATGACACCCAGCGTTATCTGTTGATGGATGGCCGTCCTGACTCGGCCCCAGACACACTGACTAGATGCTTGGAAGCTGTGGCTGGATGGCTGCATGGGAGCTGGTTGAAGTTAAATTCTTCGACAACAGACGTCCTCTGGCTGGGTCGGGATGACATGGGTTTGGGGGGCCAACTCCCATCTCTTGCGGGGGCTCAATTAGTGCCAGTGCGTTCTGTCAAGAGTTCGGGTGTAACCTTCAACGCCTCCCTCTCTATGAAGGCGCAGGTTGCAGCTACAGCAAAGGCGGCATTTTTCAATCTCTGCCGTATTAATCAGTTGGTCCCTTACCTTTCTCACCCTGATCTGGCCACAGTGATCCATGCGATGGTCACCTCCAGGCTTGATTACTATAAATCGCTCTATGTGGGGCTGCCCTTGAAGCTGACTCAGAAACTCCAGTGGGTGCAGAATGCCACAGCGAGACTCCTTATGGGGTCCTCGTCACAGGATCACATTCATCCAGTGCTTTACCAGCTGCACTGGCTCCTGGTGGAGTACAGGGTCAGGTTCAATGTGCTGGTTTTGACCTTTAAAGCCCTATGCGGCCTAGGACTCTAGTACCTATGGGACCACCTCTCCTGGTATGCCCTGTGGAGGCCCTTAAGGTCCATAAATAACAACACTTTGGAAGTCCTAAGCCCCAAGGAGGTTAGATTGGCCTCAAGCAGGGCCAGGGCCTTTTCAGCTCTGGCCCCAGCCTGGTGGAATGCCCTGCTGTAGGAGATAAGGGCTATGTGGGATTTGACATCTTTCTGCAGGGCCTGCAAGACGGAGCTGTTGCACCTGGCCTTTGGGCTGGACTCAGTCTGACCCCCTTTCTCCACCCTTTTTCCTTTTTTTTATGGAACCCTTTATGTGGGATTTTGTATATAAATTTTCCCTCGACTCTTTTTGCTGGCCCATATAGGACCAGCATGGATAGTTTGGCCCTGGTGAATATTTGATGTTTTCTCCCCTTACAATCTTGATTTATGGGCTACCACTAAAAGAGGCTGCATTTTAAGCTATATTTTAAACTGTATTTTAATCTACTTTGTTTGTTTGTTTTAATGTTTTTATTGTATTTTATATTTGGTGTTAGCTGCCCTGAGCCTGGTCTTGGCCAGGGAGGGTGGGGTATAAACAAAATGATGATGATGATGATGATGATGATGATGATGTGTCACAACTCCCCCCTCCCCTGATGTAGCAACCCTAAAATTTGTCCTGTACCACAGTTAAGCCTGGGAGTAAAGCATTCCATTGTTTTATTTGAAGCCTAATTTCAGTTGGGGGATGGGGCCCTGTGAGCATCAAAGAAAGCCTCCATGGGCACTTGTGTATCTATGAGCATCCATATTGGTGACCCAAGATATAATAGATGTGCCATTTGAGCCATTAGTCATGGTAAGGTGACTAATGACATGGGATGATTGGCAGGTGGGTGGGGTTTTCTCAGACAGGCCTGGTTGGCCGGATTAAGATTAAAAATATATTTTCCAGAAGTAGCGAAACAATGTAAACAGAACATGAAAATGAGTAGAAAATATCTACAAAAATACCTTGCATTGCTAAGTCGCTGACAATCCCTTTTCTGAAGACTAATAAAGAAGTGACTATACATATTGATAGAGAGTGCATTCCATAGCCAGTGGTTACAGATTTAGGTTACAACTAGGGACACAAAATGAAGATATGTACACTTATGTTTGTAGTATCTCTTCAGTCATCTGCATGTAGCAGAGAATTGTGTGTGTGTGGTGAGATAGGTACCGTATGTTTAGCTATTTTAGTGGCACTCCTGATCTTTAATATAAGTTTCTTAACTGAGTGAAATTAACCATTTGTGACACATTCAAAACCACTAAAAGGTATACCCGCATTAAGGCAGCCAGTCATCTTTGGTACTTTACATGTGGTAAAGCTTTAAAATAAAATGAGAAGTAGCAGGTTATAGCAAAGGTCTGTAGTGAGTTAAGTCTTATGTTGGTCTTATGTTGGAAACAGTTTTCTGACTTCATCTGCATAAAAAGTTAAACTGAGCTACCTACAGTAGTTGTGGAGTTTTATTTGGGGACATATAAATATATGAGGTAAGGGGTTGCCAATGTAGTGCCCACCACTAAGGCCTCCATTGGCACCCATGGGCAGGGCCCCAGACTTTGAGCTTTCATAAAAAAAGTACCGTAAGTCTCTAGCCCTCTAGAAAGAAAGCTATGAAACAAAATGTGGAGGTACCTTTGCAAGTATTTGCTAAATATGTGCCCCCATACCTTTACATACGCACCTCAAACCAGCAGTGACAGTGTATAGCAGGTCCCATTCATATGTGAAGACTTCAGAAGGTTAAACTTGTTTAAATAGGCTTACATTTTTTTCAGAAAAGTGACAAGTTTTGAGAACAATGTGGTTTCCCATGTCCTTGGCCCATTCTATCATAAAGATTTCCTAGCTATTATTGCATTACTGTGATGTTTGTATACATATTTTATAACTGATGTTGGCCAAACCATTACTTTGAGGTTTCATTTTTGGGTGGTAGCACAGCTTGCCTGGTATATGCAAACTTACAGGAGGAAGAGTTACATTTTGTTAGAGGGAAAATAAGAGAAACTAACAAGGGCTGTAAATGTAGAATAAATAATTAAATTCTGGAAATCATGGGTTGTATCTGTGTGTGTTGCACAGATTGGGGGGGGTGGGCGGTGGACAAATAGTGAAAAATTGCTTCTATCCCTTTCCTTACAACGGAAGCTTTATTGTCAGTTGAGCAATGCTCTTGAATACATGCAACCCCTTATCTACACGTCTAAATGACGTAAATTGTTGGCAAACTAGTTTGAAAAGCAGGATATAAACAACTTAAATAAAAATCAAGTTATTGAGAGTTTTTCTCTCTGGCTAAAAAGAATGTAAATCCTGTTTAGAACTCCTTAAGCTGAGTTTGGGCAGCTGCTAGTGCTGGGCCTGAAGCTTCAGCTTCTCAGGCAGAGAGCACAAATTCTTACTCAAGTGTGACATGGACATCATAGAGCTCCTTCAACCCTCTCTGATAATAGCAAGCCCTTCTGATTGAGAAATATCAGGGAACTTCCTGCTATAAGGTGTATTCTGGTTGTGATTTCTGTATTAGTCTTACGCTAAGGAAGTTAGTTTTGGTGCATGAGTGCAATAGAAAAGTACGCTACTTATTGAAATGTTTGGTACAACAGAGGAGACAGTAGCTGTGTGGTTAGCCAGCCACCTACTTGGTTGGTGCAAGTAGATTAGTGAGTGTCAGCTTCCCTGCACCCCTTAACCCTGTAAAGCAGGGAGAGGTAGCTACAATAGTGCTGCAGCATTCTTCCTGCACACTGGGAAAAATAATGCTGCAGTGCTGTTATTTTTACCTATGTCACTTGGGAGGGGGTAGCAGAGCAGAGGGAAGAGCCAGTATGTACAGTAGCAGTTAATATCGCAGCACTCTGCTATGATACTAACTTGACTCCTGATGGCCGGGTACTGCAGAAGTAAAGGAGACCTGGCTGGAAGGAGTGATGAAGTACTATTGGAGCATATGTTGGCGGCAAAAGACTGAGAGATGAAGCTGCAGCACTGATGCCCCAGTATTCCATCGCTGCAAAAAGTGTTGTGGAGATGGGAGGAAAGTGTATTTTTCCTAAACTATTTGTAAGGTTATTATAGAATAATGTGGAAAACAAAATAAAATGCACAATACAGAAAGGAAGAAATTGTGGTTTTATTAAAGATTTTCAGTCAACTGAAATAAAGAAGGATTCTGGGTAACTGCAAATTAATGAGACCATTGAAACTGTTCTCTTGAGGTACAACAACTGTAGTTCTTTGGCCTCATTATTATGCCTTTCTGTAGCAACATTTTGCTTCTTATTCTGAAAATGTTTATAGAGTTATCACGTAAGAGAACTGGAATATGGCTTGTACGTATGACATATTATTTTGTAACTTGTAATAATTGCTTTTTTAAAAAGTGTATATTAGCAGTGCAGCAAATAGCAGACTTTCATTTATATGCATGTGACTAAATGCTGTAGGCTTCACTTCCATGCACACTTATCTGATGGGATTATTGATTGTGTATATGATGGTTGGTGGTGAATCTCCTTGACATAAGGTGCATTACTGTATTTTTAAATAAACATGTCTTCTGCACAGCTCTTCAAATAGCTACCATACTTTATCTTTGGGAAACTAAGGGTGCCTATGGGATGCATATAAGGGTGCAGATCTGGAGGAAGAGGCTGAGTGGAATCTACAGCAGTCTTGCCACTCAAGCTAAGCGCCAAATTATAAATTACTCAGGAGGTCTACTATTGGCTCTCCCAATGTTTTCTTTACAAATGAAATGCCATAATGGGTTGTCCATTTGATTATAGCAGTGTGTGCATTTAACAATTCCACCAGCCACTAAGCCTTCCAAAATGAATGTCCCAATTTAGATTGCTCCTCCCCAAGCACCCCTGCTGAGGTAGAGAGGAAAATGAAGTAACATGCAGTTTTGCCCTTATAGGCTTACAATTTCTAAAGATACAGGCCTCTATCTAGCATCCAGATTATTTCTTTCCTCAGGGAAAAAAAAGGCAGTAGAGACTAATTAGTATTATTCTAGATACTCCGGTATCTCCTCTTCCTCATTCTCCAAGGACTTTCCGCTTTACATGAAAACAAATTACAGCATCGTTCAATAGAGATAGAGAGTGTAGATTCTAACTGACATGTAAAGAAGATGCTATTTCTTATGGCTGCTGTAAAAATTGGTTAGTTTTATAGGTCTTGGGTTCATAGTCTACATGTAGTATTATCAAATTCTTCATCACCTTTGCTGCCGTTCTGGTCAGACACTTGTAGAAGAATGGGGTAACAGTCTACCAGTAAGAACAGAACTGAATCATCCCCACCAAATGCTCCTTTCAGTTGCAAAAAATATAAAAAAATCAAAGCAATGGAAAGAACCCAGCTTGATCTATCTTAGAAGGACACAGAAATAAAAGGGAATGGTTTTGTTTATGTAATGGAGAAAATGTGCTTCCCTGCTGGAAAATTAACTTTAAGATGAGTGTTCAACCTGATAACTGGATTCCATCCAGTTAGTCTGCCTGTAACCATCTGATCTCTTTATTTCAGCTTAATACTAATATGAGGACTTTGTCTCCGGCTTCATGTTGTTCTGAAGGCAGCCCTGTTTAGGGAAGTTTTTAATGTTTTAAGTTTTATTCTGTTTTTAGTGTTCTGTTGGTAGCCGCCCAGAGTAGCCGGGGAAACCCAGTCAGATAGGTGGGGTATAAATAATAAAATTGTTATTATTATTATTATTATTATTATTATTATTATTATTATTAAATTTCTTGTATCCTGGGCTTTAACTTTTCTCCTCAGACACATTCTGATTCTGAAAAGTCCAGAAAGCATCAAAGACTTTCAAAATTATGCAAAGAGCATCAAGAGAGCCAGGTCTTGGTGTTCTAACATTTTTTCTTTAGGGGAGAAAAACTATGAGACTGTATGGCATTCTACAAATTGAAAACAACCGACAGACCTTTGCTGCAATCCTATATATTTATAAGATTGAGCTGGGAATAAGCTCAACTGAACATACTGTAACTTCTTGCTGGGGTGGGGGGACGGACATGTATAGAACTGCTCTGTAAGAATGCTCCCATCCCCTAATGCATTCACACAGATCTAGCAAGGGGATTTGCCTGTTTTATGTTGTTCTTATTGAACTGGCTGGTTGTGTCTTTTGATGGGAGATACACCAAGGCTAGTTGCACATGATTACAGCTAGAATGTACCTGTGAGTCTTACTTCCTGAGTGGTTTGGGCTGCTGCTGCTGCTGCTGATTTTATTATTATTATTATTATTAGAATTTATATACCACCCTAGACCCAGAGGTCTCAGGTCGGTTCACAGAATAAAATCAAAATATAAAATCACAAAATACATAATCAAAAGAAAAACAACAACCCAATAATCTTCCTCCACACACATTTTAAAAGCATATAAAGCACACAGCACTTTGGCCCTCTTGGAAACATGGTTACTTATGTTGTAAATATTGGTATAGGTTGGACCCCCCCTAAACCCTAGAAAATAATAAATGGTAAGATTTTGACTATTTGGGATATGATGGGAAAATACAAGCTGCATAGGAATTCCTCGGCAAGCCTATGCAAAATGATGTGGGCAAGCAAATGATGTGGCCAAGCTAATTACTGGGATGAAGTACAGAAGACCTGTCACCTTTTTTTAAAAGCTATAATTCCTTCAATTCAGTTTTGTTGAGTTTTATTACTAGAGATTAACAAAGCTACAGCACATATTGTTAGCCCAAATTAAACATTACATTTTCGATTCTTCTAGAGAAGAACTGCTCCTTCTTAAAATGGGAAGAACATGTGGGTGGTGGTCTGAGTCCCCATTTTTTGGATCTTAACACAGAATTATTATTAGTTAATACTTCCTACTGAAACAGCTGTAGACATTCAGGGTGAGATGTCTCCGTCAACTTAGCATTACTACCTGGCATGAGTCTTGGATTTGGAGTGCAGGATTTAGGGTGCAAGAAAAGGAATTACAGTAGTACCTCCGGTTACGTAACCCTCTGGTTACATAAACTTCAGGATGCGAAAGTGGCAAACCCGGAAGTATTTGACCGGGTTTTGCCCCACACGCATGCACAGAAGCGGTCCTCAGGTTGCGGAAACCTTGGGATCCAACTGAACCTCCAGAATGAATCCCTTCCGCAACCGGAGGTACCATTGTACATAAAACCATTGAAGTTGCCATGTTTGGATGCATGTACAAAATTAAACTGGGATTTGAATATGCTTGTTCCAAGGGGCAAATTATATTTCTGTTCACACATATTCATCTTAAAGCTACATCCTGCTTCAAAAAAAATCTTTGATCTAATCTGCTCAGTCCTTCTAACCTTTATATTATGCAAAATCTTCTTCTAAAGGAGCCTCAGCTATTCAGCACCCCAGGAAAATCATCCTTGGGTCTTGCTGCGACGACTGCTTCATGATGTCACGGTGCTTTTAGACTATGCTGCTTGATAAAGGTTGAGAAGGCATGTGTACAGTTGCTGGTCAGTGCTTTAGTACTACTGAATCCTGTGTACTTACTCAGATATGATCAGAAGAGATACCAAACTGATAGTTTTCATAATAAATGGTCTAATGTTTTTTCATCTTGCAGATGTTCTAAAGCAAGGCTGCAAGCATATTTCTTTTCTGCAGATAATTGCATTTAGTGATACAGACCCTAGCTTATGAAATGTACTGTAATAAATTACTACTTCAGATACTACAGAACCTCTTGTCTTTGCATTTAAAGAACCATCTAGGCACAAAACTGACAAGTAATATGGGAGATAGTAAAGTTTTCACCACCTTGGGAGCTTTCTTGTACCATTCTAATGTATTAGGGCAGTTCTCAAAATTTTTATTTATTTATTTAATTTCTATACCGCCCATTACCCGAAGGTCTCAGGGCATGAATTCAAATCTGAAACTAATACTGTTAGTTTGGGAACAAGTGGGAGGAGGCAGAAATGGACATAACAAAACACCACTGTGAATTGTTGCACAATGTTTTCCAGAGATCCACAACCAATAACACCACATTAAGTGAGATAAGGTCTTAGATGTAGCATAGCCATGCCTGGTACAGTTAGAAGCCCAAATAGATATTTCTTGAGTTAAGGAGGCTTGCTGTGCCAGTGCTTTAAGAATCTGCTCCAAGAAAAATGCATATATTAAGTTAAATTAACTGGACCCTTTTTTATATTGTAATCAAATACTACAATCAGACATGCTGGCTAAACAAGAAATAGTCATTTGATGTAATACTGCACAAATGCTTTCAGTTCCCGTGTGTTTTGCTTGTGCTATGAAAAAGATCTGAATAACAGCCAGGCTTTATGTTTCCAGAAATGGGGATCAGCCATTGCCTGTGTATCTCAGAATTCTAGGTGTAACCTGATACCTGCGGTACCTAGCTGCAAGTAATCGCCATTTTACAGAATCATAGGATCATAGAATTGTAGAGTTATATTGGAGCTAAAATATCCACCTTAAGTTTCATATTTATTTTTAAATTCCACTGCCCCGGTCTTTCTTATCCCCTGCCTTATATAATAGCGAAACTGACAGATAAGAGAACTTCTGGAAAATTATTCTGTGAGATTTTTGTTGGTCCTAATAAAAAGTATTGCCCAACAGTGGATTTTGGAGTCTTAACTGTTGAAAATAATGTAAATTGCATTAGAAAGAATGTAACTGAATTGCTTCCACTGTCTTGTTATGGATGAGTCATGTCTTTTTCTTTTCATTGCCTTACACATGACTCTGAAGCTTCAATTTGTAGTGTATTTTGAGACATAAAATGTCTTCACACAGAGAGAGGTTTGGAATTTTGTAAAGCAGAAAAGGAAAATCATTTGCAAAAGCTGAGCAGCTATACTGAAAGTACCTGCTAGAAACTCCACAGATACAGTCTATGTACTGACGTCACCAACGTATGATCTCAGTACTGTGCTTTCATTGGCTGAAGTGCTATTTCCTTTCAGAGTCCAGTTTCTCAAATCCCAATCAGAGTTAGCTGAATTCTGAATGCAGGTTGGTCGGTGATGCTGGCTTAGAGTGGGAGTAGGGTTACTAATAAGCAGGCTTTCGAGAAACCATTCCACTGTGAGAAATGGTGTTTATCTTTGCCTTTGTGAGAAATTGTGTAACTTAGCAGTGCATACCAGCTAGCTATTGAAGTCTAGATCTGATCATGCTTATGTACAAATACAGAAGAAAGGTTTTGTTGATTCACTCACTTTTTAATCTTGAGGAAATGGCTAAACATAGTTTTTTGAACTGCCATTAGTAGCTGTTTCTGCTTCAGTGAACAAATAAAATCTGAGCCTTCTGCGAAATCAGGATTTTCTTTTCTTTTTGCATAAATATGGTTTGGGGTAATTCAGGGGAAGTGCAACTTGCTTGACAATGAAATATTGAATATCAAACATAATTTTATGGAGGAAAAGGCTAAAAGCAATATTTTGAAAAATGAAAGCTGGGTTTTCTAGGATTCTATCAAGAGCACACAAGAGGCAGAAAATAACTTAGAGGAGTAAAATGTGCCCTTTAATTTGTTAGTGCAATTCAACACTAAGTTTTCTAGGTGATTTGGTAGCTGTTGTATTGCTTCAGTGAAACATGGGGAAATCCTCATTTTCATAGTGGACTGTTTTAAATCTTTATCATTTTATTCCCCTCTCCACAGTAACACATTAAATTATGTTATGCTTGGTGGCTGTAAAATTAAATTTGGGAGCTTATTCTAAAGTCCATGTGCCTATGTACATCCTTACATAATGTTATTTTGGAATTGTTTGAATTTCCTTTTTGTATTTTATTTATACTATAAACCACCTTGTGTGCATTATATCCCAAAAGGCAGCCTATAAAACCAATACTAAATAAAAAATCAACCGTTATGCTCCTGCATCTCTAGCACTGTTTTAATACTGTCACTTAATTCTGTAATTTACTATTATGCTAGTACTGTTGAAACAGGTGTGGATAGTTCCTGCAAGTGACCAAAGTGACTTGTTAAATCAGAAAATTAAATACTTCACCAAATGTGCTTTATAGAATGAAGGATTTGCATTTTTATATTGCAGCTTCGTTCCAAATGGATACTAATTTACCAAGCAGATGCTGATTGACCATAGAAGCTATTGTGTTATATTCGCTGTACAAATAATATCAAAAGGTACAAATGCCTTATAAATGTGAGGACCTAGTGCCAGTCTTGAGGTACCTTCATGGGACTGTTCCATCTCTCCATGAATAGTACCAGTGATTTTAAGAGAGCTTTCAATGTAGCAAATAAATTAAGATATTTTAATGTTAAGAAAATATAAGCCTTTTGCAACCAGTTCCTAGAGCAGTTTCCCACTCATTTTCAACAAGATACATTCCTTTATAAACAAGTATTTCTCAAGTGCAGAATCATTTCTCATTCTTTCCCTGTGGTATTCCCCACCTCCTTGCTTTGTGGTGTGCAGACCACCAAAAAAAGGAGGAGGTTTTGAGGTTCCTCCCACCCCCAATATACAAAATAAGTCTTACTTTGCCTCATTTTGTCTAATGTCTCTTTAAGTTCTTGATATTTAGGATTGGTCTTCTTTCTGCCCTTGTAGGTAGGAAGGCATTCAGCACTGGTTTGGGTCCACCACCAGGGGTAAAAGGCTTTTTCTGAGCGGCAGAAACTTCCTGCCAGTCCCTGCTGTTTCCAGCCTGGGACAGTGGACAGGCTTTTATGGAGTCCTGAAAAGAGAGAGAGGCAAGAGCAAAGAGGGCTTTCTAGCCTCAGAACTGTTGGAGCCTTTTATCACTCCCTGCGGTTTACTCCCTCTGTGCCAGTTCAGTAAGAAAAACCAAGGACTGCAGGAAGCTGCTCTCCAGCACTCTTTTTGTGCCATAGAGACTAGCTGGATTCCTCAGCCTCCACCGCATCCAAAGGCAGGGACCACGGGCACCAGTCTGGCAATATAGAAGAATGTTTGGGTAGGAAGCTTCATCTCAATTTGTTTCTTAGGGAAATGTGCTACTGCTGCATGGCAACAATGGCCAGTGGGGAGGGGATTTAAAACCATTAAATTAACACAAGCTTTTATTTTTTTTAAAAAAACCTAGAATATCCTGTAGAGCTTAGAGAAAAATAGGAATACGACAAAGCAAAAATGTGTGCTCCTTGTATTTCCTACTTCCAGTAAAATGGCAATTTGGGGGAGGTAATTCTGAGCTAGACAAGATCTTGGGCAGGAGGGTGAAGCAGTGACCTTGTGACCAACTGTCCATGTAGACTACCCAGTCTGTTTGGGATTTTTTTTTTTTTTAAGTGTAGGCAAATATTTCAGAGTCCCATGATGTGTAGTTTGCACTTTGGTTCAATATGTTTGTTTTCTGTTCAACAAAATAGGGATGTACTTTTAGGTGCCCTGGTGGGACATTTTAATTTGGAGATATAGGGAATGCTTCCCTTCTGATTTTCAGCAGCATTTGTTATTGTGGACCAATAGTATCTTACTGCATCATCTGGAACATCTAGTAGATGTTGGCATCTCACTGATTTCACTCTGTGTCATTTTGTTAGAACAATCCCAGATGGTGGTTAGCCAGCCCATCCTCTGGGAGATGTAATAGTGGGTTCCACTGGCATCAGTTTTATCACCTATATTACTTAATATAACTATAAAGCCACCAGGAGAGATAATGCAGAGCTTTGTGGTTAGGTATAATCAATATACTGCTGTCACTACATCAAGCTTTATTTTTCTTTAAGCAGCTTCTCTGAATTGGTTGGTGGAAGCTCTCCTAGGGTAGATGACAGTTAACAAGCAGAAGCTGAATCAAGACAAGGTGGAGATTATGTTGACTGGGAGGCTTGCGGCTCTGAGAGTGTGAAGTGTACCTATTATCAGTAGTATATTTGTTGCTTTATTGGAGCAGGTATGCATCTTGAATCTATTTCTTCCCATGGAAAAGCAGTGTCCTTTCCAACCACCCCCAGTTGCATCTGATATGCTGTTGTTATCCTTTTTTAGTGGAGGTAGAGAACTTGCACCAAGTTTAACTATACCTTTGTAATTTCCAGGATTCACTACTGCTGTGTGCCATAAGTGGGGTTGCTGAAGACTATTCAAATACTGTACTGCAGTTAGTGCAGAATGTCATATGCCTGCCTGTTTGTGGGGGATGGCAGATGGAAACATAATTGACTGTACTTTGCCAGTTGCACTGCTGCTGTTGAAGTTCTTGGCCCAATTTCATATGTTGATTTTTGAATTTATGTATTTATAAATGTATTTGCCATTATTGGTTGCAGCTGGAGAAAGAAGGGTTAACTGCCTAATTGTTGCATGGGTGATTTTCCTAAAGGGTGCACCTGGAAAGGGAAGGATTAACTCTGTCTTCCCCAGCTGCAAACTCCTCAAGCTCACCCTCCAGCAATTGGACTTGAAAAAGACCACTCCCCATTAGAGCCCACTAACTTTTTAAGATCTTCATTGAGAACTTCCCTGTTGCTCTCCTACCAGGGAGGTTATTTGTTAATGGTAAGCAGAGTGTTATTTGGGCTGCACCAGCTTTTTGGAATGAACGAACACACCACCACCACCACATATCATTTTTCTTCCTTCCTTGCCTTTAGATGCAAGTCCTATTTGTTTGGGAATATTAGATGGGGGGAGGAATTTGATTTGGTTTTGATGTTTACTTTGAATGAAATGGTTTTAAATTGAAGTTGTCAGTGGCCTTAAGCAATTGTAGAAAGGTAAGATATAAATATTTTAAATTAAGAAATAACTTGCGTCACAGTCCAGATATCTGTAATGTCCAAGTCAGACAGTGTGGAGTAAGGGAGATTGACTGAACTAACACCCTTATTTGTGTGCTGCTTGTCATTTAGGCCATCTTTCCATTCTTCCACATGGAGTACTTAGCACATCAGGCTTGTACACAAATATCTTATTCGAGTTTCTGGGTGTGCATAAACTGCACAAATAAGCCTGAGTTGCTAGGTGCTCTGTGAAGTGGAGCAGAAAGCCTTCGGTTGCCTTCTGTTTAGCTTGTGCATCTAGCGGAAATGCAGCATTGCAAGAGCAGCATGGATTGATCCTCCAAAAGGTCTAACACTCTCCTCTCCATATGTGTGTGTACACCCACAGATTAACTGTTTGGCAGGTGTACCTGGCCTTCTGAAAATGCACAGCTGCACACAGGTCCACTCCTGAGTTATTCACAAACTGCCGAGAACTCGGGAAGGACTCTCAAACATGTGGAGGGGATGGGCCGTACACAGCCAGTCTCATCCTCAGGCAGAATGAAATACTTACCCCAAGGCAGCAGGGGCAGGAAATGGCAGCAAAGTGTTGAAAGACATTGCTGGGTGTCACACAGCCTGCCCTCCAGCTCCTATGCTGGCATTCTGTCCTGAGGTGCAATGCAGGGTCCACTTTTGCTATTCTTGAAATGAATTATTTTATTTATTTATTTATACCCCGCCCATCTGGCTGGGCCTCCCCAGCCACTCTGGGCGGCTTCCAACAAAGATTAAAAATACATTAAAATGTCATACATTAAAAACTTCCCTGAACAGGGCTGCCTTCAGATGTCTTCTAAATGTAAGGTAGTTGTTTATCTCTTTGACATCTGATGGGAGGGCGTTCCACAGAGCGGGCACCACTACTGAGAAGGCGCTCTGCCTGGTTCCCTGTAGCTTTGCTTCTTGCAGTGAGGGAACCGCCAGAAGGCCCTTGGTGCTGGACCTCAGCGTCCAGGCAGAACGATGGGGGTGGAGACGCTCCTTCAGGTATACTGGGCCGAGGCCGTTTAGGGCTTTAAAGGTCAACACCAACACTTTGAATTGTGCTCGGAAACGTACTGGGAGCCAGTGTAGGTCTTTCAAGACTGGTGTTATGTGGTCTTGGCGGCCGCCCCCAGTCACCAGTCTAGCTGCCGCATTCTGGATTAGTTGTAGTTTCTGGGTCACCTTCAAAGGTAGCCCCACATAGAGCGCATTGCAATAGTCCAAGTGGGAGATAACCAAAGCATGCACCACTCTGGCAAGACAGTCTGAAAAGCAATATATAAATTCTTTTAATAGTGAATAAATAAATATTTGCAAGCTGACCTATGTGTAACAAAGACTAAATCTCACTGACAAATTTAATAACTCTAAAACTGAACTGGCCCCTCAGATGATAAAATGGGTGTAAGACTCTCAGGGTGGATTCAGGGGTGCTCTGTTAGGGTGCTGATTGTATTTGTGCTGACTGTTGGATGACTCTCTCTGTCTCCCCCCCTCTATATGAATGGTCCCCCCCCCCCCCATGTATTGTCAGAATAAGTCAATCTAGTGGGTGTCAGCACCACTAAATGACAGGTAGTATTGGGGTTATAGTACCCCAGGTGAGAGGCAGAATAGGCTGCCTGAGATTTACCTTCTCTCATTCTCTCATGATCTTTTCTCTCTCCCCTCCTTTCCTCTGCCTTCCCCTGTGTAGTTTTCTTTCTTTGTGTACTGGTTGGTTGATTGCTATATGTTGAATGTTCTGGCTTTTGCTAGAACTCTTATTAAGGTGGCTTCCTTACTATCTGCAGAGTTTTGCCCAAAGAGTAGCACTGAGAGAGTAAGCTTTGGCCCTTGGTGTTTAACAATCTTGTGCTGGCTTAGGGTGCCTTCTAAGCCCTGACTGGTGGCTGGGGAGACACACCCACCCACATAGGACCACTGTCCAGCACAGGAAAGTCACCAGCTTCTAGATCAGTCATACCTCCCATTCTCAACATCTGTCTTGTTTAGATTTGGCTTCAGTTTATTAATCATTATTCAGTCCATTACAGATGCCAGGAATCCACTCAACCAGCTCACCTTGTTTTTCTGGAAAAGGAGGAATAGAACTGAGTGACATTGGCATACTGATAAGCTCAACTCCAAATCCTTTGATAAAATCTTCAGTAGTTCTGAACATATATTTAAAGGGTATGGGGAACAAGGCTAAACCATACAGCACTCCCTAGCATAGGTCTAGCCAATGTGGTGTCCTCTAGATGTTATTAGACTACAACCACAATCAGCCCCAGCCAAGCAGGTCCAGGGATCAGGGATGATGCAATCTGCTGTGTAACTGCATCTGGAGGACACCATATTGGCCAGCCCTGCCCTAGCGCAACTAAAGGGCAGGGGTCCTGACCCAAGCGCTACCTTCTGAGGTCTACCCAACCAAGAGTGGAACCAAGATGCAATACTCCTATCATGCATCCTCAGTAGACGATATCATCCATACCATCTTTCTTGATTATCAAAAATGGCATATAGATCCAAGAGAATTAAAAGGTTTTAGTCTCTATGTGTAGCTCCCAGCATAGGTTCTCCACCAGGATAATAGCAGCAGTTTCAGAAACAGGGATTTGTAGATTTGCTCTAGCCTTTCAGGAGAACACACATGTGCAACCTCTTCAAGCAAGATAGCACCTTCATAATTATATGCATGTGATATATGTTCTTAATATATATGTGTGAAGCAGTCTGTTATCCTTTTGTTGATACAATCTGATATCTCTGAAGTTCTTAAAAAATCTCAAGTAAACTTGAAGAATGATTCTTAATCTTGATACTTTTTTTCACTTGCAGTCTCAAGTCTGTAGTGTAGTAACAGGCAATGTTTTAATTTGAGGATGTTGCTAAGTCCAGTAGATAATTCATTAAAATATTCTTCCTGCACACTGTTTTTCCACAGTGTTGAGAAAGATTAGGCCTTTAGAAAACTGAACAGTATGTTGCAAAAAATGTGGATTGATACTTTTTTACAAATGAAGAAACAATATTTGGTTATTTAGCATCATAGTACTTTGACACAAATTGAAGTCCTGACACTTTGTCAGTAGTCCAGTGGCTTTTATGGCATGGAACTGCATTGCAACATAAATTGCCAGGGTGGCTATACAGACATATAAAGCCAATCCAAAAATGCCCTGGTCTTTGCAAGCATAGCCTTAGGCTAATTTTCAGTAAAATAGATTAGAGCATGGCCAGTCCTAGGGTCAAGGGCTGGAATTTGGATTATGTACTATTCTCCTTATATATCTGGAGGGCCAGTCTTCTCTGGATATAGAACATGGAAGTATGTTGTTGTAGTTTGAAAAAAGTAGGATGTGTTCCCGAAGCACTTCACAGTCAACTTCAGAATTGTTGCCAAGCAACAAAATGTGTTACTTTCCATCAGCCCCACTCTCTCATGGTGCTGGGCTCAAGTATTGTATTGTCACTGAAGGCAGAACTGTGACTGGTGCCCGAATTTACAGTGCCTTCTGCAAGACCAGTGTCCTGCAGGTGTCCAACAGATGGCCCAATCCATAACTTTTTTCATGCTTTTAAAAAAATAAAAATTCAAAAATCTGTTCTAGGTGTGGTTTAAATTTTATGGCGTCCAACCCACATAAGCAAACAAAACCAAAAACTCTGTAATCGGTCTGGCATTGGGCACTGGCTCCTTGTGGTTCCATGATGGAAGAAAGGTGGGCTATCGATGTGAGAAATGTGAACGTGCGCAATTTGAGGAGGATATAGCAAAAAAAACCCTCTATCCTGGAATCTGGCTGTTTTGTATGCTGCCAACTGAATCTGATGCTTGATCAGCAACTCAGAGTTTGAATGACTAGGTTAAAGTTCAGTGTAATTTAAATTGGCTTGATTCAGCAAGTGCAAGAACAGGGAACTACTGTACTTAGGGCACTTAAAAGTAGCCTTTGAAACAGAAGTCAGTGAATCATCTTAACTACTTTAGTGTGGTAGGCATTGTAGAAGTAAATACAAAAATATTTTGAGTAATTTATTATTCCTTGCCAAATCATCTTTCATTTAAACCAGACATTTTTTAAAAACTGAATTTTCTGTTTTAGTACCACAATCTCAGATGAAAAGGGATTTCTATCACTTTCCTTTTCTTTCTCTTCAGTTCTCACAGGTCTTTAGTGCCATACAATGCTTTACCTAAAATGTATTATTTCCTGATTGAATCCCTTATTTAATATTTTGAGATATCATTATAAAGCCAAAAAAGTAAACCAACAAAATCTCTCTTCCAGCTCTTCCTCCAAAGCCCTCCAAACCAATAACTCCAGTAAACACAAGTGGGATAAAAGAGAATTGCAGTTCATCACTGCAGGATGCCGAATGGTACTGGGGAGATATTTCAAGGTAAGATTTTTTTTTTCCTGGAGGAGAATGTGGCTTACTTTCAGCTTTCCTTTATATCATAGGTTGGGTACATTTCTCAGCCTAAGGGCTGTAGGTATCCTCTTCACCAGCCTTCTGGAGGCTGCATGCCTTCCCCACATGCAAATCACATGCATACCCCACATACCATACCCACAATTTTATGTGTGCATCATGTTAACTTTATTGAAGCTTTATTTTTTTCTTCTTCAGCTGCACTTTCTGGGAAGAATGTCCCACATACGCCCTCTACAATCCACTTTTTGACAAAAATAGACTTTTAATTGCTCCAATAGAAGGCATTTTTGAAGCTTGATTGTGATGTGTGGAGGGCTGCATCACACATGGAGGGAAAAGTCCCTGAATAAAGCCATTTTACACATAATTGCAGTGGGAAAGGGACAGAGTGAGGTGGGGGCAATGCAGGCAGGATCCAGAGGCCCTAGGAGTCACATCTGGGCCAATGTTTCTATACCCCTGCTTTGTATGTACATATTAAAATGTATTATTATTATTCAGGTAACATTGTGAATGGATTAATCTTAAATTTAGTGCACATATATCATTTTCTAAACTGTGCTGTCACCATTTTAAAACAGTTAAGAAATCTGTAATATTTTTCACTATGAGGCCGGGGTTAAGAACATAAGAAAAGCCTGCTGGATCAGACCAAATAATAGCCAACATCTAGTTCTCATGGTGGCCAACCAGATGCTCATGAGGAGCCTGCAAGCAGAATGTGAGCACAATAGCACTCTGCTCACCTCTGCTATTCAGATGCATACTGCCTACAAGAGTAGAGGCAGACCCTAACCATCCTAACGAGTAGCCATTGATAGACTTATATTCCATGAATTTGTCTAATCATCCTCTAAAGCCATCTAAATTGACCACAACTTATGAGAATGATTTCTATATGATTTTTTCTATGCACTGTGTTAATTAAGAATTGTTGGATGTGCCCAAGTTCTAGTGTTATGAGAGAGAGAGATACTTTCTCCACTCCTCTATCATGTCTGCTCATACTTGTCTTTTATATGAACCAAAAAGCCCCAAGTGTTGTAACCTTTCCTCATACTAGAGTCGCTCCATCTGCTTCATCAATTTGGTAGCCCTTTTCACAAACTTTTCCAGCTCTACTACAGCCTTTTTGAGATGAGGTGACCAGAACTGGTACACATCATTCCAACTGTGATCACACCAAAGATTTTTATAATGGCATTACAATATTGGCAATTTTATTTTCAATACTTTTCCTAATGATCCCTAGCATGGCTGCCTCACACTGGATCAGTATTGTCCACTATGATGCCAAGGTCTCATTCCTCATCAGTCACTGGTAGCTCATATCCCATTGGCATATATGTAAAATATGGTCCCAATGTGTACCATTTTAAACTTGCTCATAATGAACTGCATCTGCTATTTCACTGCCTGTTTACTCACTGCAGAGAGATCCTTTTGAAGCTCTTCACTGTCCCTTTTTGTTTTAACCACCCTGAACAATTTGGCAATTTTAAAATAAAACCATTTATATTAAGTGTCACAAATAAAAGGAAACCTGAGTTTAATTAACTTTTCATATTGAATCCATGAAATTATCTTTTCATATTGAATCCATGACCACCTGTCTAACACATTTCAGTTTAACAACCTCTTTTCTATGTAAAAGGAGAAACCAGGGATAAAAATGGCACTTTTGAGAACAAACATTATAAATATGATACTCAGGGCATGTATTGTGCAAATTACAAATATTTTGACTCTGCTAGCAAAGCAGCAAATTTTTTATCTCATGAAAGAAATTCTTCTGCTCAGTAACTGCCAAGCATTGCTTTTAGAAAGTTATCAGTCTTTGAATAAGTGATCTTTCATGGTGCCTTTGGATATGTACAGAGAGCCAAACAGAAATCCTTAATTTCACAGTTGCTCTCCTGTCTCTAGATAAATAATAAACCTCTAGTCTTATTTTGAATATCATCCTAGGCAGTATAAAGTTTCTACTTACTTGTAAACCAATAAATTTTAATTGTTTATAATAAACAATTACTATCTTGTTATAAAATAAATGAAATACAACTTCTCTATAGGACATTAGGGCAGTATGAAGCAGCCCTTTCTTTATTTAATCAGATACAGTTAAGTGTTGGTGCTCAACTATTGGCCTCCATTTAAGAATGAGGCTTCAGGTGCAGCTGCTTCCAGATTCTAAAAGTTCAAATTTACCTTTGAAAATTCTTAAAACAGGTTACAAATACTATGTATTGGTCAACATAAAACTGGAATGAGACAATTTTAAAGAAAAATAATTTCAGAACCAAAGTAAAGGAACCCCCCCCCACACACACACACACACTTGTAACAATGAGTGGTGCTGTTATGAATGAGTAATACTTTGATCTACATTTTGTTATTCCAGGGAAGAGGTAAATGACAAATTACGAGACATGCCGGATGGAACATTCCTGGTGCGGGATGCATCAACAAAGAAACAAGGAGACTATACACTGACACTGCGGTAAATAATTTTGTCTTTGCCCTCTCTATTGTCCTGCACAAATTGTAGGTAGTACCTGCTGATAAATTTGTCTAGGTGTTTGTAGCTAGTGTAAATACAAGCACCATGTTTTCATTATCTTGGAACTTTGTTTACATTTTCTGCTAGGCTATACAAAAAGAACGCAGAATGAACAGCTTTATGTTGCATCAAATAATTTGCAATCTGTAGTGGACTTTGGCATCATGAGAATTATTAGCTTTTTCTGTTTAAAACCAATTTTGTGTTTAGGGGTAGCTCTCCATATATTTGGGGCTACAATTCCCATCTCCCCGACCATTGGCTATGCTGGTTGGGGCTGCTGGGAATTTGTAGTTCACAACATCTGGAGGCACCATGTTGGCTACTCTTGTTCTAGCTTTTTTGACAATAGAGAGGCTTCCGTCTGTGAAGGTAGAATAGAGTGGGCAAGGGTAATGTGGCTTCAGGATCTTGCACAGCTCTTTGTTGAACCCGACAACTTCTCTGTAGCTCTTCGCATTTTTTTCTTGTTCTCTCCTCTCCTGTCCCCAGTTCTTGCTAAAAAAAACTTGAGTATTTCAATTCTGAAGGCAGCATAAAATAAGCAAACTAAGGATCTCAACCCCTCTTTTTGAGGAATTTGTCTTTCCTTTGCAGGACATTTGGAATGTCTTAGTACAAAGTGTATATAGCCTTCCCCATATGCTGTAATTTCACCAATGGCTAAAAGATGGGAAAGGGAGGGATGGAGAATCTCAACCCTTTCCCCAGTTCGTCTCCCTTTACTTCTCTCATAAAGCCACCCATCACTTAAGACTGTTGCTTCTGCCATGTCAAATCTTAATCCTCCTCCCAAAATTAATATAGGTAGAAGTAAGGAACACTTTCCACTTATCCCAAACTGGAAGGATTAAAAATGTTGTCCTGCTTGTACTTGCCTCCTAATTAGATGGGAGATGGGATATCATAAACTTCCTCTCCCCAACAAGCCTAGTCTTGCTTTCTGATGGAATTCTTAATGGCTGTGTATGTTTGGTATTGGGAGTGATAGGTAGGTTTTAGCTTCCCTACAATGTTGTCCCCAAACATAGTGCTTTATTTTTCTCAGCAGAAATTTATGGCATTTATCATTAAGTAAATGTAGGCTGCCTCTTTTTATTAATACATATTTCTGCTGTGAAAGTGTCTATGGAGGGAGTGCACGAGCCCAAGGCTTGTTCCTGGACTCATTCTGCATAGAAACTTAGGGTAAATGGTGACCACATTGCACAAATGCAAAAGTTTGGTTTAATGATGTGTGAATGAGCCCAAGTAATGCATTCGGCTCACATACTTATGCATAGTCTGGAGACTATATGAGTTTCATTTCACTTACAGGGAATCTTCACTGGTTATAACATTTGAATTGGGTAACCTGGCTTAAAAGAAATTCTGCTTAGTTTTACAAGTCAGCTTTGTAACACATGTTTTTACTTAAAGGTGGCTGATTATGGAATTTACCAGAGTTAGTTTTATATCAGGATTCTGGGTTTAAACATAACAAGCCAGGACTCCCTGAAAGTGAATGTAAACACTGCTGAAGTCTTCCCTCAACTTCATAGGGGGGATGTGGGGCCCAGCATTTCACTCCAGCTCATTCACATAGTACTAACCATGATTTAGTGTTAAGTACCAACATTGTTGTTACCTGAGTGACCACAGATAGCCAACATGGTGCCTTTCAGATATTGTTGGACTCCCATCAGTGCAAACATCATGGTCAGTGCTGAGGGATGGATGGGGGTTGTAGTTCAGCAACATCTAGAGGCCACCACATTCGCTAACCCTGAGTAGCCCCTTTGTACATGTAGGCAAGACTCGTGTATGCAAGACTGAATCCAGAAGAATAGCTATGACAAACAAACTGGTGAGGTATATTAGTGGCCACCTAGCTTGTTAGGCATGAAGTTTTGTAGGAAACAAGTACTGTCAAAGTAACTGGACCATATGATGTGCTAAAAGGTCAACTATTCCTTTATACAATTCCTCAGTACTAAAAAACGGTAATTCTTGAACTTCCTTTGGAGAAATTCTAGTTAATCCTTTTACAAATTAGTGAAGCCTGTGACAACTACAGTTAAGATGTTTTTTGACTGAATATTACTCTCAAATTACAGTATTGCATGGGATGCTACATACAAAGTCAACAACATGTAGTGCAGAGTAACTATGCAGGAGTTTGTTTGACTTTTTGGTTTAGCATGCTTATAGTATGTAATATGAATGCACATAAAGACATGCTTGTTTTTTTAATTCTCTCTATTGCAGGAAGGGTGGCAACAATAAATTGATAAAAATTTATCACCGGGATGGGAAATACGGTTTTTCTGATCCACTGACATTCAATTCTGTTGTGGAACTGATTAACCACTATCACCATGAGTCTCTTGCCCAGTATAACCCTAAACTAGATGTGAAACTTATGTATCCTGTATCCAGATACCAGCAGGTGAGATTTTCAAAGAACCCTGTATTACCATTTGTATTACTGTTAAATGTGTGCTTTTATTGAGTTTTAATAAAAATTTTTTTTTGTAAAGACAGGGTTTTGTATGAGAACACGTAACATTCATCACTATATTAGGAAGTAGCTGGTCCCTAATTTGGCATACTCTCCTTTAAATTCCTACTTGTCGTAGTCTCTCATTGGCTGTATAAGCTATATGTGCATAAAACTTTTGATCTTGCAAGAGAAATGAAGATGAACTGATTCTCTGCTTTTTAGTATCTGGAACTTTGCCTGCTATTTTTTTCTGTAATTATTGGTATCTCTTCCAAACTATAAAGTTTACAAAGGCAAAATAGTATAAATATTTTTTTTGTAGAAGAAACATTAGAGTATTGAAAGCCTACCATGCTCTCTAAAAGAAATATTGCTGATTAAGCAAGTGCTTGCTCAAATAAAAGATCCCAAAACTAATTTGTTAATTCTACAATCTCAAACATTTATACGTATTTCCTGAGTAACAGGAATAGTCAGTGTTCAGAAGTTAAGGATAACGTCTTGGTAGATGTATAGAGAGGCTTTGTTGTTCAGGCTAAGACTGTCTTGTGTTTCCATAAGGGTAGTTCTCCAGATAGGTCAGCACTTGAATGTCTTTCATAGAAAAGTATACTTATTTTCTTTTTTATGTATGCAGGATCAGTTGGTAAAAGAAGATAATATTGATGCTGTGGGCAAAAAGCTTCAGGAGTACCATACCCAGTATCAAGAGAAAAGTAAGGAATATGACAGACTATATGAAGAATACACCAGAACATCACAGGTGTGTTGTTGCATTGTGTTCTCATGGTTACTTGGGTCTGAACTAGAGTTTAACAGCAAATATAAAATCTCCAATCCAAATTGGGGGGAACAGTGTTTGATCTGTGCTCTTTTGCTCGCAGTACTGAGAAACCTGGTGTTGGAGCCAGCCTGGAGCAAAAGCAGCTAGGAGGAGAGGTTGCACAGATAAAGTAGCTGGGGGGAAAGCTAATGACACATACACACTTCCCACCTACTTTTTATCCCCTGCATTGTATGTTAAGAGGCCAGCTTATGAAAAGGAATCTGCTCCCACCTAACATATAGCTAGAGCAATGTCCTGCAGAAGGGAACTGTTACAGATTTTGAATGAATGGCATTCTTGAGTGTATAGTCTTGGATGCCAAACTATCAGGAAGATCATGCTCTGCTGTGGAACATTTCAGCACAGCATCATGAATCTGCTAAGTGGTAGTCTAGCAGAGAAATGGCGGGGCGGGGGGCTCCAGTCTTTAAACAGTACAGCTTACCTCCTAACAAAATTTTCCATGAAAGCAAAGCATTTTGCGCTAACAGAAACAGAGTTCAAACTTGATGGAAAGTGTTTGCACTGAGAAACTGGGTAATATTCTGAGTAAAGAACTGTTTGTGTAAGCCATTATGCTGGTGTGCATTGCACAATAATTTGTGCAAGACTCGCTTGATTCTTTATGCTGACACTTTGAGGAGCCAGTCTGTCTCATAGTTACTGCTTCTAAAGCTGTGCTCACAAATTATTATTTCATCAAATGAACTGCACACTGTGCAGTGGCTAATATATATATTTTTAATTAAACTAAAATATTAAATCAAATAGTATTGCAAACAAATGAGCCTGCAAACAAACAGGAAAAAACTGAAATGCACCCTAGAAAGTCTTTGAGGCATGTATCCCATCACCATTGACAAGAGTTGGCATGGTGTGTTGTGTATGAATATTTGATTCATCTATTTGGAATATATTTTGAATGTACTGGGTCTCTGTGTTGGTTTTTTCTAACGTCAGCACAAAGAGTTATATAAAATATGGACCTTGGTGTTTGTATGAAACTATTCTAAGATGATGTAAATACACTGTGTAAGGCTTATGCTACCACAGAATATTTCTTCCTGAGTCTCTGTTTGTGCAGTCATTACTGAAACACTAACCTCAAGGTCTTGTTGCATTTAATGGGTCTCAGGATCCAAGTCTGTGACTTGTACAAACTGCTTTGGCTAGCTAGGAATTATGTCTGAAGCCATGGTTATGCAGATTCAGAGCAACAAAAAAGGACATGTGAATAGAGGTCACTAGCAAAATCACCACAAGTCTCCCCTTCATACCTATAAATATACTTGCATGTGTGTAACTTTGCACTTGAAATCCATCCATGAGTGCTCTCAGGTACCTGTATTAGATAGAGTAGATGGTTTGTATAAATGAGGCCCTGGCTTCAATCCTGACACTGTAGCTGATCACCAGGATTGGAGCTAGTTTCTCCCAATTCTGTATACTCAGAGTTGTAATCATGTTGTTGCACTCCCGGTTCCCACCAGCCCCTAGCCATCATAGCCAATCCACAGGAGTGATGGGAACTGGATAGCCACAGGGTCCCTATCTATGTCCCCAATTCTTTTTAACATCTGTATGAAGCCTTTCGGAGTGGGCATTAAGGAATTTGGAGCAAAGTGCTATTAGTATGCTGATAAAACACACCACTGTTTTTATGTAACATCTGACGGAGTGGCTGTGCAGGCTGGACCAGTATCCGTCTGCAGTGGTGGGTTGGATAGCAGCAAATAAATTGAGTTTAAACTCTGACAAGGCATAGGTCTTGTGGGTGAGTGGTCCCCATGTCTTGGATAGGTCAGTTACATGTTCTGAATGGGGTTGCACCGCCTCTGAAAGAGCAGATATATTATCTGGAAGTGCTCCTGTATCCATCTTTGTCACTTAAGGTATAGGTGGCCTTGGAGGCTAGAAGTGTCTTCTACCAGCTTCAGTTAGTAAGACACCTATGACTTTTCCTGGACCAAGATAGCTTGGCCACTCTACTAACCTCAAGGCTGCATTCCTGCAACACACACTCTATGGGGCTTCCCTTGGGCTTACTGTGGATCTTACTATGATTTAATGTGGAAATTGTTAATTAGGTTGTGTACTTTTTGATGAGTTTTAGATATTGTTAATGGCTATTCTTGTTATATTTGTAATTACACATTTTTTTTCAAGTTGTAAGCTACCTTAAGCATGGTTTTATCTATGGAAAGGTGTCATAAGAAAAAAATGATGTGTGTATATGCCCTAGAGGTGCACTTAGTTTGTATTAGAAACTGCACTTTTAGTGTTGCAGCTCTAGCTCTTTAGAATCTGTTATTAATATTGCACTTAATTTATTAATAGCCTTTTAAACCACCATCTCAGGGTGATTTACACATAACATAATTAAAAACAGTTAAAAACACAAAGTAAAAAAATACATTTTAAACAAGATTAAAACCCTAACATGTAGAGACTCATGATAAAGACTTGTGAATACAACTGGGAAAGCTTGTTGGAACAAAAATGTCTTCAACTGGTTGCAGATTGTGGGCACCTGTCATATCTCAGTAGAAATGCTATTCCACAGAACAGGGGCAGCCACACTAAAAGCTCTTCTCTGAGTTACTGCGTAGTGGGCTTCTGAGATGCTGAAACTTGCAGGACCCTCCCCCAGACAACAGCAATCTGCTGGGTGTGTTTGGCATAAGACAGTCTCTCAAGTAACCTGCCAAAATTAGACAGGTGCCTTGTGTCATACCGTGTAGGCATGTATTGAAGACATTTTTGTTTAAGGCGTTCCCTGAGGTGTGTAACCAGTCATTTATGAAACAATTGCATATCTTTAGAGTTTGTTGAAATGATATTGTTCTTAGAACTTGGATTGTTTTGTTTTGTTTTGTAAACTGCTTTAATAGCTTTATTTTGTGAAATGCTCAATAAAGTTGTACGACAACAACATGGTCACTTTTTTCTCAAGGTGAAAGAAGGCAAAGCAGGTGTATCTGACTAACCAGAGGGTCTTGTAGATTAGATACTTTAAATTGGTAATTCACTCAGTGTTTGGATTATATACTTTTCAATACTGAATCAAATCATATAGACCTATAAATTATCTGCTTTGATTTATGTAAAAATAATAATCAAATAGTTCTACAGCTTTGTGCTTCTGGTGAGTAATGGTGATTTTTGAAATTGGTTTTTCTGTGCAGGAAATTCAAATGAAGAGAACAGCAATAGAAGCTTTTAATGAAACAATTAAAATATTTGAAGAGCAGTGTCACACCCAAGAGCGATATAGCAAAGAATACATTGAACGATTCAGAAGAGAAGGAAATGAGAAGGAAATTGAACGGTAGGTCTGCCCAAATGCCACTTCTGTTGCCAGTCCTGGCCTCAGGTAGTAACTGTATTTGTGTTCTCCATAATTATAATTTCTCCCATTGACCTCCACTGTACACTATATCACCATATTTAGTTACATAACTACTGTGCTATAGATCAGACACCTTTGTTGTAAGCAATTTCCGCACTGTATGAAATTTATAAGGAAACTGACTGCATGTTACCAGGTGTTGTGTTGAATTTAGATAGCAACTTTTTCCATGTTTAAAATTTAGTAAATCATGGATTGAGTTGAAATTACTCGAGAAGCACAATCCCAAGTAGGCTGAAGAGCTCCAGATCAACTTCTTCTGAAAAAGGAATGACAGAATTTTAATAGAGCTGGAAAAGGTTTACGAAAGGGCAGCTACCTAAATGGAAATCTGGTTGATCACTGTTGGAGACAGTTTGCTAGACTTAGGTGGCTATTCTTAAGAGTGTTCTTAACAGCATAGATCCTCAATTAAATAATTTGTTAGATAATGAAACAACATGAACAATAGTGTGGATGCTTTTTCTAATAACTGTGAAAAGTATTCATGTGAGGTATCTTATCCAGGCAAAATGACTTCTGAAGTTCAAATGGTAGTAGTTGGGCAGCTTGTAATAAACAATAGGGTAACTTACCTTCATTTTTAAAATTAATTTAAATTTTTATTCTCCTTAACAAAGCCTCTAATACAGCTTACAGTGCAATTTTCAGAAGTGTTTTCATAATAAAAACAACAAATGGAATTAAAAAAAACCTAGCAATATTATATTAAACCAGCAGAATCTACACAGGAAAGGCAAATTAAAAACCCTCATGCCCAAATAAAGCAGACTCTGCAGCACACCCTCCCTGTTTTATTCAGCAATCTCTATGCCAATATGTAAAAGGTCCTGTCTGCTGTGGCCACCTACTTTATCTCTGAAGAAGGAGACAGATGCAGCAGAGTATCAGTGGAAGATCATAAGATGCAGCTAGGATCATATCTGATGCATGTGGTCTCTTACTTTTGAGACTGAAGAGGTATAATACCTTATGAGAAAGAGGTAGTAGAGCAGTTCTCAAACTTTTCCATTTTTTCTTCAGTTAAGCTCAGATCAAGAATCATGTTCTGTTGGCATAATTTTAGTCATGAAAGTCTCCATCCAAATAATATTTAGATAATAGAGAGGAAGAAGTGGTATTGTCCAGGTGCTTTTGCTAGAATGTTCTGTTCTACAGCTTACAACTGCTATTCCAAGGTAGACTTTCTGCACCTGTGGTTTAGTGCTTAAGATGTAAAGCAGGATCAGGAAGCTCTTGTGTAGATACACTTTTAGTCTGAAGGTGTGATGAATGAAGCCAATGTCTTCCACAGTGCCCAATACAGTCACTATGTACTATTTAGTTGTAGATGAGAGTGGTTATTTTTGTGTGTAACTTTTACCCTTTAAAAACTAGTCACTTCTTTACAGCATTGCGATGAATTATGAAAAATTAAAATCACGTCTGGGTGAAATCCATGATAGTAAGCTGCAACTGGAACAGGATTTGAAGAAGCAAGCTCTAGACAACCGGGAAACTGACAAGAAAATGAACAGTATCAAACCTGATCTTATGCAGCTGCGCAAAATCAGAGATCAGTACCTTGTGTAAGTAATAGCCAGTCTGTGAGTCTCCAGTATTCTGGTTAGGGTCATTCACAGAATTAGCAATTGTGTTGGTGTCATTTTAGAAGTAAATAGAGTGGGCCTGAGCTAGATTAAGACCCTGGTGGGGGTGGGAGCTTTAACTCTCCACTTGTGTCCCAATCCAGCTTGGGCTTTTCATTTCATGTCACCTAATGATTAAAGACCCCTACTCTGGTACAGATGCAGATCAGGTCTACTGTACTTATTCACTTACTTGTTTTATTTATAACCTGCCTTTCATCCCAAAGGTTTTCTAGGACAGTGCAAAAACTAGTCAATAAATATACTCAACAACCATAAAATCATTAAAATGCATAAGCATCATAAAACAGGCTAAAAATAAAAATCCTTCATGTTTGATATGAGAGGTATGTCTTAACTTGGCATTTGAGAATAGATAACATGTTGGACAACAGCATCTCCAACGGGAGCGAGTTCCATATTCAGGGTGCCCAAACAAAGAAGGTCCTGCTTCTTAAAACTGACTTCAGCTACTGTTGGAGCTACAAGCAAGCTTTGAAGCACAGATGGGGGTTTTGTTCTTTCAAATTACCTTACAAAAAAACATTCACACAATTCCTATTGATTGTGTGAATGGTGTCTCATCTAATTTGGCCCAAATATATTAATGAAAGGAAGCTGAGCACTTAACATGAAAGGATGTTAACAGTTGGTTAGCCTTTTCAGCACTCATGTAATAAATGCTTGGCTTAATAATAACTAATCCATAGCATGCCTTGTATGGAACATTTCTGGTTCCAGCTGAATTTTCTTGTTAGCTTTGAAGTGAAATAGAGCCGATACTGAATCCACACTGGGTGTACCAAGTCAGCAGATAACTAACCAGCGCCCTCGTAGATAAGCTGCTTTTCTGAGCATTAACTGCTTACCCACTAAATGGAATTGGGATATCCAGTGAACAAATCCCATATCTTGCTAGGAGGGGGAAGGAAGGCATGTGAGTGAAAATCTTACATAGAGGAGGTCAATTTTCCAAAAGGCTGAAAATGTTGTACAATGTGCAGCCATATGCAGTAAGTACTACTAACTGTATATGCCTTTTCTAATTCAGGTTGTGATATATTCCTTCAGTAAGGACACTGCTATAGGAAGACCAATTATGGCCTCAGAATGTTATGAATTGTTAAGTGTCCTTTTTGTAGATTATATTAACTATTAGACCGTATTACAGTATATTGTCTCTCATTGGCAGCTGGCTTAATCATAAAGGAGTGAGGCAGAAACGAATAAACGACTGGCTTGGAATAAAAAACGAAAATATTGAGTAAGTGTTTTTGTACAACTACTCTGAATTTTGCAATATGGATGATTAAAGTGCATAGAAATAGTGCATGACAGGAGTGTGTAGCTCTGTGTTGGTGTACATGCATGTGGCTGTCATACGACCATGTACACTTTTTCTTAATCATGTGACAATATCTGGTCATGCATCTAGATTTTCAGATAACACCAAAGGATTTTTCTCTTAGTGGTGTACAGTTCCAGAAGAATCATTCAGAAAATAAATAACTCTATCCATCCTACTAGTGATATATAACTAGTACAAATTAATTTTTTTTAATCTTAGTATCTTTTATCTTGCATGGATGAAATGTAAGCATCTGAGACAATGAAAGTGTTTTCTTATGCACCATAAAACTACTGCTGATTTCTCCAGGGCTTGGTCCCATATACACAGTAATTAACAGTGGTATAAAAATAATGTGAGTTAGGCCTCTGTTGGTGTTTGCATGAATTGCTTCATGCAAGGACAAGTAATCCTAATACAGAAATATTCCTGCATTAAGAAAATAAGATTTGTTGTCTCTTCCTAGTACATACTTTACAAATGAGGAGGATGAAAATCTGCCACATTATGATGAAACATCTTGGTTTGTGGGAGATATCAATCGCATCCAAGCAGAAGATTTGCTTTGTGGGAAACCTGATGGAGCATTTTTAATTCGAGAAAGTAGCAAGAAAGGCTGTTATGCTTGTTCTGTGGTGTAAGTAGTGATTCCCTGGATTTCTTTTAGGCCACGTCCTCTGTGTGCACTTACAGGGGAGTCAACCACATTAGACTAATAAATTTGGTGGGACTTGCATCAAAATAACCCTGTATAGAATTTGGCTGCATAACTTGGATAGCTTTTTGCCTTATATTTTCTTAATTTAAAATGGGTTTAACGCGAACTGTGGAGAATGCAACATAAAGATAACTGAACGCTTACTTGGTTAGCTTTCTACCGTATTTACTTGAGTCTAACGCGCCATTGAATCTAATGCGCACCTCAATTTTGCAGTGTAATTTGCCCCCAAAAGGTGAGCATTAGATTCGAGTAAACATGGTAAATTAAATGGCACAGCATAACCAGTACTAAGAGAACCAGACCTCAGTGCCATAATCTATATACTGTTTGTGACTCTTTTGTATTTGCATTCTTTGCCTAGTCCTCTTGACAAAAGTATCCTAAAGTGTTTTTAAGCTTTCAGTGTCATCATTATATACACTCAAGAAAAGTACTGAGTGCCTTGATTTGCCCATGTGAACAGCTACTTAGAGCCTACTCTTCTGGTTTGCTATTGCTTCCAAATCATGCAGCCAGATCTTGCTCAGATATGCACTATTTTAGTGAAAAAAATAGGGATATCTTCATGGATACAATAGTGCAAAGGACTGGTATCTCAACATCTGCAATTACAATAGCTTTGGTAGCAGGAGTGGGAGAAATTTAATTCAGTCTCTGTTCATCATGTGTCGTCTAGATGGGTCAGTGGTCTCTTAAAAGATGAAGACATTTCTTAGCATTTAGGTTATAACGTGGCATATCAACTTAACCAGTCCTCCCCAACCTGGTGCCCTCTGGTTGTTTGGATTAGTATAGGAATTTAGGAAGCTGTCTTATACTACATCTACCTCAGTATTGTCTGCTGGCAGTAGCTTTCCAAGATTTCAGACAGGGTTCTCTCCCAGCCCTACCTGAAAGTGCCAGGGACCTTGGGACCTTCCACATACAAAGCATACAAATACAAGAGCAGGCTGCTGGATTGGCCAATGGCCCATCTAGTTCACCACCCTATTCTTACAGATACCAAAGCAGGACAAAGTAGCAACAGAACTCTCCCTGGCATTCATGGGGATACTGTGTCTCCAACCTTGGTGGTAGAACACAGCCATTGTGGTTAGTGTCTAATTCTCTTTTAAAGCCCTCTGGCTATCACTACTGCTTGTGGAGCAAATTCCATAGTTTAACTATGCACTATGGTCAGGGATGATGGGAGTTACATCTAGAGGGCACCATGTTGTGGAAATAACGTGTTGGGAATTGTCCACAATCATATCTTTTGTCAATAATGTTAGTGCAGTCAGTAAGTTAAATTCTTTAGTATCTTCCTGCTCTTGTAACATAAGCAAAACAAGTTTCTACAAGAGCTAGAGGATGTACATTTCCCTAGATTATGGGTAATTTGTAGTTCTTGAAATGCTTCGCAGGTTGGGCATTTATTCTGCTTACATGTGTGATAGAATTATATGTGCTTTAGTACTGAGTGAATGTTTGCCCTATGTATTCTGGTCAAATGTAGTACATATTAGTCCTTCATTACCAGCATACCTCCCTTGTAGTTAGTATATATAAGGATCTGCCCAGGAACAGTACTGGAACCTTAAATGCCACTTACCTGAACTGCTTTAATTTTTTTTTAATGGATTTACTGAAAGTTAAGTCCAAAAGCAGGTTCTCTGGCAAAAAAATTCTTTATTGTAAATATGTTATATATCGTATAAAGCTAAGCTCTAGAGGGTTTGGAAGATGATATTTAGGTAGAATAGGAACCTCTGTCACAATCTGAAAGGCTTTTTAAAAAAGCCTTCACTGCACCGTGACAAGCATTCATGAGACAGCAAGCCATTCTAAACATGAAAATCATTACAGGAATACTGTTGAATCCAAGGTTCCTTGATATTTATCATGACTTTTCAGTATCTCACTTGTTGTAATCCTTCTAAAATACTATCATGTTAATTTTTAATTTTCTATTTTTTTAACAGAGCTGATGGTGAAGTTAAACACTGTGTGATTTACAGCACTCCAAGAGGTTATGGGTTTGCAGAGCCATATAACCTTTATACTACCCTAAAAGAATTAGTCCTTCATTACCAGCATACCTCCCTTGTCCAACACAATGACTCCCTCAATGTCCGGCTCGCTTATCCTGTCAACGCACAGATGCCCTCCCTCTGTAGATAAATTCTAGGAGGGTGGAGTATAGGTGAAGTGTTGGTTCTCGGATTTCTTTTCTACAGTTTTTACTAAAACCCAGAGGGCATTCTTTCTCCTTAAGACTGCTTGTTTTGCACAAGAAATGATTTGATGAATGTGAATTGGAGACCTAGCAGCAACAAAATAATAGCTTTGGGGTTGGTGCCCTGGTGCTACCTGAAGATCAGCTGTGTTTTTATATAAGGAGACTCTCTCATTTTCCCTAAAAGGAACAAGTTATCTCTTTAAAGATGCATACAGAAAGAACTAAAAGCAAAACTTTTGCCAGGCACCATCAGCGGAACTTCTACTTGGATTTTGTTTTTCTGAGGTATTAGTAATGTCTTTCAGTCTTAAGCTCCAGGAAAATGTAGGGAAAGTCTCTACTCCAGAAACTTCCCTGTTAATTTTAGCAGCTTGGCTGCAAGTCAGACAAACTTACACATGAGGGCTCATCTTGATGTAGCATGGTATTTGGTGAGAGGAGACCAAAGGAATTATGGAGAGAGTTTCAGGTTCTTATTTAGAAGAATATCCTCAAGGAAATATTGCTTTATATTTTACCAACATAGCAAAACTTTGGTTTCAATAGTACTTACCGGTCTTCAAATAAAAGAAACCAAATTGAACCCACCAAAACTACTTTCATTGCTGGATTTGGGGGGGTGGGTAGATTGCATTTGCAATCACACTTGCCAAAACTTGAAGAGAGAAATATAAAAGCTAAAAAGTCTTCTGTTGTTTTGAAAACTAACCTGACCTGATGTAACTGCACCACTTCCCCCTTTATTATTTTCAAAATGTGGTTCCTTTCTTCCAAGGATGTCAGATTTTGTTTTTAATACTAAGCTTTGGAATGTTAAGCAGAATGAAGCTGGCACCTGGCATGTTTATAAGATGCTAAACAATGAATTTTCTGTTTTAAAAACATTTGTTGTTGTTGTTGTTTTAAAAAAAAAACTTTAGAAGTGCAATGGATTGCTTCTCAATGGCTTGCTAAACCAAAAAACAAAAAAACAAAAAACCCCTATGGGTGCAGTCTATATACTGTTGAAACTGGCTACAAAACTGTGTTTATAATGCATTTGGATTGCACCCTAAATCACGAAATCCATTGTACCGGTTGTATAACCTTAGAATTCATTGCTGGCTTACCATAAGACAAATATTTGGGTAGCTGAATTCAATGGGACTAGTAAAGATATAAAGTGGTAGAATCTATCAGTATCTAAACAGCTTTGCTTGGTCATCTGCTATCAGATTCATCTGGATTATATGTAACATCAAATAATGAAATTATAGCAAATAGTGAGAACTGGATCCACTAGACTGTGAGAATTTGTGCTCTGACAATGCTGTATTTACCTTTTTTTGTCACTACATGTATGCCCTTGTTGATTTATTGTAATTTCTAAAGATTATATTTGAGCTAGAACACTTGCTTACACAACAAGGACAAATCGGTAGATTCAGCATGAAGCCTTTCCTTTTTCTGTGTAGTATTTGAAGTGCATGCCAGGGAGTTGGGACATTTGGATCTTTTCTGGCTCCAACCTACCTTCAGTGCCACCTTGAACCCCCAGACTGTTAGATTCTAATGTTTACACAAAGCAGAATGCACTATAAGGGAGCTTAGAAGTATTATGCAGAATATGAAATTGCTGAACAGGAAAATGATAAAATTTGAGCACTAATCAGCAACTGGAGGGGCTAAACTAGATTGCTTGACATGTCCCAAAAGCACTTCTGTTTTGCACTAATCTACTGCCACTTAAGCTAAGTGCTGGCTAACCAGCTGGAACATGATCTTCTAAAAATGGAACCATGGTTGTAAAAAAAAACCCCATCCTGTAGTCTTTAAATTTGTGAGACGATAGTTAATAACTTAATGTGCCACCATCTCTTCAGTCCCTCTCTTCCCAGGCCTGTCCACCCCCACATCCTCTTTAGCCAGCAGCAATATGCTACTTTTATTAAGCGTGGCACTGGATTCTGCCACTTTTCAGAGTCATCAGGTTGAGATTTTATACCTCCTCTGGAAGCCTAACCAGCTTGCACATTCTAATTTGGTACCTGCACATTGCTTAATACTACTCTTTCATTAAATCTAGCCTAGACCACAGAGGCTTGTTCTGACTTACTCAGAATCAGTGGAATGTTTTCCCATAACTACCAATTATAAATCTTCACATTTTAATGTTATAACCAAACAATGAGCTAATTGGCAATTTAGGCCATACCACACAGCCTCCACTGTTTTGCATTAACTTCATTTGGGTTTGCCCCTATGAAGTCACTGAGTCCAGTGCTAGTCCCTCTCAGAAAGACCCACTGAAATTAAATGAACCCAAGTTTGTCATGTCCATTGACTTCAGTGGGTCTACTCATAAGTAGGACTAACATGGCCCTGGGGATACAATCCTTTGGCTTCTGTTACTGTATTCAGAGTATCAGTCAATATGCTTCCTTTAGGTTCATTTTTTTAAAATTTACAATTAACTTTATGTGTACTTCATCTCACAAGGTGCCTTGATTTACTTCCCTTTAAATTGGCACATTCTGAAACATTTAGATTAGAATTTTGAGGAAAGTAAACATATACACATGGCTTCCTTTTGGCTTATAAATAACAGCCAGCTGGTGTTCACATGCTTGCAATGCCTCTCACATTGAACATTTTTGGATGGACTTTGCAAGTGAAAAATCATTTTGCGGTTTACAAATGAAAGTTTGTAGAAGAAATGTTCTTCTACCACCATTCAGCTTCCATCAACATTTCTTGATTTAATGTTCTCATGCCTAATTTTTCACACCAGTTAGCTGACCTCAAGTGGCAGCATTCCAAATTCTCATAGTTCACCTTTGTTAAGATCAGCCCCCTAGCATAACTTGCTGTCTTTCTACAAATGCACTAGAGAATGGCAAAATGGAAGATGAGAAGAGCTCAATGTGTGGGTTTTTTTAAGCCAATGAGCTAGGCTTGTTTTAGTAGAACTTTTTTTTAGAACATTTTTTTTTATCTGCTAGATGTTATACTGATTTCAATGACCCAACTATGTAAATGTTTTTTGTTAAGCAGTAAACTGGTTGGGGAGAAAGGCTCTTAATATGCAGCTTATCTGAAGTGCTTTAGTGGGGAGGATTCAATATTTTCCTTTCTCACAAGTAGAAAACTGCATATTTTTCTGTAGCTGTTGCAGTAGCTGCAGTGCACAATAGATTAGCCAAGATTGAAAAGTAATTGAACTGCTAGTACTTCTGAGGCTATTTTCTTTGCCAGTCACATATCATAAGAACAAATACAGCACTGTTAAGGAGAAATTTTGGGAAGAATTCATAAGGAGGTTACAACATAGTTTTTCCTCTGTACCTATGTTGTACAAAGCAGTATCTTGAATATCCTACTTATGAATGTAGGAACAAATCCAGCCTCACTGGGTTACTTTTCTAGTCTGTGAGCTAGATTGATTTTATGTGCACATTGGAGCTGCTTGATTACCTTTCACTAAACAACAGTTCTTTGCTCAACAAGTCACTTTTAAAACTTGGGAGAGTTCAGAAATTATACCTGATGCAGCATGTGGTGGTGTTAGCCGGATACAAACTTTGAAAAGCTCCTGTAGTTAAAATGTAGAGCTGGTGATGCAATTCTTAGGATCATGGCCTAAAATGAAAAGGAGCAGGGGATCAGCCAACACAAGCAACATAAAACAATCATACAACCCAAATTTAAGTTTATATCTACCTCCAGCCACTGAATTCACTTATAAATTAGTATGCATAATCTCTTTAATTCCAGTACTCCCCCCCACCATAACTGTAGGTGTTTGGTTTTCCCATACATAAGCACAGTTCTCATATATTCTTTTTTTTTCCCCATCCAAACCCCCGGTCTGCACAAGCTCAGGAATAGGGATAGCAGCAATTCTTCAGTCTTTCTTAAGATCAGGCACACAATAGACTGTAGAAGCCAACCTGGACACATGTAGGACACATATTAAGGGCTTGAGGTGGTTTGGTTCTGTAAATATGTTGTCACTTGGAAAGCCATGACAACATGTACAATGACTTAATGGGTTCTCTTCACATAGCAATTTTCCTGTTTGGCTATCATATTTCCAAGTCTACAAAAGCCCCCTCTTTGGTACTTGAACAATATTTGTTTGAATGTGTAGTTTTTTGGTTTTGGTTTAATTCACACTAACAGGGAATAAAAATCTGAAGTGGTAACATGTATTGTGTGTATGCAAATGTAAGACAATTTTTGTGAGATGACAGAGTATAAATGCAGATCTGGGCATAATGTATGCTCAAGGTTTTTCTTCTACCCATTTTTATCTTTTTAATGTGAATTCATAAATATATACTTCATGACTTGAAAAGTTTCAATATGCTCATGAAGTAAACATTTACATCCAGTTTGTTTCACCCTTTAAAATACTTGCACTTAAAAGCAGCCAGACTTGGAGTTTTAACTTATTGAAACCTCCATTTTCTGATATGCAGCAATTGTACTTTTAGACAGGAACTCTGTTTCTCCCTCCCCCCCCCCTAATAAGAATTACTTTATTTCCTGAAAATGATAATTTTCCAGAATTGAGGTGTTTTAAGGCATTTTGAGATAGGAAGCAAATCTTAAAAGAAATGGAATAAGGATGTGTCCAAGGGCTGGCATCAGCAGTGGACATGGTCAGGTACTTCTTGGGACCCATACCCAGGCAGCTGACCCATAACCAGTCTCCAACTGCTGCACTTCTCTTTCTCAGTGACACCTCACTACTCGACTCTTCCCTGCCTGCTTAGGAGACTCAGGGATGTGAGGATGTGCACTGCACCACAGTCTCATGACTCCCCTTAAGTCAGGAGAGCTATACCCTGTCACCACAGCACCCTTGCTTCATCCAAGTTGACAGGGAAAGTCACACAGGCAATGGAGGCAATACCTGTCATTGACTCCACACACTTGCACTAACCAAGGCAGTGCTTTCCATCCTAACCTGCCCTAGTAGTTCTTTCTCCTTGCTAGCTGTAGATGTATTGACCAACCCTGGCCTCTTCTTCCTGTCCATGAGACACTGCACCCCACATTCTTTTCCCTGAAGCCCACAACCTGCTCTTACACCTCACCCCACCCCACTCCCCAGTAAAGAGATGTGGGAAGAGGCATTTTGCTTCTGCTGTTTGCCATCAACCAAAAGCTCATGCATGGAAGGGGTAAATGGAGCCCACTCTGACTCTAAGGATTACAGGGTGACTTTAACATAAGATGGCAGTTGCCTAAAAGCGAAATGCTGTTTTTAAGCCAAATTGTACAAACAGTTGCAATGTTTCTACACGCCAAGATAGCTCTGGGTGTGGTGGTTGAAGCTTTTCCCCCTGTGCCATCTTCATGAGCTAAATCACCATTCTGAAGCTATTTGGTGTGTTATGGGAAACACATACAACTGGATGCTGCCTGTGTTTTCTCCCTAGCCCCTTGGGGCAGATATGAAATATGAGGGATGATTTATTTTCAGCAGGGAGAAGAGTTAAAAACCCACTGTCCCTCAAGCACTATTCTTCTGGTATGATTGGGCTATAAATAATACACAGGATCTCTCAACATCCTATCTACTCTCAGCCCTGAGCTAAGAGCTTTGCTTGGCTGGAGTATGTTTTGACTGAACATTGAATAACAAATAGTGGAAGTTTAGCAAATCAGTCTAACTTTTCTAGGTTTCAAGCACTGGCATTTTTGGCTGGCTCCATAATTTTAATGCAGACCTTTATACTATACACTATTCTTCAGCAACATCCCTTACTCCTGTCTTATCGCTCATGGAGGTTGAGTATTGCATATAGCAATGGCTCATAGTTAAAAGTTTATTCTGTTTCACACTGCTTAGTATCTTACCTATAACCATTGAGAGCCTTGCACTTTTCTCCAATCAGCCCCTCGGGACACTTTTTTATTTTCAGACAGGCATTTGCAGTGTGTAAAGAAAAGCTATTTAAAGACATTTTCAAGGGTCAACATGCTTCCTCCTCCCCCATCATAGGCCTAGTATGTTCAGTGGTGTTGCACCCTTGTATGCCAGCCAGCTGTGTGTTGTCTTTCTTGGAGTGTAGAGTGTTCGGTATTTGCAGTGACTGACTACAAAGAAATTTAACTCAACCTGTTAATTTTTGCCAGTTTACAGCACCATGGGATTGTACTGGTCTGCAACGCGTGTGTGTGTGTGTGTGTGTGTGTGTGTGTGTGTGTGTACTGTATGTATATAGATATATGGAAAATAAATTCACATACATATATCTAATATGCATTGGCCATAACTAGCCCTGGCCCTCTGAAACTCCAAATTCACAATTTTCACTTGCTTTACCCACCTCACAATCTGAAAGTTTGGATCATTTTGTTCTCTCCCCCCCCCCCCAAAAAAGTGGGGTTCCTCACTAATACTCTCGATGTGCTTTTAAATTTCCGATTTTTTAAAAGTGTTTTCCTTATTTGCTTCAAGATAAAGCATTGTAGTTTATTCAAAGCAAAGTGGTTGCATTTTATATAAACCCCATTTCCTTTTGAGAGACGGTAACAGTTGCAGTTTTTAAATATGGGAAAACCCCATCTAGAACTAATGTGCAAAGGAGAATAATAGCATTAATCACTGTGTATGGACTCATTTTACAAATACATGTAACAATGAGTAGGTAGCTTCATTTTGTATTGAGGTATGCCAGGACTGTGCACTCCTTCTGTACATCCCGCACATGAACACTATATTCTTGAAATCCATTTTGGTTTTTCTTTTAAGGGATGCTATTTGTCAAAGGTTGCTTCTCATGGAGCAAAGGGGATTGTTTTTGTTTTGTTATTTTTTAAATATAAATTCCAGCATGTAACTTGAGTAGTCTTGTTGGTATGTAAAACCTGTTCTTCTGTCATTTTATGGTGTAGTCAAATTCATGTAGTTTAACTTTAAAAAAGAAACTGCTTCATGAGGAAAACAATTGTATGTTAGTCATATTGTAGTTTCTAGATAAGTAATGCAACATTGTACTTGTCACCAAATGTGCTATGATCTTACTGTATGTTTCTATTTTTTAAAATAGGTGGTTGAGCTTTGGAATCCCAGACACTAAGCATTCTGGCCTACTTTGCTTTAGAATAAAAATGCAATAAAAGGTTGCAATAAAGCACATTTACATGTAATGTTTTAGAAGGATGTACTGACCGCTGTTTCTAATAAATTGAGAAATACAGCCTAGCTGGTATGATGTGGTGATAAAAATGTGTTTACTCTGTTTTGAAATTTTAAATACAAGATCAAATAAATATTGGAGCCTCGCTTGTCAAAATATTGCTGAAATTCCCAACTATTACTTTAAAATCCCAGGTGGAAAATTACTTCAGTTCATCATAAACTGTTAGTGAACACTGATTTACATCACTCAATGATCTCATTTTCAGTTACAGTCACTGGACCTAGTGTGTTCCATTCAGACTTTGGTCAGAAGAACCCATCTTTTAAATGTCATTCATAACTGATTGCTTTGCTGCTTACATTCTGAATCAGGGACAGACAATATGCTGACTGAGAGCAGATTCTAAGCCAGCAGTAGACTGGGCCAGAGCCAAAAGTAGCTATGGCCAACCTATTCTCTCTCTCTTCCTGTCGCGGCCAATCAAGCTGGTAAGAAAGGGACTCACTGCTCTTGCTTTTCAAATTATGCCAAGGGGCACAAGCCCACCCATTCAATAGGGTTAGGGTATTAAGCATGAACAAAATGATCTACATGCATACCTCACTTTATTGCACTTCACAGATATTGCTCCTGTGGGTGTAGTTGCAGGCAACCTAGCTGCTTCCAGGAGAAGGAAGACGCCCACTGCCCCTCTTCCTGCCACAGGAGTGGAGGTGGCTAGGAACCAAGTTTTTCTCCTCCCACCCCTGCAGCTAGAGGGGACATGGCTTAACAGTATAGTATAAACAGACCACATATAAACATAACTTTTACATGCACTGGGAAACCAAGAAAAAAATGTGTGACTTGCTTTATTGCAGTATTTGCTTTATTGTGGTATTCTGGAACCAAACCTACAATATCTCTGAGGGATGCCTGTACTATTGTTGATTTTAATGGGTGTGAATTGCACCTACAGCATTGGGGGAGGGAGAATTTGAGTTGGAAGAACTGACAGATCCAGAGTCTGACCTGGCTTGTGCCTTTAGGGCAAAGGAGGGTGTGCACAATCTCTTTCCCCATTTTCTAAGGCCTAAATTTTTTAAAAATAAGTACACCACTTCCCAGGGCCACTGTGCTCCCCTCCCCCCCCCAAAAAAAATTCTTGCAGTGCTTTAGATCCTGTGAATCCCAACACATCCCGATTCACACACACAGAGATAGTAACTACCAAAATAGAAAACGTGGCAGGGGCATAGGAATGGGCCAGAGGTATCTGCTGCAGCTTGGCAGTACTGAGCTAGATAAACTATTGCTACAAGGTACTGCTGACATTTTTATTTTCTTCTTTACTTTTAAAAAGACCACGTTTAACAAGACAACTGTCATCTTAGGGAACATAATGTATTATTTACGGTCTCAATGTGAGTCTGCCCATTTTTATAGCTGGAGAAAGAAGAGCCAGCATCAATTAGAGCTTCTCTAAGCACCTGAGTGTGTCACTGATTTGACTTTTTAGGGTGAAGAATTATTTTTTGTTTACAAACTAGGGTCTCATCCAGACCAAAGCCTAATGTGGATTTGAAGCTGCTTGTGCCTCTCTATCTTTTTGCAGCTTCCACACAATGTCCTCATCCAAGTGGCAACCCACACCATCTCCTGCTAAAGTCTGATTTTCCTGTTCTCTGGATAATCCAGTATAAAATCACGTGTTACTTGACTGTGAATGAACTAAAGCACATTATATGAGCAGGTTTATACACATGTGTAATGATGTTTTGCTGGGTGCAGGAAACGAAAAGGGGAGGAATGGAAGTGTCAGCCTTTCATTCCAGCAGCTCTCAATCTTGCCTGATATGAAGCAACACACATTTTTTAAAAAATGTTTTTACTGCTCTTTTGTGTTATTTTGGAAAACTTGTATTTCAAAACAAAAATGTTGAAAGCTGAACAAATATCCACATGAAAGGATTTGACAACAACACAAAAAATCAAGCACTGGCCACGAGTGTGGACAGGAAACATCGAGGTACATTTTAGAAGCATAAAACTGAAAGTGCTTGTGTGGATGAAGGGACACAAGCACAAGGAGAAAGCAAAACATACATGGAAATGCATATCTACACATTCATGTCCTAGTTTAGACACAACCGAGGTTGCCTTTCAACTTAAACAGAGGTTTCCACATTCTGGTTTTGGTTGAAGTCATGTGGTAATAAGGCAAGGTATGCCTGTAAGTCATTTGTGCATGCTGAATACCCTATTGGGACGTGGGTGGCGCTGTGGGTTAAACCACAGAGCCTAGGATTTGCCGATCAGAAGGTCGGCGGTTTGAATCCCCACGACGGGGTGAGCTCCCATTGCTCAGTCCCTGCTCCTGCCAACCTAGCAGTTTGAAAGCACGTCAAAGTGCAAGTAGATAAATAGGTACCACTCCGGCAGGAAGTTAAACGGCGTTTCCGCGCGCTGCTCTGGTTCGCCAGAAGCGGCTTAGTCATGCTGGCCACATGACCCGGAAGCTGTACGCCGGCTCCCTCGGCCAATAAAGCGAGATGAGCGCCGCAACCCCAGAGTCAGTCACGACTGGACCTAATGGTCAGGGGTCCCTTTACCCTTTTTAATACCCTATTGCCTTAATACCTCTCTGTGGAACTTACACTCAGTTCATTTCTGAGCATGCACATTTTTCTTCTTCTCCAGTGGCAAGTAGAACTTGTCAGGAGGTGTTGTGACTGCATGAGTAAAGTTCCAGAACTAGGCGCTCACCATTAGTTCCTGTCTTGGGAGACCACTGGACGAGTGGTTTTCAGGCAATAATTCAAATGAAATCATCAAAATTTCTTCTTTCCTTTCCTTTCCTTTCCTTTAACTGCAACACAGTCCACACTGACCATGCTTTCTAAAGGACATAATGCCACAAAAATTTCACAAGTGAAAACTGTCAACAGTTTTTCTTCAAATTTCCCTTAAGTTTTCCATCTCTACAATAGCAGTCTCTGACTTGTTTGCTTCTGAAGTGTCCAAAATTTAAAGCAGTATACTTCTGTATGCCTAAAATTTTGGATGGCCATCTAATCTGACTGTCTTGTTCAAACGATGCTTTATTAGTTTTCTTTAAACTCTCCCCCTAAGAAAAAACATTCAAAAATACTATGCAGCTGCCAAAGATTTAGCCTCTGGCATTAAAGCAGCTGCAAAAACCTCTACAACATTTGAACTGTGGGCAGCACATAAAGATCTGCTTTAATATTCCAACCTATAACACATTTATGAATACCTGACACGTTTGCTTTATCATCATATAACACTTGGCCTTCGTGCTCCCAAATATACAAAAACCTCATCCTGAACCTTGATCTGGTCTGAGCCACAAACACCTCTATGGCCCCACTCCTCTTGTTGTTTTAGGCTAGTTCTCCCAGTTTCCCTTGCTCACAGCCACAAAGTGTTGAGGAACTGCAGTATATTTCTGGGTCACTGGTATGGGAGGGAGAAGGGGGAATATGTTAGTGTATGTAGAATTACACTTTCATAGCAGGAGAAATCAATGTGGAGCCCTCCAGATGCTTTGGACTACAACTCCCATCTGGCCATGCCAACACGGCTAATACTCAAGAGATGGTAGGAGTTGGGAATTCACAACACACAGAGGGCACCATGTTGACTCTCCCTGCTTTACAGAAACATGAGAGTGTAGGAGTGTAGCTCAATATACGTATGGAAGAGTCTTCTCCCATATAAGCTCACAGGAAGCTGCCTTATCCCAGTAGTGATTATACATCCATCAAGCCTAACATACTTTACTCTGACAAGCAGAAACTCTCTTTGGGGTCTTGGGCAAAGGTTCTTCCTTTATTAGCTATCCTTTTAAGTGGAACTACAAGGATTGTATCTTGGACTTTTAGAATGCAAAGCATGTGCTCTGCCACTAAACTATGGTCTCTCTAGTTCCAAGAACCCAGGCCCTAAGATCCCCAATGACAGTTCTGCTGCAGATTCTGGGAGTTGTGGCTATGCAGTGTTATGAGTTTGGGGGAGGGGCAGACTCGCCATAATCTGTGGATTCAGTAAAGAGCTAGAATTTGAGCAAACTCATAGATTCATTAAGTAAGCAATGCACCAAGTAAGCAATTTGGCTAGTTAAAACTTAAGTCAAGCACTGTTAAATACAGTTTAGGAACACAAACCCAGGCAGCTTCACATAGCTAGCTAGGGATAAGCCATGTCGTTAGCATGACAACATGTATTGATGGCCTATCTAGGAGGAATCCTTGGGCCTGGGCAGACAGAAATTGCCAAGATGGTGGGGTAAGAGAGAGAGAGAGGTGACAGGAAGAGAGTGATTTTTATCAAGGTGCGCTGGGAAGAACGGGGAGAACAAAGGGAGAACCATCTTAGCAGGCAGGCTGAAGGGAGGCTGGGAGAGATGCCTTGGGCTCCAGTGCTGCACTTCTGGGGGGAGCAAGTCCCTCCTAAGATGACCATGCTGTAAGATCTGGACTAACAAGACAAACAATACGCAAAACACTAAGAACAGCATATAAAGCAGACAGTATCCTAAGCAGCTCTATCTTCCTTGTCCAAAAGCCCAACTACTGCCAGAAGTAATCTTTAGAGAGAGAACTCTGCATAAATGCTGCTGGCCTCCAATGCGGCTGCAAGGGCACTGGAAACTCCCATTTCCCGTTTTTTATCAACTACAGTTCAGTGGTAAACACAAACTCAGATAAAATGTGGTTTCTCTTTACTATGGTTTAGGCCTCTTGTTAAACCTTTTTTTCTGTTGAGGTCTGCATTACCTGGGAGATTATTTTGACAGGTGCCACATGCTGTTGAGTAACTCAGTGCCAGAAGGGGGTGAAGCCTGCCCCTTTTTCTTACTCTCTTTTCTGCTACCTCCTTTTTCCTTTCTGCCTACCAGGCCGTTGGAAGAGAGACAGATCTCTCTTGCCAGAAGTCTATATTGATCAGTTACAGAATAATTTCCCCTCCTATTCCATTGTTTGATACGTCCCTGTCCCCCCAGGATTCTCCCTCTTGCCCTCCTTATCTCCCTCCAGCCATACAAAATTAGGCAGAGAGCTACATGTTGCCGTTGGGCCACAGTTCACCTACTCAGGGAAACAAGCCAACTTCAAGCCATGTTTTATGGATTTGGTTTGTTTCAAATAATACAGTAGTTTAGATTAACTACAGCAGCATTGGACTGCAGTTACTTGAAAATAAAAGTGAAAGCTTCTGATCTCACGACTACACTGGAGAAGAAAAGTGCAAAGTGCAGAAGTCTCATGTGTGCAATGCTAAACCAAAGTTTACAATTACATTGAAATTTTGCCATTGTGTATGGGCATAATAGTGTTATGAGTTTGAGGGGGGTGGGCTGTATGCCAAGACCCTTCTATTTCCTGGATCCAGCAAGTGTTAAAATCTAAGCAAGGATTCAAAAATCATATAAAGTTTAAGGATATTAATAGATAGTTCAGCAGTCCTTTCAGCTAAAGTGCAGAAATGCAATCTCTCAATTTTGATGCTTTCCATTGCGTAAATTTCTGAGGCTCTTCAGATAGGCTGTGAAGGAATGTGAGATACCAGCTCAATCTAACTGGAGTACTGTTGAGTGCCTGGTGATCCCACATGCCTTAATCTCATAGACAACCACTGTGGAATGTGACAATCTTTAAGCTAGTCATGCACTTGCAACCAGAGTACACTTATTCCTCCTTCCCACTTAACCACCCCTCACTCATGGGTTGGCAGGCATTCCACATGAGCAAATGCTTAGTGGCAAAACCCAGCATCCTTCAGGACAGGACACTGCAAGACACAGAATGGGAGGAATTCAACATAGCATTATGGTAGTCATTCTGTCAATGCAAATATTTCAGTTTGCCAGATGGGATCCCCCCCCTCCCCCGTGCACTGTTCTGGGGATTCACCTGACACACACACACAAACACTGAGCCAATGCAGGGCATGTGCGCTAGTAGAAGTCCTTGCTTGGGTTTCTGCTACCGGGACTCAGCTGAATCTGCCCCTATATATCTGGACTGAGGAAAAATAGCTTCTCTGTCTAAAATGGGAAAGGAACACTATTTTGAGCTTTTGGCATTAGACACAGAAGAGCATGTTGCAAAGACCTATGAGTGCATAGCTAACACAGATTTAAAATGCCATTCTTCACCCTCACAGAAAAGGAAGTCTGCAGACATGTTAGCTAGTGAGAAGTTGAAGCTGCTGCTGCCGAAGAAGCTGCCATCCTTCTTTTATTAGAAGCTGGGCAGCAACCACAGCAGACTGTGAATTAACATTTCCTAAACATGATGGGCAGACACAATAGAGTTTGGGTTAGCTCTAATCAATATATGCAAATGAAGACCCCTCCTGGCGTCTCCATTCCGTCAGTGGGCACAGATGAAAGTGCAAGTAATTAAGAGCTTGCTCTAGTGATACTGAATCAAAATCAGCTTAATGAGAAATTGTCAAACTTGAAGTCTGTTGGGTAAACAGTGCATGAGAGAGAGTGGCCTAGCATACACAAAATGAGCTTTTCCACACTGACGCCTTCCCTGTGGGGGCTTCTGTAGATGACAAGCAGATAACTTCTGAGGTCACAGCTACTGGGGAGTGGTTGCATCCTCCCTCTTGAAAACTGATAGGGATAGACAAGCTATACAGAGCTGGTATTTAGTCAAAATTTCCTTTATGGCCTGTGAGCCAACAGGATTAGGAATGGGTTGAATAGAAAGATACATCTACTGGGCAACCCAAGGCCCAAGTCCAATCTCACTGCCCCTGCCATGCCATCCTGCAGTCCCCAAATAGAAGCAACACACAATAGGGTGACTTGTTGAGGGAGAGATTTGCTTCTGTCATGGCCACAGGCCAGAGAGTGCATAAAAGGGACTACTGTCAACCCTATTATTTATATAATAGATACTATTATCTCTTTTCAATGGCATTGTAAGCATTCCTTAACCTACACGTTAAAAGTTGGGACAGCATCTTTTCTAACCAACAAGCATCAGAAGCCAAGTTCTCAGAAACACTAGATAAGAACCATGGAAGTTGCCTTATTATACCAAGTGCTTTGGCAAAGGCAAAGGTTCTTTTGGATTCAATGGCAATAATACCACAAGTGGAGGGAAGTTCGATGCTTTCATTAAATAGATTGCACAAAAAACAATTATTTAAGCAAAATAGCACAGCAAGAACAAGATAAACTACTTCCCCATTCTGTTATAGGGAGCTCCAGCAAACAGTAATGAACAGACTCCAGCTGGCCATTGCACAGCAGCCTCTCAGTCCAGGCCTATGCTGAAGTTCAGGAGTCAGAACCCATCTGAGAGATTTAGATATTCCAGCTCCTTGGTGGCCACAAGCTGGCCAGCCTTATATCTCAATTCCTCCCACCTGGTAAGGTAGGCCAGTTTACTGGGACCAGCATAATTTATCTGCCTGCAGGCACTCAGCCTACAGTTGGCCCACAAGTGGATCTTCCCACATCCTGCTGCTACTGATCCCTGAAGTCCAAAGCGTGAATTAAACCCAAAATCATTGGCAGTCTAGGGGTGCCAACTTGAATAAAATAGGGAGGGCAGATAAGCCCTATGCTGCATAATCAGTCACATGATGAGACACACACACACAATTTGAATGAGATTTCCCTTCAACTTTGGGGGGCCCAGCCCCCTCAAATATTTTAGGGGGGGGCAAAGTGACCTTGGCCCCTAGGAGTTGGCTCCTATGTGCCAGTTCCAAAGGTGACAATAAGAAGGGAGGAAGTATCATGCAAACCAATATCTATTTCCCCAAAATGTAAAATTCGTCCACAGTAGGTTTCCCCTACACCAAGTCAAACCACAGCTCAGTATTGTTTTACACTGATCAGCAATGGCTCTCAAAGATTTCAGATGGGGTCCCTCCCAGCCCTACCTAGAGATGCCAAGTACTGAAATTGGGACCTTTTGCATGCAAAGCCTTTGCCACTGAGCTACAGTCCATTTGTAAATGATGGAAGATGAGGTGGTAAACTTGTGTTTGGATTACATTTTGTACATTTTGTAACAGGTGCAGCTCACATGATTTAATCTTCCTACAGACAAAAAAAAAATTACATATAGAAAACATGGTTGTCAAGAAGAATTCCAGGCTAAATGCTTCTCACGAATACAGTAATTTCTGTGTGCACTGTTATATAAAGGAACATCCATTAGGAAAACGGCTACTTACAAGGTGGTCTGGTCCCACTGTTGCTGCTTTATTTGTGGTTTGTAATGACCTGCTGCTTTATGATGCCATTTGATATTAGCTAGCCTACTCTGATACCATGTTTAAGAACAGTTTAATTACCGGGGGCGGGTAATAAAAATTATTACCTTAGAAGGTTACGCCTTATTTGAGGAAAGTGGCAAATCAGGTTGACTAGGAAACATTTCACACAAGCCTAGCAACAGGAGGATGGGTGCATAGGACCAGTGCTGGCACCTGGCATGCTTGGGCAGCTGCTAGGGTACCCTTAAAAAAATATATCAGAATGGCACTCAAACAGTCCCAGGCAGCTGCGGCTGCCTGTCATTTAAATTTCCCACAATGTTCCCAAGTGAGCCTACAGCAGGGTATTGTGGGAAGTTAAAATGGTAGCTGTTCCTAGCAACCTGGCCTTGCTCTGAGCACTGCTGTCGCCAGAGCTTCTTTTGGTAAAATAAATGAATGAGATGCCAATACTCCTATCTTAATAAATGTGCTGTGGGTGCTGACACAAAATGGCTCCTGTGGGCAGCAAAAGAAGAAGAAGAGTTGACAGGAGTACCAGTGAATACCATCACCACGGCAGCCACGTAAGACTTTCAGGACCCGGTGACAGAGGAAGGGACCCACCAGAGAGCACTTTGGCCACCCTGGACTCCCTCAAACCTGGAGCCAACCCTGCATGCACAGTGTCTCAGAAGACTCAGCAGTGCAGCCAAGTAATGTTAGATCCTGGACTTGAACTTGCGGGGGTGAGCAGGCACTTTAGACAGCCACACGTATTAAATTGGAAGCACACAATAAACATTTCTGTTCTTCCCTCCCCCACTGCCGTTCTGGGCCTTTCAATTGCTTCTGCATTCCTAATATGTACAGTTCGTGCAGTTTTGCATTTTAAACTCACTTAAATCACAGCACCATTGTGACTACAGGACTAAAACGAGCATTGCTTCTGCTACCCTACTGCAAACTGAATAAGCATCATTTAGTTACCAAAAAAAAAAAAAGGATAGTAAGTTTTTGAAATGGAAATATCTGTAATCATGTACATGCCTGGCCATCTGCCATAAAATAAGAAAGACTGCTAGGGTGACCTGTGGCAGCCCTAGTGGGGTTGATTTGCTCGTGCTGATTGGGGGGCAGGGGGCTTTTTGCCACTGTCTGCCTCATCTGCTGCTCTCTGAATGGTGATCTGGAGGGAGGGAGGTGGGCCTGGGTAGAATCTAAACACATATAAAAATTGTTCTGAAAATGCTTAATTTTTTTTTTTTTAAATATATTTTTCCATAAGGCTCACCATCGCCATCTAGTGTCACATTCTGTATTGCACTTAAAACACACTTAAACATTTTATTTGCAGCTGTATAGCTGAGTCCCTGGACTGTAGGCCCTGGCGCCAAGGTCCATCCATAGATGCACTGTTACAAATTATGACTGCAGGTTTTAATTAAGAGATTTAACATTTTGCTCAGTGATGAGTGGAGGACAATTTTAATAGATGAATACAAATTTAAAACAGTGACACTAAGAGCTGAGGGGACACTTGTTGGATGTTTCAAGTTATTTTGGTTCTGGTGTGCTAAATATAATAGGACAGTGAAAAAGACAAACATTAAAAACAGCTGTTCTTTCTAATATCTTCTAAAATACTGGATACAGTCCAGTGGTATAACAGAAAATGAGAAGCAGCTTTAAAAAACTAAATTCACCTAGAAGAAAAAGAAGGGCAAGCACCTAGCAATTTCCTGAAAAGATGGGAGGCATTTCAACAGAACATTCAGGACTGTAGCCAATGCTAGTCCTTCTAAGAGTAAACCCACTGAAATTTAATGGGCATGACTAACTTAAGTCAATTACTCTCAATGGGTCTTAGATATTAATTTTTAAAAATGTATAGTGAAATTAAGAAAAGTAAAACTGTCATACTGGATCACACGAGAATTATTCCTTCTAGCAAAGGGGCTGGAATTCACAGAATCCCCAAAAGTTAGTCAAAGCATTTTTCATAAATGGCACCTATTAATAATGGTGTTTCACCTTCTTACATTTGTAAATCAAATGAAAAAGGCACATTGGTCAAATCAAATATTTGGTTTTAAAATAGCTCTTTACTATAGGGGCACACCGGACATTAGAAGGCATTTTTAGCATCACTTAAAATATCAATAAAGGAGGAAGCAGCAATGTATCCAATTGGGTCACTTTGCAGAAATAGAAAAAAACCTAAACTGACCTTTTGAGTTTCATTAATCACTTCTTCTGACTAAAATGACTGGAGCACAAACCAAAAAAGGGAAAGGCAGTCTGAGCAGAACTGGATGGTACATCAAAGGCAAGCAAAGTATGTTAGTTTGGGAAGATCAGATAATAACATAATTAAGAGCAATGGTCTGTGCCTGCCTTTGCAAGAGAATATGACCTTCTTTATTAGGCAGATGCTTCTTTTGCTCCTGCCCTTATTTGAACTCCACAGAATCCTGATTTTCAGTAGAATATGGGGAAAGCCACAATAAAGCCATTCACACAGGTGAACAGTACATAGAGGAGATAATTAAACTGTAATTTAAACAGTTGCAGATGTGTGGTTTGGAAAATATCACTGTGCAAGGCTTTCCACTGGACAGACTTGCACAGTCTACACATCCCACGTTAACAGTTGATCTAGTAAATCACTAGTCTACCAGAGAGGTTGGACTGTTACAGCAGAAACCACTGTCTTTTAGACTAACAGATTCTTACTAGGACATAAGAATCTGATGAAGTGGACTTTACTCCATAAAAGCTCATGCCCTCATAAATTTATTAGTCTTTAAGGTGCTTCACAAAGCTTCAGTATTTGCTTTTATTCTACCAGAACCTCCTAGGACAGGGCTTAACAGCCAGATGACAGTGCAGCTGACGGTAGAACAAAGTGACAGTCCATTGAACCCTGAGACTGCAGTTCCTTTTCCATGAACTGGGCAAGAAATCAGCGCATGACAATCTTCCAGCTTACATAAGGGAGCAGGTGATCTTGAATGAGTTTGCTGCTCTCGTTATACTGCTCACAAAAGTAGGCTGCTTATGGAAACGGTGTGTGGGTGTGTACGAGAGCAGCTGGCTGATTATTGGAACAAAGTCTCATCTGCAAGATCTAAATGCTAAGCAACAACCATGACCTCTTGGGGCCTGAGGACCAAGTACACCGAGACAAGCAAAAGAGGAAGAGACTAAAGATCCACAACATGGTGGTTGTCTACAAGGTCAGGGCAGTAAGGGGGGCAGTGAATCTGGAATCGTCATGATGCAGTGCATGCAAAGTGCAGATGAAACTAGTAGTGTAGTGGTCAGTTCTGCAGTTCAGTCACTCATCATGATGATCGCCCCCATAGCCATATCCCTGCTAAGACTATACAACAAAAATGAACTTTTGACCAATGAAGACACTAAGGTCTTAATACTAGTATGTCAGCTTCCCCTTCTATCCTGCTTTAATTAACATCTAGCCTGATGAAGAGTGTTGGTAGACTCAAAAGTTTGTTCATTATATTCTGACATTCTGGTTGGTCATTATAAAGTTTGGAATTCTTCAAAATGAAAAATCCAGTTTAATCCATAGCTGTGCATGGTAATGCCAACTACCTATTCTTCTGCTTAGGTGATTTGGTGGATTTCTCTCTGAGAAATATTTCTTTATTTGGTATGCCGAGGACTGGCAAACAGTGCCTCCAGGAGATGACAACATTGTCCCCACTGTGAAATGAGTGGCAACGCATGGTCCCTGCCTGATGCTGCTCCACTACACCACTTTTGTAACCCAAATCCAACCTTGCCTGCATCTATTGCAGACACCACGGTAGTGTACATATTACCAACTTAAAAACACAGCTAGATCATTCTTTTTCTCAATTCTGATTGAAGCTGGCTTTGCACATATATTTCATATGAAACAAAACAGCAGATACAGATTAAATATGGATTGTGGCTACCGTTATACGTACACCACTTCCCAAGCCAGTGGTGGTAGTGCCCAGGGTGCAGAGTAAATGGGAGTACACAGCCCAAGGCAGCCACTCAGTATCTGCTTATCCTAAACAACCAGCCAATTTCATTCTGCAGTTTCTCCTAGCAAGCTGTCACTATACCTGCCTGTTCTGCTGTTGCATTTGCCAGTTTTATTAAGTCAAAAGATGGTGCAAGAGACTGGGCAAGTTGGAAGGAAAACACTTCATTCTAAAATGTCTAGTCTCAAAGGGGCAATGTGCTATTTAAAATGGGAATAAATTTGCATAAGACTAAATACACAAATTAGGGTGCCCGAATTTCCAGTTTGCAAAGGTGGGCACCCTACCAAATGTCTCTTATTTTGAGAAAGTGTCCCTTATTTCAAAAACAGACCAGCCACAGAGAGTACAATGTATGCCCTTTACCCAGATTCCAAACAGCTCTGCAGAAGAGACTAAAAGCAGCCATGTGTTTTTGAATGGTTAATCTGGCAAGCCTAACAACAGGTTATATTTATAGTCCCCCAGCAAGGAGCATTTGTTGGCCATTTGCCCAAGAATCTGGATACTAAACTGAAAGGAAAAAAGAAGCCTTCCCCTCACTATACTTACCCCCCCCCTCCATACACACAACCCCCACACAATGCAACTGGGAGGGAAGCATGGGGCTGACACAGCACAAAGAACTGCTTTTTCATCAGATCCTGTGAAAACTGCTTAGCAACCTGGCCTGTTGGCTGCACATGGCCCCAGTCACTGAACACTGAGGAATCCCTGACGCCCATAGCCTCCAGCACCTAGCAACCAGCCTAGCCAGTGACTGTTCAGCACGTTGAAACCCCTTCTCCCCCCACCCTAGTTTCAGCCTACGTGCCAGACACGCCTGTATCTAGCCAAATTAATCCCCCTTCTTGGAAAGCAGGAGGCTTTTGAATGACAGCACTGGAACAGTTTCCGTGTGAACAAGGCAGGATTGCCTCTCTCCCCACCTCCCCTCTCCCTCTCTATACGCTGAAAGGAAAGGAAAACTATAGGTGACTGAGGAGATGGTAACAAATCCGAAAGCACTGCGTGGCTGTTGCTGTGACCACTCAGAAAGCCATGGCAACAGCAGAGCGAAACCCAGCTCAGGCAAGCGCTAGGGAGAGAAAGGCAAGGGCGGGGGGGGGGGGAGGAAGACAACAGCCTACAAGGACCACGTTATTAAGTGTGACAGCTTTGAAAATTTACTCACTCAGGACATGAGGCAAGAACAGAATGAGGGGAATAATTTTTCCCTCTGTGTGCCAACAATGGCTGAAATGATACACATCCAGTCTGGGCACACAAGCTTTATGGCACACAGAGACGGGAAATGTTGGAGCAAATTCAGAACGTACATTGGGGGGGGGGGGGGAGGCAATGAGGAATGCCTTCAGATAACCAGAATAAAGGGCTAGGACACCATTTCAGAAATATTCGAAGCCCTATGGCAGAACTGAGGGGGAAAGCCCCTCTCATCCAGAAAGACACAAAGCAAACTTTCCCACATGGAGAGGGGATTCTGAGAACAAACTTCAGCAATGCTTCCAAGCTTGACAATTTAAAGGCACCAGCTGCAAAATGTATTGTTACTTGCTCACCCCACTTTTCAACATGGTGAAAAGTTCCAAGGGAAGTGCTACAGAGTTTAGTAGCTGACAAGTACACTGGAACATGGTCTTGAAGTTGTTGTTTTTTATACTAAGGCTACGGCATGATATAAGATTTCACTCAGCAATGGTTATCTGATATATGGTGTTCTGCAAATTAAGTGCTGTTTTTTCTCTTAGGCATATGCATCATGTCAGGCCTCTTACTGGATCAATTTGTTTTAGATACAAAATAGTCTGTGAGCGGAACAGATGGCTGAGCTTCCAGTCACAGAAGCAGTGTGCTGTACCCTGAAATGTTGCCTACATGTTCCATAGTCACTATCCCTGTCACATGCCTATTGTTCCCTAACTTGATCCCTAGCCTCTTGTTCCCCTCCTTGGATTACTTATGAAACTGAGAAATGAACTCACACCACTTAGAAGTGACTGACAGACACGGAGCAGTTACTACTAATTTCTACCTTCCTATCACTGGACCAGGAAGGGTCTTTTGCTAAATCATCTCCTCTTAATCTAGTTATACAGATATACTAAGACAGGAAAATGGAGTTTTTATCATTTGCTATCATTTAAATCATTAAAGCCCTATCTCAGGCATTAAAAAATGCTTGCTTTCTGAACATGCAACCCAGAGTCCTCCTTTCCCTGCACAGGAACTATCCTGCGGACTCCTCCTCCAGGGTTTATTCACACTTACTTTTCCTCTGCTCTTTCCTGGCATGGTCTGCACTTAAAAGCTCTGTGTCTGAGCGCCCTTTTCTGTCATTGTTCTGGAGCTTCCTCCATGAAAACTTGCCCTTTTAAGCTGAATCAGAGCAAACGGTAATCTGAGGAAACCCAAATTGATGTTTGCTCTGAGTGAAAAAGAACGGGTTTTCATGGGGAAAGCTCCATGACAAAAATAAGGAAACAAACAGACCTTTTAAGTGTGGACCTGTGCCTGGAAAGAAGGGCAAAAGCTAAGTGTGGATGTTGCTGAAGACATACCCATACCACCGGCACATCACAGAAATAAGGACAGATACTAATCCCACCTAACTCTTTCCTCCCTGCAATGATCCATTTCCCTTCACTCATTCAGTCAAAATCTTCCCCCAACCCACCATTTAGTTGCAGTCAACATCCTTCCCCCACTCCAGTGGCAGAGGAAGGGGCGGGGGGCATTTGCCCCAGGTGCCATCTCTAAGGGGGGTGACAAGAAGGCATCCCACGGGGGGCTTGCCCTGCTGCCCCCACACGCAGTGGCGTGAGCTGCCGCCATCGCCCCGCCGCAGCCATGTGCAGAGGATCCCCCGCTCATGGCTGCACCTTCCTCCGCCATCCGTATGGCACTCGAGCGGCACCATCAGCAAACCATCAGGCGGCACATGCATGGCAGCGCTACATACAGTGCTGCGCATGCGCACTAAATGCAGTGTACACGCATGCATCATACGTAGCGGCGCGCACACATATACCCTGCGTAGCGGTGCCACGCATGCGCCACCAGGCACCCCCGACACCCTGCACCAGGTGCTGGTTCTCCTTTCTTTGCCCCTGCCCCACTCCACTCTTTCTCTCACCAATTTTACTGCATCCTAATTTTCCTAAGTGAACCTATGACTTGAAATAACAGGACAAATGGAAGTGTGGAGGTCCCCACTTGGCATCAGGACCGCAGTTAAAGAGCTAAAGCCACCCCTGCACCCCACGCCACCCACATATGCCTGGGTCCCCAGCCCAGACTGGTCCCCTGTACATGCAAACTGCTTGCTTGAATGCTGTTTCGTTTAGACCTATAGCTCATGGTAGCAGAGGGGCTGTGATAGCTTTGCCTGCACAGCAAGAAAGGCAGAGCAGACAAGAGATGAAGGAGGGAACAGCAGGGGTGAAAAGTTCAGAGGGCAAGGAGGATATCCCAAGGCTGTAGTAGGTGGTTTAACGCTGCTCACAAATTGTGTAGCAACAAGGAACAAAGAGAGAGGCAATGGCTTCTATTGACTCAGATAATTTTCAAGCTGCTCTCTGTGTTTTTAACAGAGAGGAGTAGGTGGACATAAATGGGCACAACAGAGATTCGTTCACAAGCCCATTTCTCCATTCCAGTGTGAGACTGTGTTCCTATGGTAGTAATGCTAAGGGGTTGAACTTACGCTGACCAACCTCAGAGCTTAATAATAAATGTATGAGGCCAACCCATAATCCTCTTAAGAGCATTGTCTTGTTTGCTGATCAAACACTCAATGAACTCAACTTTGCGCAAAAGCTGGCTTGGTTTGAGTACCTTACTGTTGACACCTCCCGTAAGCAAGCAACTTCCGTTGTCACTTCCATGCAGAGCAGGTATTTCTCATGGAAAACATAGGAGGGGTATCATAGGGACCTATATATTTGTTAATAAAGGAAATACCATATACAAAGCAAAAAGTTAATTGAGGCAATAAGAAGAAAAGTTAAATGAAATGGGGAGCTGTGACTTATAGGCAAAAATAAGCCCATAAGCAGAAATGTTGTGCTGAGGGACAATTTTGCAGTGATAAATTTTGAAGTGTGTGAGGTCATCATGAGAGTCCAAATATGCAGGCAACTGTGATGATCCAAATACATAAATCCAAAGAGCAGCAGAACATAGGAAAATATCCAGTTTATTAGTATCAGCTATGAGCTGGGAAACAGTAGTGTAGTGGTTCACATGTTGGACTTTGGCTGGGGAGACTTTGGTTTATAGCCCTGATCAGTCAGTTCACTGGTCAGTCACAGCCAGCCCTAGGCCCAACCGTGCTCACAGGGTTATGACGATGATGGTGGTGGTGGTGATGATAAAATGGAGGAATCCACAACCAGGTGTGCCATCAATGGAAGTAAGGTGGAATATAAATGTAAACCACATTGTTATGAGGAGGAGGAGGAGTAGCAGTAGTACAATTAACGTTCCGTGTAATACACATGCTAGTAAGGCTCTTTATGGACTGTTTATAATCAATATCAGGATAACTGTGTTAGCACAGGAAAAGGCTGTTGCCAGATAAATTAATGAATACAGGATGTCCTATACAGTATTACAATCAACCTACTCCACTCCAGACCTGCAACACTGGCAAATGCAGCTGCTGCAGGCAACACTACTGCTCCTGCTGCAAAAAAGTACCAGAGCTGTGAGTGTCTACATTCCTGCTCCCCTGCAGATGGGTCCCATGAGTACATGATGTTGGCAATTTTATCAATACAAAAGAGCCAAAGCCTGCACACAAAGCCCAATATGTTTAAAATTATTAAGTTACGTTGTATGTTGAATGGTAGATAATGTAAAACTATACTTTCAAAACAATGCTTAGTCGTTTTCTTATTATCCCAGCAAATTTGTACTCATTGGCCAGAACACAGGCAGGCAGGAGAGCAGCTATCCTTCTGCAATCATGAAGAACACTGCTTGCACACTTTACCTTATATTTGACTTTTTAAAAAAGAAAAGAAAAGTGGAAGCTGCATGCTCGGGATGGGGCCAGTAATAGTCCTTGAAGGGCCAGGTCCCTCCATTGCTGTGTCTCTGTACACAAAAAAGTTTGGTTATGCCTGGCAACAGGAGGTGACATTCTTTCCTTGGACAAGTACCAAAGGCTCATCATTGCCAACACTGCTACCCCAGGGAACCTTTCCTGGCGTTCTGATGGATGCTGGGTGGCTGCCATTATAATTGCCCACAATGTCCCACAGTGACGCTTCACTGCTTTGGAGCATTGTGCACAATTGCAATAGCAGCTGCTTGGAAGTTGGCACTCAGCAAAGGAGCGCTGCCACCACTGTTGACATTGTCCTCTGCATGCCAAGATTCTGTGAGTGGGAGATATGCAGTAAAGGATCTCATTCTGAAGACCAACTCAAACCTAAGTGAGGTGTTTATATTGTGGTCCTAGTGCAGTAAGTGTCCGTTGCAGCAGTGTCTTTCAGTTCTAACCTTCAGTCCACTGCTGCTTCAAGCTAGGCCTCCCTCTCTTCATCTCCCTTCACTGATGCCCCATATTCCAGGCCTTGGGTTTCATCACATTACAGCCTAGCATAACCAAGAAGTAGAACACAGAATGGGCTATCTGTACAACAAAGGCAGAATCAGCATCTCCAGTCACACCCAGACAATCCGTTCATCCTGATTTGTTTGCAGGCAGGTTACATGAAGTTGTGTCAAAATAAGTGTTATTCCACACTTTTCAGTGCATGTCCCTGTCACTTTCCTTAATGCAAAAACTCCAATCTTTGGAGGAAGCAGTTTGTTCCACAAGATGTCCAAATCCACTACATTTGTGCAAAATGCATTTGCCGCTAAGTGACTGAATCTAAATCAAAACTAGTGCCAATCTGGAAGTTCCCTCAGTGGCTCTCAGAGAGTTCCCTGTGATAAAGTTCAGAATCTATAATTTGAGGGAGGACAAAACAGAGATAGGCTTGGTCTTTTCCCCAGCACTAGGTCCGAGTGTACCCCTTTAATTTCTCCCATGCAAGAGAATGCTTGTCACCAATTCCTATGGAAGCAAGTAAATCACTGCATTTAGGACCACCCCTGCCCTTCCCAAACCTCTTTTCACACCTGAAACTGCATCACCCAATCCTGCCATGACAGAGACTGTGACTAATGGCTGAGCTTGTGCAATCCATCCCTTATTCCATGATCTGTTCCGGATTGTCCCAGTTTAGTGCTCACACTTCCAGTTCATTTTTGTGGGAATATTAAAGAGGTACCAACATTCGACTTTCAACAGTGCAAAAAATTGATCAGTCTTGGAAACTGATTTTATGCAATTGACCATTACTTGTTCCCCTTGTCTGAGGGGATTTTTTGGATGTTCCACACATCACAAGGCTTTTCCCTCTTCCCCCTTATTTATTTGGATCCATTTCATAAAATGGATAGGGGTACTTGCGTTCACATGGGTGCTTGGTTGCATTAAATTTATAGCCTTCCACTGATCAAAATCAGGTACCCTTTGTGGTGGCCCTTGACAAATGTCCTTCAGCTTTAACCTTGCTGGAAGCTAGGCAAGAAAATATTGTCTGTGTCCCCCATAGTACATTCCCCTTAGCACTGGCAAGTTAAACTTCAGGTTTAGAACACAGGTTTTCACACTTGCCTAGGATGGATAAAAAAAAAATATTGAGTCCACCATGCTCTTTGAGCCTTCATGCCGCTTCCTCACAAAAACCTAGACCTTTTGGTATACTTTTAGCTGGGTCCTTTGCACTGGTTCCCTGGACTGACTAATGAGGTAGCATTACAGGAAATGTGTCAGTCACTAATTGACTAATAATATTCAGGGCTTTGACAGCTGAGTTATGAAAGCACTGCAGGGGAAATGGGGGGGGGGGGGAAGAGTGTTTGGAAATTTCCAGGCATACTGTCACACTCCAAAATGACGCATGCTTCAGATGTCTTCTCACAGAAAGGGCAAAGACCTGGCGCTTTTTCCACTTTGGCTTCTTGAAATCTCTAAAAGACTAACTATGGCAGATAGAAGCAAAACTGAAGGAGTTTTAACATGTTAGGACGACAAATGCAAAAAGTCAAACTAAATTGAACCTGACCCCATCCCCAAAACTCCAAATTAAAATCTCTCTGCTACCTTGAACCTGAAGCACAAGAGAATCCTCTAAAGGAAGAACAACTAACCAGTTCTGATTGAGATTATATTCAGGCAGTTCCTATTTGGACATAACGCAGGAGCATGAAACCCTGGGGTTTGCTCACTTGTACTTCCACTCCCATCTGAAACCTAATCCTGTCCCTGCAGTGGTCAAACATCACCGGCAGAATTCCTGAGGTATCTTGACAGTAAATAAGACTCTTAATCCATCAGGTCTAGCAGCCTCTACTAGTTCAGAGAGCTCCATTCACACAAAATGCTAAGCCACAGTTTGTTGCAAACATGGCTTGTTCAACAAATCACAGGTTGTTTCACAGAGAAGCAAACTAGCAATGACTTGTTTCCTTAAAGCATGGTTTGCTTTCCATCTGCTCTTGCCTTGTACCTTTGTACCTTGACAAGTATCTGGGTGGGATGCCAAGGCAACTTAGTTAAGCAAGGGCTTAGCCAAAATACCAAACAAACCATGGTTTGTAAGTCAACAGCTAGCCATGTCTTAATATTGTGGATTGTTGGCAGGGGGAAAAAACATGGTTAGTCTGCTGGGCTGCATTTGTGCAGTCAAATAAACCATAGTTGGGGTAAACAAACCATGGCTTAGCAATATGTACAAGCCAGGCCAGTGCCTCATCTTGTAGCCACCTCCATAACTACAAAACAAATACATCTATGCCTCTACTCAGTTCACTACTAGCAACCCAATACTTGAAGGGGAAATGTTGTCCAATTACCCAGGATAAGCAAAATTCACTGGACTTGTGATAAGGAGCTGGCATCCTGTGGTCCTTTATCAACTATTTTGTCCCATGTTAGTTGTGATCATTTCAAGTAATGTAAACAGCCCATTGTTATTGTTTCAGGCAAGTGTTAGCAGCACATGAAAGGTTGCTCTTGCTCCTCTTGGTTTTACTGCGTTCATTCACAATTTCAAGGGCTATTTATACCATAAGCATATTCGGTATGAATACTGTGACTGGAACTGTCTGTCCTTGTTCTAAAATGGAAACTTGAAATTTAGAAGTCACTTTCACTTAGATTCATTTCTTCATTTGCAAAAACACAACAGTAAAAAAAAAATCTTGTGAGAGTGGTGGGTCCTCTGACCATTCTTACATATTTGTGTTAGAAATACCTTTATCAATGATTCTATAAGAATTAGGGACACAGCTCCTTCACTTCCTTAGAAGTGCCCATGAAGCCTGATGTGGCTTTTCTAACACATAGGTAAAGGTAAAGGGACCCCTGACCATTAGGTCCAGTCGTGGGCGACTCTGGGGTTGCGGCGCTCATCTCGCTTTATTGGCCGAGGGAGCCGGCGTACAGCTTCCGGGTCATGTGGCCAGCATGACTAAGCCGCTACTAGTGAACCAGAGCAGTGCATGGAAACGCTGTTTACCTTCCCACCGGATCGGTACCTATTTATATACTTGCACTTTGACGTGCTTTAGAACTGCTAGGTGGGCAGGAGCTGGGACTGAGCAACGGGAGCTCACCCCGCCGAGGAGATTCGAACTGCCGACCTTCTGATCGGCAAGTCCTAGGCTCTGTGGTTTAACCCACAGCGCCACCTGTGTCCTGTTCTAACACATAGCACCTCCTTTATACAATCTTCCTAAGATTGTATAAAATAAGAGAAACAAAGACTCTAGAGATGACAGAGCCAAAGTCTGTTGCGTGATAGCAATTCTTTAGCAAGTGATCTGCTGATGGTGTTATGTAACCCCTAGATGCGGCTTCAAAAGATGTTTCTGCTCATCAATAAATAATTGGTTAAGAAATATACTTAAGGGCACATGGAAATCTTATTGTGCCTTTAACCCTCCTACATGCAACTTCCAAGGAAGGAAAAGAATTTCACAAATTGTCCTGACAGTTCCTCTCAGCTCTTCTGTACATGAAGCCCAAAAGCATCACAGCTATCACTATAAGTGCAGGAAGGGACGTACGTAGATTCAAAAGTGCTGCTCCCTACCTGCTGTTCAAAGTGGGAAGAGGACCTGGCCATCAGCCTTCCTAAGAAGAGAGTCATCAAGGAACCAATGCCAGATGTGGCTTCTTATGCCAAAAATGGAGGCATGAGTTTAAATCCCACCAACAAAAATTAGTCTTTCCCTATGGCCTGGGATTTAAACTCATGCCTCCATTGTTGACCTAAGAGGCCACAGCTGGTATTGGCTCCTTGTTGAGCCATTACACCTCAATGTGCCAAGCGCTATCCATGCCATCAGAGCAAGTTACCCAATAGCATCAGAGGTGGAGGAAGCAAAGAGCCAAGGGGAAGTTGGCAAGAAGTAAGAAGAGCTTGTCCGCCATGGGGAGGTCACATGTTTTCAGTTTAAGTAATCCCTAAACTTTCCCATTAAGCAATAACATACTTGTATCTTATTCATTGAAAAAATATGTCTCTCATGATCCCCACAGCCTGTGGGATATAGCAGGATAGCAGGTTTAATAAATGCACATTTAGGCAGGCTCTCCATTCAGACACAAGTCCAAATTTGATCGTGTGATAGTACAGCTCAGTTGCAAGTTCAGCGCGCATGCACACACTTAATACACAATTTTGCTGATTTCATCCATTTTCATTTTCAAACTTTTCTACAACTCATCTCCTCTACACACACTTCCCGCTCCCCCCTATCAGGGCTACTGGAATTTGTTACCTAAAATTTCTGTTCCATTTTACCACCAATATCTTTTGCTCTGATTAAGCAAGGCACCCAGGGCAGCCTCTGTGCACTGACATGGGCACGATTCCAAAGAAACCAGGGAGGATGCTGTGGGTTGCTGCTGTTAGCATTCTGATTCTGGATAATGCAGCAGGGCTGCCTGGTATCCAGGCTTTGTAACCAAGTGGGGGGTTTGTTTCACAGGTTATTAAAAGAAAGTGAAACCCACACAGAGGCCCTCATCCTCATCTCCTTCAGCTGCATCTATTGTCCCATTCGCAGATAGGAGCTTTCCCTGTTTTAAAAATAGCATAACTGGGCAGCAACACTTGGGAGATGAAGCAGCCACTTCTTGCGAGTGGCGGGTTCAGCCAATGCCAACACACTTTCCATGAGTTGTCTAGCAGCATTCATTTAGCTGAGGATTGGAGTTATTTTGGGAAGCTGCAATAGCATCCAGGGAGACAGCCTGTCACCTTTTCATCCGTCATCAGAGAGAATAACTTGCTTTTATTTATTAAAGACAACAACAAAAATCCCATCATTTTCTATGATTTCAAGCTTGAATGTGAAAAAAGAAAAGACAGGCAAATTGCTTTGACCTCACAGTAAAGCGCTCTCACACAACTTCCCTTTTCTGAAGCTGGTGAGGAAAATATGCATTATCATAACTCAAAGGCTGCTAAAAGGTGGCACTGTCAGGAATGGGCAGAAGGCCGGCCGATCTGTAGTTAGATTAGCATGGACTTCCGACTCTGTTGTTTAACAGAAGGCTTTTCCTTCCTAAATTAGAAATAAACTGATATGTAGATCTGTACAAACGGGTCATTCCAGTCTACATTTTGTGAGGCAATTGGCTCCAACCCAAGCCACCAGATTGCTTGTGTTTCTGTTTGGTAGAACTTGGTGCTCTAACAGATCCCACAAGCCTGAAGCCTACCAGCACCTGACTAACAATCCAATCCAATGTACAACTACTCATAAATAAGCCCCACTGAATTCAAAAGGACTTACTCCCAGGTAAGTGGGTCCAGGATTGCAGCCTTAGAGATTCTTTCTCATCGTTTTATATACAAATAAAACTTTCTCACTCGCCCTTATAGTGCCCACCCATCACGCAGTGGTCCACATTCAACCACCCTGGTGCGCTACTGGAAGCCAATGCAAGACTGCTGCTAGTGCAACAGGGCTTTCCTCCCTGCCCTGCCCTCCATGCCTCCAGCAAATCCACTCTGAGAACTCCCAGAACAGCAAATGGAAATGCCCATCATTTCATCTGGCAAGTAGAAATGCTTGCACTGACACAACTATTGTTTTGGTGTGATGCCAAATTCCACCCAATGCTCATATTCCCAAACAAGCAAGAACTGATGCTTGTTCTTGCCATTAATTAACTGCGGGAGTTTGGACAGTACCAAGGTTGTTTCTGTTGGGAGTAAAGCAACAATGTGTCTAATAAGTTACCTGTACCAGTGGGTGGGTGGGGTGCGTGATAGAAAGGCAACCTATTCTTCCCTTGCTGATTTCTTGTTCAGTAATTACTTGTTGATATGGAGGTTGTTTCTCAAACTTTAGTCACCTCCTACTCCTCCTTCAGTGTTAGCGCTGGTTCTCTGAACCAGATGACTCCCCAATGACTACATGTAAGCCTAAATTCAGAATAGCTTTGTTTGTCAAGAGTAATAAACCTTCTTGTTGTTGTTTAGTCGTTTAGTCGTGTCCGACTCTTTGTGACCCCATGGACCAGAGCACACAAGGCACTCCTGTCTTCCACTGCCTCCCGCAGTTTGGTCAAACTCATGTTGGTAGCTTCAAGAACACTATCCAACCATCTCGTCCTCTGTCATCCCCATCGCCTAGTGCCCTCAATCTTTCCCAGCATCAGGGTCTTTTCCAAGGAGGCTTCTCTTCTCATGATGTGGCCAAAGTATTGGAGCCTCAGCTTCAGGATCTGTCCTTCCAGTGAACACTCAGGGCTGATTTCCTTCAGAAATTTGATCTTCTTGCAGTCAAGAGTCTCCTCCAGCACCATAATTCCAAAGCATCAATTCTTCAGCCTTGTTGTGGCAAAGGGGCTTGAACAACTCAGAGAAGCTATGAGCTATGCCACCCAAGATGGATAGGTCATAGTGGAGAGTTTTGACTAAACATGATCCATCTGGAGCAGAAACTGGCAAGCCACTCCAGTATCCCTGCTAAGAAAACTCCATGGACAAATACAACAGGAATATAAAAATAAACCTTACTTTTTATTATTTTAACCAGCAGTCTCAGGCTATTTCTTCACTCTGTTGCAATATACTCCAACAGTTTCCACCTTGGAAGTAAAATATGGGGCGAGAAAAGAATTGCCATTCCAATATTTTTCTGATATTGTGACTGAGCTCTCCATTGGCACTTAAGGGGTATTCTGAGTATTTTAAGTGCTTTGTCTATTTTGGGCTGCAATTATTAACCAGACTCACTTGTATTGTAGCTCAAAGTTCAGGGGTAGCATTTCACAGGCAGTCTTCTTCCTTATGGAGAAACAGTGTGCAAGGAAATGCTGGAAATAATTCTGCAGAAAGAGAGATTCATCTGGGGGCTGGTGTCAGACAAAGCATCCAAGTTAGCAGGTCCCATACACCACTTTCTCAAGGAAATCTGTACAGTAATATTTTCTGTACAAGAAACTGATGTTATGTATGTGCTTCTTCACTCACTACCAAAGCTACATCAATACTTTTCTTTATATTTGCCATCACTGGTTATCTATACTCAATGCAACAATGCTGACAAGGGCAAATCAACAGCTCTCTGTTTCTTTCCTCTTTTTCCCAACTGTAAAATGGACATTCTACAAAAAATTAAAGACAATGCAAAGAAGGGGCACTGAGGTAGACACAGTCCCAAACCCACATAGTTTTTCTCCTTTTGAGAGGGCACAATAAAACAGCAGTAAAACTAAGAAAAGCTCCCACTTGTGGAACACCCTCCCCTCTGAGATCTGCCTGGCATCACCTTCATTGGCATGCAGCCATCAGGTTAAAACCTGGTTATTTACTCAAGCTTTTAGTCATTCTAATCTCACAATATAATTTTGTAATCACTGTCACTTATGTTTTACGATTCTTTATTGCTTTATTGTTTAATCTACTCCCAACTTTGAGCTGGATTTGTTGTTTTAATGATTGGGAAAAGGGCGGGATACACGGACACACACACACACACACACACACACACTTATCCTCCCAATCTCAAAACTTCCCTGTTTCTGCACAACAGGTTCAAAACTGAAGGTTATTTTGATATACACAAGGATGACAATGCATTCTCAATGAGCAAGTCCAGGAGAATGCCTCTGATGCTTTAACTTATCTGAGATGAGCATTGTACTGTGAATTCTGATGGAAGTAACTACACAGGATAGAATTTATGCATGTACTATAAACCCATTGATAAATAAGGGCTCACTCTAGTACAGCTGCTATGCCAACTAAGAGGCCAGGTGGTTTACTGGAGATTCAATTTGGATCTGGTATGTGGTGCTGTGGGACGAGGTTTTTTTTAAAAAAATAAAAAAACCCTCTCTTCCCTCACAATTTTTCTGATCCAAAAGTTATTAAAAGAGCCAGAAAAGAAAGAAAAGAAAAGCCCTGCTGCCTCTGGGTTGTGGAGTTGAGTGAAGCTCAACAAATGTTGATTCCAATGGCAGGGAAAAGAAGGGAAGGAAAATGTCTAGAAAGCCAGCAACCAACCAACCAACCAACCAAACCATATTCCTATATTCCTCAAGTGTCCTACACTGTTTTAGGGCGGTGGCAGGCAAAGAGAATAATATTCCACATGTGCTGTTCCTTCCCATGTGGAATTTTCTACTTCTACTGTCCTTTGAATCCATCGTGTCTGGGGAGTTGTGCTCCTTTCATTCCTTCTGTGATTCATCCAGGGCTTCAATGCCTCCCACCGTCCCATATTCCTAGAAAAGATAAATCTTTCTTGGCTCAGTGAAGATGGTGGAAACATACCATCAAGCCAGCCAGAATCATTGCTTGCAGCAGCCAAGAATCCTCTGCCAAATGAGGAGTGTGGGTGGGCTGCATAGGTGTCAGATCCAGGCATTCACAGATCCTGGCTTTTCTATGTATGCTGCCTGTACTAAGACAGTCTTCTGGTGCATTCCAGACATTTTGGACTACAGCTCCCATCAGCCTCAATCAGCACTTCCCCAGCCTTCTCCCACCCAGATGCATGTCTAGAAGGCATCAGATTGGGGAAGGCTGTACTAAGGCAAGTCACAGACCAGTGCCTGAAGTTTTAAAAATACCTGTCAATGCCCTCCTCCCCCATTTTGAAATGATGGGGCCATTTTTCTTAGGAGGAAGCCCATTGGCACCTAACACTGTCCACCCAGACTGCAAGACTGGCTTTTTATTACAGAGAGAATAAATCATTAGCATAGAATCCTTTCAACAAATATGGAATCTCTGTCTCCTCCCTCCTCTTCCCTGTTCAACAAAATTATTATTTTTTATTTAATTCATTTCTATTTCACTTTATATTTAAAAAACAGCTCAAAGCAGTTTCCAATCTATCTTAAAACATCAAATAGAATATTTAAAAATATCAAAACATGAAAAATGAAGGTCAAATAGAAATACTCTATTAAAGCAGAATGATGAATGGGATAACAAAATGTTATTTTAAACATAAAAAATAGATAATAATTAAAAAAACTTCACAGAAACAGTATCATTAGAAACAAAACAAATGAAATAGAAGTTGCACGCACACACACATGCGCACACACACACACACACACACACACACACACACACCCCATACCCTGCTACAAATGCATTCTTAGCCATCTTCCACACACAAACCTTACTCTCAAACATTCCCGCCACCCATACAGATAACACAACTAATCCCCAGCCAACCATTTGTTGCAAAGCAAACATCCAACCTACAAAAAATCTCTGGCAGCATTAAGCATAATTTACAAACAGCTCATTCAGCCACCTCAATCTAGGGCAATAAAGTATCATACAAACAGCAACACTGCTGTATCCTCGTAACATTTCAGTCACTGGTATTCTCAGTTCATTGTGGGTATACCGTGGTCTGTGACAATATAATGCTTTGGGATGGCAGTGGGGTGGGAGCCCACAAAATAATGGAAGGTTCATCCTTGAAGTCTATAATAAAACATGAAGATTCTCCCTTTTGCCCCCAAGCACTAGAGGCCAGGGAAAGCCATGGAGACCTATTGGCTTCAAGCCAGACCTAGCCCACCATCTTCTGATCTTTAGGCTCGCAGCCTCTCTGTATTCCCTCCTTTACAGAAGGAGAATTGTTGGTACTATTTTCCACAGCACTCTTGGCAGCCACTTGGCATTCTGGGAAGACTTTGCACCTGTATATATAAAGCTGCCCGGCACGCAGTGGGTGTGGACAGGGAGCCTCCTCAGGGTGGGCCAGTAAAAGCTACACACACACCCTCCATTCGCATCCTGAATAGTTTTGACTTTCATTCTGGCAAGCAGGAAATGAGACTTGTAGTGATGCCAGCAGCAAGAGGTGGGGGTGTGGGTGGGAGAGAGAGTGAGAGAGAGCAGGAGGAGAGTAGAGAGAGAAAGGAGAAAGATGGAGAGGAACTACTATGGGACTTCTGTGCTGCAAATAACCAGGCAAAGGAATGAGATACCCAAAGCCCCTCCAGATGGATGTTGGCTTTGGACTGAAAGCAATGTCAAGCCACAGCTGCTAGGCAAATGCAACAAGAGAAGAGACGCACACACATATCCATACGTCACTGGGGACATCTGGAACTAATCTGCAGCACTGCCTCCCACCAAACTCCCCATTTGCTATTTAGTTAAAACACAGGCCTTTCCCCCAGGCAAAAATCGCAATATAAGCAGTTTGCGTTCCAGTTGGCTGTCAAGCGTTGCCCAGTTCCCCATCTTCTGTGCCAAGGCAGGCCTGAAAAGTTGCCATGGTTCAGGTGTAGCCTGCTGTGTCAAAGCTATGCCAGTCTGTATTTTGGGTGGATGGAGGGGCAAAGGCCTTATTTTGTTAGAGTGACAAAACCAGTTCAGCCCAGGGCATCTCTAAGTCCAGCCTGACCATGTCAACTCTGTCCCTGCTCCCACTCCACTAAAATTCACCCTTCTACCAGCAACACATTGTGCTGTTTCAGTACACACTTTCCCATTCATATGATAGGCCAGACAAAGGATCGCCTTTAAGGTACCATTGGCAGGGAGAATTTGAGTGGAAACAAAACAGGATATTTTCTTGAGTCGACATAGTGCCCTCTTGTGGAGGCTAGTTGCTATTGAAAGGAGTGAAGCCCCAGTTGTGAGGTAGCACCCAAGGGTGTGAAGTATTGGTGTAGTGGAGATGCTGATGTAGAGATGCAGGGTGTCAGGCTAAGCAGAAACAAGTGGTTTAAGGAGTGCCGCTTCCAATCTGATCATTTGGAAAATTCAGGAAATTAGCTGAAGGAGGAACTGAGGTCATAAACTCACTTCAGCAAATCACTTTGATTTACATAGCTGGGATTAGGTCCCAATCTGAGGTTTGCTTACCACATGGAGACAGAACCACTGTCAGGGAACACAAACCTTTATGCACACTACATAGTTGCTTCAAACATTGATGGCTTCCTGATGGCTTTCTGTTTCCTTTGTGTATCTGTTCCATCATGTTAAATTAACAGCCCCCAAAACCAGTGCCAAAGAGGTTATAGAAACTGGAAGAGGAGGAGGGAGGAGAGGGATATTGGATTCTAGTCAGAAAAGTTTTTGCTATTCCTCACTTTCCATGAAGTAACATCTCTCTCTCTCTCTCTCTCTCTCTCTCTCTCTCTCTCTCGTCTCTTGGCTCTGGAATTGGAAAATAAATTCATCTAACAAACGGTGTCTTAATTAGAACCTGTTTCCAAGCAAGAGCAGGGGAGGGGGAAGGAAAGGAGAAACGAATCTGCAGTTTTCAGCAACCACTGTTATTATTTAATTAATTCATTTATTTTGCTTCATTCTATTAGTACACAACAACCATAAACCCATTTTCACATCACAATTTCTGAATGTTCTAGGAACTTAGATGCACTTTTTTTTTGAAGAGCCATAACACACCTAACTGTGCAGTCATTTATAACAGACATTTTACATTTTTAGTAATCTCTACCACTCTTCATAATGCAGTACGTAAGCTTTCAAGTGACACAGAACTCTTCTAAGGATAATTGGTCAGGCGGGCAGGGGTATATGTTTCCAAGCAAAAGCATAGTGTAGGTCTTGCTTATATTTGTCTATGGATTATTCCAGTCTCGGGATGGATGTCCTTGCAAACCTAGAGTGCAATCCTATTCATGTCTATACATGTTCACTAGATCTTACTTCAAGTTTAAGTGTGTACATTGCATACAGGATTGCAGCCTTAGGCAGACAGACATAAATAAGATTTTGGTTTTTCATTAAATTAGAACTTAGTTACTTAATATCTCTGAGAACGCTGGAATGAAGAAAACTTGGTAATATTACCTAGTAGTTACTGTATCACATGCTGGCTTATGAAAATTGGTTGGTTTTCACATGTTATGTTATTGTGTATGGGGATTTTATTCTACTAAGACAGCCAACATTTAAAATATGCAATTTTGCTCTTCAAAAATCCTGCTTGGTCATCCAGTCCGAGGAAGAGTTCTGCATTACCTAGAAGCTTAAATAGTGCTTTGCAAACATTGGTTGGTCCCAATAAAAGGCATTGAACTTATTCTGTAGAGATGGCTACCTCATTTTAATTTATATTTCCAGATGTAAATATCAGCCAGTCTCAGCTCCAGCAGAACATGTTCAAAATGTCAGGGTTCAGCTTCTAAACATGTAGCCATCAGGACAGTATGTCTGGAAGCACAAGCAGAGTGCCTTCCCTCTATCAGGTAGCCATATCTCACTGTTCCTTGACATTTCACATCCAGGTGTGGTTTTTTTTACGCCCCCCCCCCCCAAGCAGCTCACGACACACAACGGAACAGAGCAACAAAACATTAACATGCAATAAAAATCCATCACAAAATCTCATAGCCACCTAGAAAGATTAAATATTACAAACATGTCCCATGCTTCCCACAGCAATGGGTGTGTGTAAAACAAGAAATCAGTCTTTTAATCCATATTTAAATCACAGGTGTTCGTAGTTTTGGGGGTTGGATTTTTTGTTTTTGTTTTGGTAAGAACTAGACTTGGCATTCAACAGGAGCAGAAGGTTGGGAGACAGCCTAGAAGAAGAAAAAGCTCTTAGCTATCTGATCCTAACCTCCCTATTTTGGCACAACATCTACCCAATGGTGCCTGCAGATGGAAAGTTCTCTCCCTAGGGAAGCTTGCCTGGCGCCTACTTGGTTATCTTTTCTGCACCAGGTGAATACTTCCCCCCTTCCTCCAGGCTTCTTAAAAAATTTTCGGCTCTGAATCTGCATTGTCTGCTGTTTCATTTTTTATTGTTGTGTTTTTAGTACTTTAATGTAATTGTTGTGAGTTTAGGGGAGTTAGGCTGTATACCTTTAGGGAAGTTAGGCTGTATATTCTAATTCCTGGATCCAACAAGGATTAAATATCAGGAACGGTCAGGCCATCTTCCTGGTGAAGTAATGGCCGAAGTATGGGTAGTTAAGATAACAGATGAAATGGCTCTGGGCCTGAGGACAAATGAGTAAGCCCCCACTTCAACTTGCTGTCAGTTAGAAAGACAAAAGATCAGAGCTGAGGTGTGTGAGCTAGAAGGAAAGACTGGACAGCTGAGAGACAGAGCCCTGCCTGATTTCTGCTGGGATCCAAGGCTGTGGCTATGGGAGAAGCAAGACCTTCTTGGGGTGTTAATGCTGTGAGGCCCTCCACTGTAGGCTCCAGTTGTATATACGTGTAAATAAATCGTATATCATAAAGATACCATAGTCTCCACTGTCTCTCATGCCTATTGCCTGGAATCTCGTACTGCTCTGAGATTCGGATGGTGTGCAACATTATTTTAATTGAACATTATAAACTAGCATTACTGGGGGTTCTTTTAAAGGGCAGGATATGATTTAAAAACAAAACTAAATACTGAATAAATGCCGCCGCCTCTGAATTAACACTGATTATGAGATATATCTCCAAAAACAATGGGGTCCATCTTCCAAACTAAGTCAGTAACTTGTCATACCAACAAGCCAGCAAAAAATCCAAAAGTTTGGCTGAACCTTTCCACATTCTTCTGTCAACATAAAAAAATAATAACCACCTTCGCTCTCACAGACAGGGAATCAAGCATAGTCTGACTTTGTCTTCACTGATATGGTTATACTCTTAACTTGGCCAGTCTATCATTCAGTCACTTTTACTGGGAGCCTGAATCATATGTATGGCAGAGAAGACTGGGCAGACATGATGACCCTACAACAAACAGGCATAGGGTTAAAAACACAGGTGGGGCTCATCAAGCTCAGATAAAGCAGCTGATACTACTTCCAGGCTGAAGACTAACAGCCTGCCTCCAACACAAGCAAATACTAGGCCAAATGCAGGCCTCAAACAAAATCAAGAAAACTGGGGGCCAGTTTTTAAGGGCTGTAATATTCCTGTTGAGTCCTTTTGCAAGTGTCAATCCTAACACTACTTGCTCCTTTGATAATCTTTACAAATACAGTTGGGTAAAAACATTTCAATAGCTTGTTTGTGCATGATATCAAGGTTTTCTCCAACTTCAAAGTATTTTTGAGAGCTATAAAAAAGAATATTAAGTAAGCGCACAAGAAAGACCAGGTTTTTCCTGGTTTCTACTATCACTGGGTAATAGAGGAGGAAGGGGATGTGGGAAATTGCTGCTCTGCGAGTAAACTACAGTTCCCAGGAGTCTTTGGGGGAAGCCATGTATTCATTATTATTAATATTAAACTTACCATATTTTTCTGTGTATAACACGCCCCCATGTATAAGACACCCCCTATTTTGGGGGGCTCAAATTTAGTAAAATGGGTGATGGCCCAGAGTTTTTCAGTTTTTTGGGGGGAGGATTGCCCAAAGTTGTTGAGCTTTTTGGGGGGAGGATTGCCCAAAGTTGTCTTTATTTTCCCCAATTGCAAATGTAAAATGGTGATTTTCTTTTGTAAAAATGAGAGTACCCCTAAACATTTTTTTTTGGGGGGGGGACACCGCTTAGGACCTTTGTGGTCTGCAGCAGGGAAAAATCAGGCAAAAGTAACAGGATAGCATTGAGGTAGCTTGCTGTATTTCCCCTTTCCTCCAGAGCTGCCACACTGTCCTCAACAGAGCTAGTGTTTTAGGGCTCTATCAAGAATAAATCAATTTCTCAGCCATTGTCTGTGGCTGCTTCCACACCAGAAGAGTCACACTTTGCTTACTTACTTTTTAGAGGGCAGATCCACAACATCATCCACAAAATACCCCCTCTTGCATTTTCCTTCTTCAGTTTTCTTTCTAGAGCTGAAACAATCCAGCTTTTTAAACTAAATGAAATTGATGAGCAATTTCCCCCAGGTGTAGGTGGTTTATTCTGGCCAGTTACCACCGCTAGAGATCTGCCTCTCTAGGATTCAGCTCTATTGCTTCAAATCTTCCCTACTAAATAAGATCACCTTTATGTGTGTTTTTTTTAAAAAAAAAACATGGGGAGGGGGACTAACATTACAAAAGCACAAAGGAGAAACAGAGAATTTAACCCTTTCCAGAAGCACATTGAACCCCAGTAAAAATTGCAACACACACTTGACATAGCACAAATCACAGCACCCTTAATAAACTAGTTACCAGGATTTTTGGTGTGTGTGCTTTAAATGACATTTGTGAAAGTAACATGTGTGTGTGTGTGTGTGTGTGTGTGAGTGAGAGAGAGAGAGAGAGAGAGAGAGAGAGAGAGAGAGAGAGAGAACAAGAACCCGCTTGTGCGAAGGTGTGCATGGGTCATATGCATATAGCCATATGTTCCTAGACAGAACGTCTGATCCTTCTGCCAAATGGCCCTCCCAGAAGAAAGTACCTCCTTAGCAGTTCAGTTCCAACTAAATGTACCTGTAAACTGAGAGCAGGATATGCAAGTATTTGTATGGTTACTCTGGGTTCTGGCAGAGCCAGAGAGCTGACACAGAGCTGTGGAAAAAGAAATATAAACCCAGCCCATCCTAGATTGAAATCTTACACCTATTTGCATTGCCAAACCAAAGCAACCCCAAAGTATTTCCTGAGCAGTCTAATAGCATTTGTTTCACTTTGACAAACACAGTAAATTTTGCTATTTCATATCCACTCAAAGCCTAAATCAAAATTGCTGAAAGGTGTGGAAGATCCAGTCAACATTTTTTATGTATACCCAGTTAAATACATATGATTCAACTGTATATGTGCCTTTGCTTCTGGTGTACATAGTCTTCATAAACTGCCTCATATTCAGTCAGGTGCTAATGGAGTTGTTAATAATTCAGGTTTTTTCCAAGCAGAAAGTTCTAACTCTTTTTAATTTTAACATACTGTATATGGGTAGTCCAATCCTCTAAACTGTCTGGCACAAATTTTCCCCCACTAGCTTTATACAAGGCACTGGGAGAGGAAAAATTGCACCAGTATTAGTCATTATAGAAATTGGTGTCACAGTCCATGTATGAATCTTAGAGATATGTTTTATTTGGTTGGAGGCAATTTTGCATACTGTATTTGGTTTCTGACATCATTACTCTTTTTATTTTGAAGTTTTATAGTTTTTAATAGTTATATCTTTATCTAAAAGAAAAATGTCTAAATCCTAAAACAGAAGTCATTTCCATCACTGCACATTTCCTCTAAAACCGGTAACTTATGTGAAAAACAAACTTTGGAGTTAAAGTGTGCAGCCAGCAGTAGGCAGAAGAGGGAGAATGAAAGGAGGCTAGATTTAACGTCCCTCTCTTTTCCTAAATTAATACACTGGGCAACTTTTGAAAGGTGTTTCAGACCAAGGCCCTCAAGGAATATACAAGTGCTGGAATTTAATGGGGTTTCCCTTTTTCCAGAGGCCCTCACTCAAAACAGCTTTTGCTGGAATGTGCTGACATTGCAGAGTTTCAAACAGCAGGGCCAAAGCAGCACCAGGGGCTTAGAGGGGTGAAAGGGCAACAGAGCCTAATTAATTACAGCTTCCAAATGAATATCAATATGCCAGGGATGGGGGAGGAGCCCACTTGTGAATATCTTGAGGTTTTTGGTCCTGCTGTGAAAAATGCAAGGGCTTGGCAGCGAGAGTTGAGGAGAGGTGGAGGCCCTCCAGGAAGCAGGCAGAGGCCCAGTGACAAGCTTTTTGAAACTTTGGCCAGTTTCAAAGAGCTGAAATTACTGAAGGATGTCTGAACTTTTTTTTAAGCATGCCAGATCCACTTGGATCCAAGTGAAAGAAAAATACAAGGAAATTGATGTTTAATGCAGTCATCGTCTTTGCAGGAATAGCGTTATCCTCTCCCACCCACTCCTCCTTGGGGTCTAATTTAAACTGCTCAAACATCAAGGAACAGAAGTCCAGTATTTTGAGTGCTCCTGGAGGAAAGCAGCAGCAGCAACCAGACCAAATTCTGTTGCTTTTCAACATCTGTATTTTGGAACGCTTTGGTGTTTTGCTTAGCTCCACATCCTAGTGCTTGGATTAGCAAAGAACAGAAGCATAGTTTGGGTCTAGAAGAGAGTTTTTGGTGTCAGGCACAGGGCCCCAAAAGCCTGGACCTTTGATCCTCCAGGTTAGCAGGCAAGGATATTTGCCAGCTGCAGAGCACCTTTGGCTGTACTTACAAAAGGAAACAGAAATCTTTATATGAAGTTTAACACCAGCAGGGGCTTTTTTCTCTACTCACAGACTGTTAGCTAGTAACCCTTGAGAATGACTAGCAGGCAGTACAAGAGAGACCTGTGCTATGAAATGTGGAGCGTTTTTGTTCAGGGTTCCAGGGAGGCAGCCATGCCCCTTTGCAGGATACTCCATTCCAATTCTTTTCTCAATTTTCCATTCTACCTTGCCTTCAATAGTCAGCCAGAAGTCCTTGCCTACTGAGAATGCTGAGAACTATGTGGTGGGTTTTTTGGGGAGGGTGTGTGTCCATCTGTCAATTTTCTTCTGAAATGCTATTGTACTTCTGTAAGCATGGGGGTCCCCCTGAGACTGCCAAAAGCAAGCTAATTGGTAGCTGTGCAGCCCCATCCACCAGTCAAACTAGCCAGCATGTGGTGGGCCAGTACTCTTGTTTAGGGGGGGAGAAATGAACACTGGAAGCTGCCATGCACAGAATCGGTGCATTAGTGTCAGTATTGTTGACATTGACTAGTGACTGCTCTCCAGAGTTTCAGATAAGGAACACCCTCAGCACTACCTAAAGATGTTGGGGATTGAACCTGGGACCTTTTGCGTGCAAAACATGTGCTCTACCACTGCGCTATGGTCTGTCTCTGAGGTCGTCCTTGAAGATTTTAAGAAACTAGAACGAGTACAAAATACAGTAATAAGTTTATTAGCTGAGAAAAGGCATATGAAACACACCTTATCTATATGGGCTCCTGGTCCACTACTGAATCCAATTCAAGGTATTAGCTCACACTGTTGCAGCTAGGACTTAATGGTCTTTAGACCACCATCTCTGTTACTTCAGTTGTGAAGCACACAATTAACATTCCTCTTCTCTATTCCATGACATTTAAAGCCCTAAACGGCTTCAGCCCTGTATACCTGGAGCATCTCCACTCCCATCATTTAGGTCCAGCTCCGGTTCCCTCATTGTGAGAAGTGAAGTTACAAGGAACCAGGCAGAGGGCCTTCTTGGCAGTGGCACCCATCCAGTGGAACGCTCTCCAGTCAGATGTCAGAGATAAACAATTATACAACCTTCCATAGACATCTGAAGGCCGTCCTGTATTGGGAAGCTTTTATTGTCCGATATATCATGTGTTCTTTATATTCTATTGGAAGCTGCCCATAGCGGCTGAGGCAACCCAGCCAATGCTACTACACTCTTAAGAGTTACACTTTGCCAGACCTAATTAAAAGTAAACACTGAGCATGAGCATAAGTTTAAACTAACTTAACTCATAGCGCCATCATTACTATAGGAATAAAATGAAGTTTGTATCTGCCAGTTGGACTGATACTAAAAACATATTACTTAGGAATAAGCACTGTTGTGTTACAGAAAAGGATAATATATTTTTTAAGTGAAAATGGTAAGATGAGTGTTTGTTACTGTGTACATACCCAGCTGCCAGATCCATGACTGGAGGAGGAGGAGGAGGAGGGAGTGTGGCAAGCAGTGTCACCTCTGGTGGACCCTGGCATGCCCACACCAGCCTAAGTACTGACACCAAGGCTCTTTGCTTCTGCCACTATCCAGGTAACAATGTCAGATTCTTCCCATAATGTCATTATTAAAATTATTATTTTCTAAAATAATTATAGTTTTATCAAACACTGCAACATTAAGGAGACATCTCAATCATGTAAATATCCAATTATTTTACATAACTGTATCAAACTATATGTCTAGGCAAGGCCCTAAAACTTTTCAAACCTATCAGGCAAAGATAAGGTCACAGTATTAAATCAAATTGGGGTGGGGGGGCAGGATGGTTTCAATATTGACATTATTGTAGCCATTCTACTCTATACAAATTAACAATTCTCTGTATGTTTGTCTCATTGTTACCTGTTATATGCAACTGCTCTCCTAGTTAGATGCTGGGGTCTGAAGATTTTCAGTCAAACCTTCAGATCTCTGTTCTTGGTGGTATCATGCCTCAAGACATGGAGGAGGGTGCCACCTAGTGTACTTCTGCTTAGGACTTCCTTATGCCAAGATGGTGAGAAACATACACATTTGGGACTATTAGCATTTTCCCCGCCCCACATTATAAGGATTTTATTGCTTAAGGAAAACCACATTATTTTAGAAACATAGATGCAATCCCTTGGTGAACAAAAGCTCACAAAGCATTATTTCTTAAGGGGAAGCTAGGAGATTCAACAGAGCAGTGTTTCTGCCAATAGGTTTATTAACCATAGCTTAGATTCTGAAATAGGCTCCGGTTGTGACTCTTGACAGTGGTCAGCAACTATTGAAGGGGGATTCCAAATCCATTGGCACATGAGCCTCTGTATGGGAGGGAAGACTGCTTCCAGTATGCTAATGGCAAGCTTTGTTGAAACTCAGGAGCCTGTTGTCCTTTAATAGCTGCTTTTTTTCCCAGAGCAAATGGCAGAGATGCATTTACGAAAGAGAGGCCTCCAGTGGACATGGATATTCACTCTAACCTAAACAGAACAGATTCTGAATTATTGTTGCTGGTGTGGGAGGATGCTTTTCCACTCAGCTTCTGCCTGTGAGCTTCCCATAGGCATCTGGTTGGTCACTGTGAGAACAAGTGGCCTGATCCAGCCAGGCTCTTTTTATTCAGTTTCTTAGTAAAAGACAGTGGAGCTGAACTGTTTTATTTTCGGAGCAAAGCTGGGAGCCTAAAGGTTCTCTCCAAATCTTGTAATTTTTAAGTTTTGAGAAATAGCACTATATTGCAGTTTCCAGAAAATTCTGTCAAGCTGAAGCAGAAGTAGAACATGAACTCTTAAGGTATGTCCACTCAAAAGTAAGTTCTGTTGCTTTCAACAGAGCTTAAAGCATAGGATCACACCTTTTGAAACTAAGGGTACGATCCACTGAGAAGTTTTCCTGCACCAACAGTGTGGAAATGAAATGGAACTGTACAAGAGAAAAACGGCACTCTCACAATAGTGTCTGCCATGTGGAGCTGCCACAGGAGAAAATGTACCGCAAGTGCTTTCCTGTGTCATGAACCCTCATAGCAAACAACCTGTTTTATCAGCTTCATGGAGTGACAAGCAGCCATCCAAAGCAGTTAAAAGTGAAATGGAAAATATTTTAGAACTTTATGCTACAACACTCAAGAACAAGAAAGGTCATGACTCAGTGGTAGAGCACATGGTTTGCACTCAAAAGATCCAGCTGGCAGTCTTGGCATCTTCAGATACAGCTGGCAGTCATAATGAGTTAGAGCAGGGTTTGCCAATGCCACTCCTGTGGAGACATGTGTACCAGCAGAGGCCTTCACCGAGGCTAAAAGAGTACCCTCCCCACCTACTGAAATTCAGCTTTTAGGTATCATAATGTAGTTAATAGACTAGGTTGTAGTCTATGTGAATGTGGAGTGCCCATGACAGTTTCACCAATTTGAAAATGTGCCCACAGGCCCAAACATGTTGGCAACCCCTGAACTAGACAGACCAATGGTCAGACTCAGTTTTAAGGCAGCTTCCTACATAAGGAACCACTAGACAAGTGCTACAGGATCAGCAGCAGAAAGATGAGAACAGACTGTAATTCTTACAATTTCCGCAGCTGGGACTCCAAAGAAATACTCAACTGGTCACCCCAGATTTTTTTCCCCCCTATGCTACTATTGACAAGAGCAAGACATGAAAAACAGAAAGTGAAGGTGGTGAAGGAAGAGTGGCCACTTTCTGTGGGATGTGGGGGAACTGCTGCACATTCCTAAATTAGGCGAGCCAGTGACCAAAATGCAGTGGAGGCGGTGGATTCCAAGTGGTGGGGAGGTCAGCTGGAGGAGGATAATATTGGTCACATCTCTCGCTCTCCCAGTGGAGTTGGCGGGCATTTAGAACATTGCTTTGTACTGGAACATCAGAGGAAAGCTACAAAGGCAAACAGCAGTAAACAGAAAAAACAGCAGAGCTCCAGGAACAGATTGGGAGTGATGCCTTGCTCTGAATGTGTTTCAGACCCAGCCTCCTTATGTAATAGCTGCTCCTGGTTAAGTGTACCCTGCCTTGCTCCAAAGGCAAACAAACCCTTAATTGGAGCAAAAGGCAAAGGAAGAGAGGGGACAGAATGAACTGTGGAACTGGAAAGGGCTCAAGTCTTTTCTCCGCTGGTGGAAGCTGTGATCATGTGACTCAAGCTTTTGAAAAGGGGCAATTGCCCCTGCTAATTACAATACAGAGATGTGTGTGAAAACAAATGTGCATTAGCCCTAGGCGTGCTTTGTCATCATGGTTGCCTCGTGCAGGGTAAGTGGTTTGCCCATGTGGTCTCCTTTTCCCTTTACTCCTGGAGAAAGTGGCCAAAGCCCCTGTTGCATGCTGCCCGCACTCCTGAACAGTGAAATGTTTCGGGGCAGCAAGATTGAGTTTATCTTCCTTTGGATGCACATACTGGAGGACTTAAGGTGTCTTTGTAACCTTGGTTTTTCTTATAAAGCGGAGCATAAGCAAATGTAAGACAGCAATATTACAAGGCAGGAAATCGTCTGTTGCACGTCAGATGCCCAAAGGCCTGGCACACCAAGGTGCTTTCAGTCAACTCACAACCACCTCTCTTGCTTTCACATTCCGATCTTATGCCTCCCTCCTCCCTCAGCTGGAGGAGTGGTACCTCTATGACAAGTAACAGAGATTGCAACTTGTTGGGATACTGCCAGGGAGACAAAGTCCATCATGACTCCACGTCGGCCTCCGGACATCCATCGATCTCCCGTAGACACGCAGTATCAGCAATTAGCGACATGAGCGCCAGAAATAGCTTGCCACATTCCAGAGCTGATGCACACTCTATCAGCAGATAATGCACAGCGAAAGACACACTCAGGAGAGCATTATTTACAAGTTTATTCAGTGTTGATCAGAACAAAGAGAAAACATGACTGCCTGCTTCAGTGTCTACAGACACAGAGAGAGAAACGAAAGCATAGACACAACAGAAACATCCTGTGAACAGGAAATACGCAGGCTGTGACACAAACATCCTGCTCCCTTTTAAGGTGCAACGGAAATATCCTAACACAACTATGGTTGTTTACACACAAGCAATTTTATCTGAAAGAGAAGAGTGACTCCAAACATGTGCAGAGTCCTTCTCTTACTCCAAACCCACAACCAACTCCCACACATCACAGGTTAGGGTAGGAAGGTCTTCCAGTGTGTGCATTTAAAGACCAGCTTGTGCCCTGGGATGTTTAATTTTAGAAAGTAAGCGATGTCAATGTTTCAAAAGTTCATGTCTGAATCTTTGATGCAACCCAAGGCCTTCTCCTGGTACAGCTCCTACTTCTGGTTTTTGGTCAGCTCAAGCAGAGGCCTCCAGTTTGTCCTCACTGCTCACCTTAGGTGCTTCCAGGTGGGGGTTTAATATTGTAATTGGGGGCAGTGAGGTATCACAAATGGGAAATTGGAAACACTTAAAGAGAGAGAGAACAATTGTATTTCCCCTGAAAAGGTAAATCCAGATTAAATTTAGAAATATACAGACTGGTATTTTGAAGACAATGGCATCATATGAATGCTGCAAAATATTTTGGGAAGTCCTGCAAAGAGGGAATCTCTTAATAGCTGGTCTGCACTTTCAAACAAGCCCAGGGCTATTTGGAAAGAGCCCAAGACAATAATCAGGATTTGGTTCCATACATTTGTACCTTCTACATGTGCTCTAGGGGCATCAACCTTTATATGTCCTGCACAAGGGTCTTCAGACTGAAATAATGCGATATTAGCAGCATTGCAGAGTTATCAAAGGAGTGATGGAAAGAGGCCCACAGCTAAGGACTATGCTAGCCGTCCAAATTACCTAACTGGTAAATATGCCTCTGCTTTCCCAGGCTCAGGGAGCTACTGCCGCAACCTGGTGCTCCCTTTTGGAAACCAAGAGTGACAGAAGCCTGAAAAGGCTCCTGAAACCTGCCACATGCAATCAGTAAAGCTCCCATCACACAGCACAGCTGAGAATTAACGCTTGTGGCATGTAGCTGCTTCACTCCTGGGCGTTTGGCTAATGCTTGAAAGGAAAGCTTGAACCAGGAACAGAGTGTCCAAAATTCCACAAGAAAAAGAAAAAGAAATCTGAAATCTACTACATAAGAAGGCCAAATAAACTCTGCAAGTTACTTCCCTTCCAAACAATAACACCAGCCATGGAGTGGTTTAGGATGCCCTTGAATTTCCTAGATGCTTAGTATGGAACAAGGCAGTTCCACTTAACATACCCCACTGTTTTCCCTGCCTCCACCTGGGCCTATTGACTGCTTTGGAGGGAAAGGCCTGAGAACCACATGAATGCAAGCTACTGTTCAGGCGCACCACCTTGTCCCCGTGACAGAGGGGGCCTGGGGTATGCCGACATCACTGCAGCGTGTGCACGGGACATCAGCACACTCCACGGCATGGTGACATTACTTGCGCATGTCGCAGGGGCGTGCTGACATGTCGTGCGGATGCCCCATGGCGTGTATGCGAGCATGATGTGCGTATGTCCCACAGTGTGTGAGTGCCACCATGTAGAACTTTAGGGATGCCCAGCCCCTTCATTGAAAATCTGTGGGTGCCTGGGCTCCATAGTCCCGCATAGATGGTGCCTGGGCTCCTGTTACAGAGAGTTCCTGAGAGGAAGACCAGAGTGTATTTCTAGAGTAACACTAGCGGTATCTTAAGACTTAGTATACACAGATCATAGTGACAACTGTAAAGAGTGCCATGAAACGAAGTATATGCTTAGGTCAGAAAACATAAATGCCAGTGTATAATTATTATTACAGTACCTGGATTTTTATCCAGCCCTTCCCCCTACTCCAGTAAGGCTAGGGAGGCAAACAGCAAAACAATAAAAATAATACAAACATTAAAAAAACACTATAAAGGAACCAAGTATCATCACAACTAAAAAGCACAGAATACAAAAAGAAGGTGCAAACTGACTGGGTTTGGGTAATCAGTGTATGGTCTAGCCAAAGTACACAAATTGAAGCTATGGTGTTACAGCAGAAGTCTAAACCCAGGAGCAAAGCAGTGTGTGTGAGTGTGTTGTTTTGAAGCTAGGTGTGGTTATCCGTGTGCTTCACAGTTGCCTTGTAAGGAGGGATATTTAAGCACATTTAAAATGAAACCAATAAACCTGTGACATGGTAGGGTCACTCTCAACCAGAAACATCAGTGTCTTTCCAATAGTCTTTCTTTTCCTATCCTTGCTGCCACACTCAGGTGGGTGCCCTCAGGAGCTGGGGGCCAAATTTCACAAGGTATAAGCCTATTAAGCAAAACACTCACCAACAAGGACAGGGTTGTAGCTGCAGCGCAGTAATCCACAGGCAAGGTCAAGCAACAGTGTAAGGTCAACCTCACAGGGACTTCAAGTAAGATACCATACTCTACAGCAAGGAGTGGGGACTCAAATTAGAAAAAAGGCACCAAAGACCTGTGTTACTTCCAGTACATGGAAGGCTCAAGAGTGTGACCTTATATATCCTGGCTTCCTAGATCACACCCTAACAACAGCTGCTGGTACTTAGAAGAGAGATTTGGTGATTTCTTACTCATGAGTAGATCACTTACTATCTGTGCAACAACTCTGGGCCCACTGTCACATGCTATGTTGTCGCTCTTTGGCCTGGACCTACAACCTTTTGGTACTAGCAAGCCCAAGGACTGTGGGGTGGCTCTACCTCTTCCCCTGACAGCTCCAAGGAACTTTCTCTGGAGCGCTCCTCTAGGGCAGGCTTCCTCAACCTCGGCCCCTCCAGATGTTTTGAGACTACAATTCCCATCATCCCTGACCACTGGTCCTGCTAGCTAGGGATCATGGGAGTTGTAGGCCAAAAACATCTGGAGAGCCAAGGTTGAGGAAGCCTGCTCTAGGGGATCCTCAGTACTAGTCCCAGAGGACCACACCTGCTTCTCAAAGGTCCTCAACCTGTTGGGCACCTTGTTCATTCTCTGAGGACCCCATGCCGCATACCAGGTAGGGGCTAGGCATGACCCTTCACTTATAACCCACAAAAGCCTCTCTGCGTATGTCCAACACAATGCAGTTTCTTTTAATTTTTGAAGATTTCCATGGGAATATGTGTGAATGCAAGAGCCACTCTCACTCTCATTTCAAAGAGAATAAGATAGTGGGGGTGGGGTGGGGAGTATGCCTATACAATGATTCCATCACTTTCCCTACTTGAGGGGAGCTACGTTTCTAAGGAAGGGGCTTGCTGTGCATTTCCTACACTGCTCTGCCTGCCCAATCCCTTGCTATTTCTAATTAGGAGCAAGTCTGCACCACTGGCACCACTGTTGTGAGACCTCTGCCAGTCCTCCTCTGTTCCTCCTGGTTGAAAAATGAAACATTTATAGGAAAAGTAAATGAAAGTTATGAAAATAAGCTGCAGCATGGGACTTTGCCCCCTGTGTTATTATCTGTTTATTAGTCTGTGCCTGAAGGCAAAAGTCTTTCATAATGCAGTGTGAGAAACCAATACTTGAAGGACTCTTTAGAACAATCTGCCTGATGCTTCATATTTATTTTTAAAATGTAGCAAACAAGAAGGGGAAAGGGAGAAGGGGAAAAATCTTTTCTGGTCCCTTGGGAATGACAGACGGTTTTGTTTCAGTAATTTTCTTGTTGGGCACCTTCCAGCTGGCAACTTAGAAAGCTGACAGGGAGTGGATTTTTCATAGATTTTAAGCTGAATTATTGACCAGATTGTTTCTCTAATAACTTTTTAATTTTGGAGAGGGTGACTACTTACAGAGAAGAGAAAGTGAGCAGAATTGTTTGTGTGTGCGGCAGCCCTGATTTGAAGCTAATTGTGCAATATAAGACAAGTGGTGGGACAGGGTAATTTGCAATATTATGGAAAGGACTTGAGGACTGAGGCAAGGAAAGAGTGAGTAGGTGGGATGGTCAGAGCAGGAACAGAAGACTGTGGGGGGGGAGTGCCTGGGGAGGACTGGGTCACCAGATATATGCAAGTAAAGCATAGGGGAGCCCCCACCTACCATGAATTGCCCAGAGTATAGAGTAGGGGAGATTTAGCATCCACCCTTTCCCAAAATCTTAGGATGAAGGTCAAGCTTCCAATACTTTACATATAGCCAAATACAATCAAAGAGATTTATTAGCAGGGACCACCCACAAACTGCCACCCTGGGGTTTCATATTTCCCTTAAGCACGCCATATTACTCCCAAAATTTCTCCTCTTTCTTGCTGCTTCTGCTTGTCTCCGTTTCCCACCACATTGGGGCACATGGAAGCCCCCTCCTAGTCCCTGAATTTAAATCCCAGTCATCTACCACAACCACAAAAGCCATTAGAAGCCTCAAAGCTCCCTTCCTCCCAGTCTCTAGCTGCTTTTTTCCTGAATCAACCCACCATCAAAATGTGCTCCAGTTTCAGACACAGAGATAAATTATGAACCAGGCCTGTTACTGGTCATCATAGCTATGTACCTACTAGACGTTATAGACTAGTAGGGGGTATACTACAAAGTACCAGAAAGTACTTGACACTGCTGCCCACTGCCATCTTGTGTGCGTACTTGGCTATGCCAGGTGGCCAAGAGAGGCAGACAATAAGGAACAAGGGGGTGTGGCATGGTAGCATATTTAATATAGGAAGCAACTGCCACTCACATGCCTGTTTGCTTCATTACTTGTGACCTAAAGAACTTGGGCACCAGTGAACACAAGCTAGCCCTACAGCAGCCACTTTGCCACTCCTCCAGCAACAGGGGCCTGCTGCAGCAGAATGCTACCTTGCATGGTGTGGGAGCACAGGGAAGTGGTTTGTGCACAGAGAAGGAGCACAGGGAAGGAGGAGTGGTTGTGGCAGGTGCCTGAGATAGGTAGGTGGCGCCTGCAGGAAGTGGGAAGTACTTAGAAGTGCAGGTCTAGATGTTGGTGGTAAAAAACTCTGGTTTCAATGCTTGCTCGATCTTCGCATTTTCAGCTTTCCAAAAGGATTCGTGAAATCTTCATTTACCGAAAAACTGAAAAACCTGAAAATTTTCCAGCTGGGCCTGTCATAACTGCAGTTTCCTCCCTCTGAACATTTCCCAGCATTATAAACTTCTATTCCTAAGGATGATGCTCATGCAACTCTAACGACTGTGCCCTTGATAATTAAGAACAGTAAACACCAAATAATGTTCTATAGAGTAGTTAGTTACTGCACCCTCCTTTCAAGAATCATTTCTGAATTTGCCATTTATGGCTACCTCCATTAATGACTATATTTATTAAAATATGTTTGTGAATGTCATTGACACCCATGTGGCCCATTATAACTGTTGACATGTCAGAGGCACCAAGCTTATTTGTAGCACTGTATACATTTTTTCCAAATGCATTCCAGGATATTTAAAATATCAGGATGATAGAAACAACATATGACCGAATAACTCAGATCCTGCTTACAGGCTTCCTTCCCATAGGCATTTGGTTGGCCACTGTGAAATTAGGGTGCTGGACTAAGAAGACCTTTGGCCGGATCCAACAAGGCTTCTATGCAGAAAAAAGATGTGCATTTTAAATCAGTTGGGGGTAATGAATTTGTATAACAAGATTTTTTTTACTACATTACTAAATAATTTAAAACACAGTACGTTTCTTAATAATTTAATAACTTTTTAAATTCAGAAAGGGTGGCTACTTCCAGGGAAGAGAGGGTGGGGTTGTTTGTGTGTGTTTCTTGTTAATATGGTAGCCCTAATTCAAAGCTAATCATGCAATTTGCTTATTTTTATTATTATTGTGCAATCTGCCTATTATTGTACAGCATTAATTTAGAAAAAAATTAATCACGTTATATTCAAAAGAATATCAAAGTGATGTAAAAAAGAGAAATACCGGTAAATAAAATATATTAATAACCAAGTAGAAACCTATTTAAATACAATTTTACTATTTCATAATTAACCAGGCCAGGATTATCCTTCTGGGAGACCTAGTGGACTAAAGATGTCTTCCGATTTTTATTTATTTCCCACTCTTCACTTTAAGGTCCCAGTCCAGGTTACAACATTAAAACATTAGAAACAGTTGAAAACAACTGAACAGGTGCTGAAATCTCCAAAGGGTCAGTGACTGTCTGATACCTACAGCCAGTACAGTACTTCACAGCACAGACTTATTGAGTTAGCTGCCCTATAGAAAACAAGCATAAGGTGATTTTCTTGTTTAAGGAGAAATAGTTGCATCAGCAGTGGGCTATGCCGTACTGTGATGCCACACATGATGGATCTAAGTAATGGCACCAGTGGTCATATTAACACAGAAGAGGGGGAAATCCCCAAGATTTAGCCAATGCATTTTATTCTTGTGCAACAATGCTGCCCTCTAGTGGAAGGCTAGTGGCATGTAGAGGAACCTATTGATTTCAGTGGAGATCATTCAGCTTCCACTGCTGTAGATGCAACAACAGATCAAGTCTGCAGAGAACTCTTGTAACAACAGTGGTGGGTGTTGCCCACTGTAGCTGGTAGGGTGGGAAGCAAGAAGAACAGTAGGTGGAGCTAACTGTATTTCCAGTTTTCTCCCTGTCCTCTTTCCTGCTGAATTCTTTGTTTATTTATAACTGGAACATGGCTGCAATATATGGGGAAAGAGGAAACTTTCCCCCATCCAACCTGCATAGCCTGTTGATTGCTATTACATTTTGTAAGTGAAATGACGTCGTACTAACATTAGGGTACCCAACGGATATACTTTGTGACATTGTTGGTGTCCAGCAACATCTCTCCCCCTTCTCCACTTCAACCAATCATACTCAGTACTTAACAATGCCTCTTAAAACTGAGCATAAAACAACACATGCACAATGCAATGTCTGAAGTATGGCATAGCTTTCTCTTTCTGATGCAAGTACACAGGATTGGAAAGCTGAGCATATATTGAATTCCAACACGTAAGATTTCCACTGCAGTTCCATCAGTACCATACACTAGACAGTTTGAGGGGTGGTGTTGTGGATCTAGTGTGTGTGTTTCTGGCACTGGGCAATCAGGACTACCTACCCAGCTTGCTAGTGTGTACTATAAAGCACAAAATCAATCACACATTTAATTACCTTGTGACCAGAAAAAGCTAGCTTCTTACAGTAAACTCCTATTCCATGTCTCCTGGCTTGTGGGGCAAGATCAGGTCCTCTTGGAGTTATTAAATTGGGCAAGGTCCTGATATCACACATGAGGCACCTGATTTTCTCCCACTCTAGACCCTGAGCTAATACACATCACAAGAAGTGCTTCCCCACACTTCTCAGTTCAGCCCTATTAACCAGTAGGCAGCATATTTCTGATGTGGCACTGTTTGAGCTTTATTCCAGCAGTTTATTTCTATTGGAGGAGAAATACACCACTTGGGATGTGCTTTGGTTAGCACTTCTGAGGAGCGGCAGCGTTCCTCTTCTGACACAGCTTGCTGCACTTTGCTTTTCCCAATTACACGAAGAGCAGGAAAGCTGAAGTGAAAAAGGCTTGCAAGGACCTATTTTCTGCAGCACATCTTCTCTCACATACTTGCCTTCTGGTCTGGGAGGAAAGCAAATCAGCTGCTCAGCAGGGCCAGCCCTACCATTAGGCAGAGTGAAGCAACTACTCTGGGTGGCAGATCTATATGGGACCATCCACACATCACTTATTAGTTGTTCCATGATGCTTCCTCAATGCTACCACATTATTTCTGCCTGGAGATGTACTTTTGTGGCTATAATGCAGCAGAAGTGGGACCAAAAAAACAACAAATGGAATATTTGTGGTATAAAAAATTACAAAATTTTAGCACGAAGCTATGGGACATGCAGGCACAGAGTATTGAAAGTAGGATTGCATGTAGCCACCCTAGTACCATAATTAATGAAAATCATAATGAATGTGCAATTAAAAGGACACCCCCCCTCAAGATTCAACGTTTTGTGCATGAGGAAGGCGGGGGCCACACACCATCTTTGTTTTAGGCAAAAAAAATGTCCTTAGGCTGCCCTGTTTAACCTAGCAACCCATGATTTGCCCAACTCTGCCACATTGCATGACATTTTGCAGTGTCAACAGCTACACTTGATTTCCATTTGGTGTAGTAGTGCAGGTATGAAAAAATATTGAATGTCTATTTGAGCAAGTAACCTACCTTTGTTATTGCATATACACATATGTATTCTGTTTTTATGATAGTCAAAAGAACAAATATTCTTAAAACATTTACACTTGTATATTTTCTTTTGAGTAGTGGTTCTTTCTAAGATGATCATGATATTTACATATTGTTTATGAAGAGCTTCTTTATACAGTATTCAGTTTGGGTAATTATATATTTTTAAAAATTATAGTTTCCCTAAGGAAGGACCAGAGTGATCTGAAGCACATTGGACAATATTCTTTTTTCTACTGTGTAGTTTTTGCTCCTTTTCCTTACCTTTTGAAATGTGGCCTAGTTCCCAGGTGACAGTGATCATAATCTTCATCATAGTGGCGGCCAGCACTGCATCCCTCACCTCAGCAGGTGTAACACGGCATCAAACAGCAACTAGAGCTATGCTCCATCAAGGTGCTATAGGCCTCTCCGGCTTTCCCGCCTTTTTTACCTCAGGGCTGTCATGAGCAGTGTGGCTGCTTTGGCCCGTTTATTCTCTACCCCAGTGCCTTACAGAGGCAGGCCAGGCCTATTGAAGCCCTTAGCCTTTCCTCTTCTGAGCAAACAGCTCTCAATTCCCCTCAGGAGTTGCAGGATAGGTGTGTATAAAGAAACAAACAGCAGTATGAAGGCCTTTCTATGTGGTGAAAAATATGCGAGCCATGCCATTGGTGAGCCAAGAGCTAATATTGGGAGGAGGGACCACCTGCCTCCTAGAGCAGCTTGGAATCAGCCCCTTGTGGTTGTGCTTAAGATGGTTGTTAGCCTACGTCTACGGCTGCATACGCAGGATACCTTTTGACCACATTTGAACCACGTGCCCCCCTTGACCACATTTGAACCGCATGTGTGTCGTCCCCCCCCCCCCAAAGAATTCTAGACACTGTAGTTTATCCTTCACCAAGTTACAATTCCCAGCAACCCTTAACAAAACACAGTGCCCATAATTCTTTGGGGGCGGGGCAGGGAATAACTATAAAACATGCTTTAAAGCAATGTAAAGGCCCTGGTCCCCAGTTGCTTTACATCCAGAACAAACAGCTGGCTTACTTCGTAAGAAGATGGTGCCTGCTGAAAGCTGTAACTTCATTTCAGCATTATACGGAGAGGAATAGCTGTTGTCTTCCTCCTCTCTTGAGCAAACAGTTCGCTTTCTCTCACGAGGTACAGGAATGGAATGTGGCAGGGGCTAAATTGTTGCACAGCGGCCTAAGCCTTTGCTGCAGGAACACAATGGAGAGAGGGTGATAGCTCCCAAGCACTGCCCTCTTAAGGTTTTTATAGTTCTACATTTATTTCTCATGTGGGTACTGTGTCTGGCTGTCTATATCACCACAAGACTATGGAATCACAGAGCTCATTTTACATGATGCCCAAGCATAGTACTTGTATGGAAATATGTTGCATATTAGTGGTAGGAAGGCATAGGATGACTGCTCAAATAAAACTGCACCCGCCACCCATGGCCATCTTCCCAGGCTGCTAGTATATTGAACTATGTTGTGATGAAACAACTAGATTTCATGGAAGAACAGGAGTGAATGCAGGTGACCACTTACCAAGTGGTAAATTACCACAGTACATATAACACTGGCACGCATTCTACAGTATCAAGAAGCAGTTGACATGAACACTGAAGTACATTATCAACTGGCAAGTCTTATATGCATCCACCCATTGGTTGCATTTGCATATCATAAAACAGAGTTAAGAGGGACCAATGAATCACAATACCTGGCTTAGTGCTACATTTGTTTTGCTCCAAATAAACCAGGATGTGAAACAAAGGTTTCTTCTTGGCTTACCCATCATGGTTTGGGGGGGGGGGGGGATTCACTGGCTCAGGCATAATGCCAAGCCAGGGATGGTGGTTTGTAGCTCCCACTAGGGGATGAACTAAGTGGAAGCAATCTTTGTGTTTACAGTAAACCATTAAGTATAGTTTGCTACAACACGTGAACTGAACCACTGTACCAAAGCCCATTAGGGTTGCTGCAGGACACTCAGCATGGATCAAGTGAAACACAGGATTAATGCAACGTATCATAGGAAACCTCTGAAGATAAATAATTAAGAAATGGACACGGGTTTATGTAAAAAAAATGAAGTGTATTTCAGGAGTATTTGAACATCAACATGCAGGTACAACAGGAATAAAAATTATTGCACCTCTATTATGTGGCAATTGTTCAAGTTTCTAAAAACACTTATATCCCAACATTATGTTTCTGCTAGTCAGGTGCTGATTGGCACCAACTTGAAATTAAAGCCCATCTTGAAAGGTGGGCTCACAGCCTCCAGAATAACAAAAACCAAAACACAATGTAAACACACACACAGCTGTAAAATCACCCACTAGAAGTACGGCATCATCCTTCATGTCCAGTAAGAGAAAACTGGAGAAAGACACAATCCTCCCCACAGGAAGAAACAAACAAAAATCCCAAAGAACACCTTAATTCAGTGCTAATGAGGGAAAAAAGCCCCACAGGTCATTCCTTTTACCCTGTCTATGTTGAGTATTCTTCCGTAGCATAACAAACACCAAAAAGTCTTAGGGCATTGTTCCCCAGGAGTGGTTTTTAGGCAAGGCGAAAGTCTAATATTTACACTTAATATCTATTTGATGGTTTTAGATGCACCATATAATGGTGTGAAGTATTGCTGAGAAATGCACCAGCTGGATATTGAAAGGTTTAAAGGCTGTATGAAGGAAACTAAAGTTGAAATTCTAGACACCAAACGAAAATAAGAGAAAGTGGGAAAGCAACTTGCTAAGGGGACTGTGTATATTGCATGCCTAAACAAAGTTATCCAATCACCCCCATTCATGGAACATCATGGAGATCAGTCTCAGCTAACTGGATCAATATTGTATACATATAGTGGCTTAACTGGACTATAGTTATGCAAACACCTGTCTCCTCAACATGGTAACATCAGTTCAGCTCTCATCACATGCTGCCTCCTGATAAGCACTTAAAAATATTAAGCCTAAGACCTTAATTTTTTCCCTCAGAAACATCATGATTGTCTGAACACTTCAATATATATATATTAGATGTCCAAAGAATAAATCTGATTTACTGCCATGTGGTTTCGTTGCAACGATTTTTTGTGGCCAATCATTTTTACTGAAGTGGGACAACAGTTACAGAAATATATCAAGTAACATGAAAAATGAAGGCTTCTGCAGGCTTTAACAATTACATAGGTTTCCTGGTAATGGTAGAATGAATACATAAAAAGGTAATATCTAAGTGGCATCTATACAGAAATGAGGTGGCCCAATATGCTTTATTTGGCTAAACTAGAGATATAAATCCTTTGGCTGCCTTTGTGTAAACAGATGCTACAAGGTATGTTTGAAGCTACATTATTCATCCCCGGGGCTCAAATTCACACAGTGTAAATCAATGCATTTAATATTTTTACATTATTCAAGTTAATGTGCATTTCTGAGTGGCTATGCCATCAATTCCCTTTCTCTAAATGTATGTATTCATTGAGGCCCCAGTTGCCTCTGTTCTGAGGGCAACACAGCAAAGTGATAGGAAAGGCTGGTAAGATAAAGGTGTGGCTGGATGGAGGAAAGCCTAATGGTTTATTTTAAAAATGTTAATGCATAAATTTAGCTATTGTGCACTGGTGGCAGGATTAAAGAGATTAGCAGATCTTAAATCATTGTGGGGAACTACTATTGAAGTTTTGAGTACTGAAGCTTCAAGTTCTATATGAGAAAGCCAATGGATCTTTCTGCAGCATTACAACACACACACACACACACACACACACACACACACACACACACACACTATTCCCTTTATTACACACACACACACACACACACACACGCTAATAGAAAGAAAACCCCAAATCAAAAATAAATTGGTCCAAAACTAAAACCAAATAATTGGGTATGTAGTGGGGAGAATCAGGGAATCAGGGAGTTTGGGCAAGACAGACTTGAAATGAGATTATAATAAATTAAGGATTTAAGAGCATATTCCTAGTCAAAAAGTACATGTAGGCTCTTGTAAGGAGAAATGGTGCAGGAAGAGCCTTCATATCAGAAACCTGGCTGAGCAATAAAGCTGTGCTGTAATGAATTGCAGTGCTTGCCCTGGAGAGCTATTAATCAACATGTGATCACCTCTGTAGGTAGAACAGCAGACTATGCAAATAATTACTTTCTCTGCTCACACAGACACACACAGATGCATTCTGTTAGGCAAGGCTGTAAGTATTGTGGAGTTTATGGAAATAGTTACTTTTGCCTATAAACTGTAATTAGATTCAATAAGTAATATACTTGAAATGCTGCAGCTAGTATGTATGTATGTATCAGTGCAGTATCATAGACTCAGATGTCTTTAAGCAAAAAGCACCAACTGATGTTGAACTTTCAAAAACATTCAAAAGGTTACTTAGAAAATATAGACATTTAAGAAAGGTAGTAGGTAGATTAAACAATGGAAGGGAACTGTGAATTATAATAAACTTTCTATATGACTGAAGGGTCAATTTACTGAATTACCTACTTACACTTGGGAAAGAGACACTAATGCTAACGGGACTATTTCACTTAGACACGGTTTGGTCTTAGCTGCCTCCTGATGAATCAATGAAGATCACTTCTCTCACTCACAAAGTCAAATGAGAACACTTCACTGGATTTTAACTTTCGTCCACAACAATCAAGATAGCTCCATAAGACTGGGGGTGTGATAGTCCCAAATGTTTGCCTCTCACAGCAAAATGTCAGTAAAGTAAATTAGTTTAGGTTGCTAAAGCAGTGGTGGGGAACCTGTGGCCTCCAGGTGTTACTGGACTGCAACTCCCATCAGCCCTAGCCAGCATGACCAATAGTCAGGGATGATGGGAGATGTAGTTAGCAATTACAGTGAAAGCCTACAGGCCCCTTACTCCTGAGTTAGCATAACTGAAGCACCATGTGCCTCTTTTGAGGTTACTGACTACTTTGAGCAAAAAGGATTAAAAATTCTAAAAAGGGAGAAAAAGAAGTAATCTTTTAAATCAAAGCCTTTAAAAAAATCAAAAATAAACTAAAGATTTTATTTTGACGTTTTGCTTAACATTCTTTTTAAAAGGAGGATATTGCCCCATTGCACAAGCTGACACAAGGTTTCCTCACAGATATACATAAATTGGACATCTATGATATGTAAGAAAATATGTGAGGTGGCATAATGATTCAGAATAGTCTGCCATCAAAAGTGTTTTTTTTAATCCTTGCCAACTTAAAAGACATGACCTAAAATTTTGGAAACAAGGACTACAATTTGGAATTTGTGCTCAAAATGTGCCATTTCCAAGTGAGTGGTCTAATTTGGCAAATGTAATTCCCTGGAATTTTGAAATAAAATAGATATTTAACAGAATGCTTCAAATTTAGGGCCAAAAATGTGGGGGGGGGGGGGAGTCTGGAAATAATTTTTTAATCTTGCTTTAAAGATACCCTGCTAAGAGGCATCAAATGCTGAGTACAAAAATAGAATTGCAAGAATGAAAAAGGCAAGAGTGTGAAAACACAAATCAACAAAAAAAGTTGCACAAGTTTTGTGTTTTATATTTGTGTTCTACTAATGTTGTCTTTGCTTCTGAATGTAGATATGTTGCTATGTTTTCTTCACGACGTCACCATCTGACAACAGGAAGTCTCTTGTTTGTGAATGACTTCCAGCCTCTCCGATTTCTCCTGGCATCAGAGCAGTTTCCTTTTTGGAATTCTGGCTAGAATCGGGTCCAGATGAAACCCCTGTGACCTGCCTTGCTGTGCCATCTGCCTGTTTTTCAGGTGGAGGCAATTGCCACCTGTCCTCCAAAATTTCAGGTACCTTAGAATTACCAGTCCCTGGCTTCTCTTTTGCTCCCACTGAACACTCTGGCTCCAAAGACTCTGCTAGGCTTTCGGACCCAATATGGGAACCACATATTTTAATGAGACTACCTATGCTGAAAGGTTTGGCTGTTACTGGGCCTGGGCCTTCCTTTAGTGTTTCCTGCATTTCTTCCTTTGGCATACTCTCTTTCATATGAAACAGTTCCTTCGAGGGGAACTCTTCTCTTGTTCTTTCTAGTTCTCTTGAGCCAGATACATTAATATTTCCTGGGCCCAATATGCCTTTTGCACCTATTGCTAAAGGAGCTGGGCAAACTGATTTTCCATTTTCAGCTGCTGCATCAAGTGTGAGACTTGGTCTTCCTATAGGACAACTTAAGTTTGTATCACTTGTATGACTTTTGTGTTTTGAAACTAATGCTGCAGATGACAAACCTTGTGATTCTTCGGCATCAGGAGACCTTTGTGCAGATGTTTTGCCACTGCTTGTCAGGTTCGGAATACTGGTGCTTTCCTTGACAGACTGGGCTTCCTGTTTCTGAGGTGCATCTTTGCAGTCCATTTGGCTTTTTAGTGGAAGAGAGCTTGTGCTAGTTGTGCAAGTAGAAGAAGAAAGTGCTAACAAAGGCATAATATCATGAGACAACATATAAGTAGTTTCTGTAGAAGCAAATTCCTTCAGGTTATCTTTGCCACTTGCCAGCCCTGAACAGTCACCTTGACCGAGCTGCAGATATCTCACTGGTAGGCACTTCACCTGCTCTGGGCAGTCTATGCTTTCCTGGATAATCAGAGTTTGTTTAGGGTCCTCAGCATCTTCGAAACAGGCACATTTCTGATTAGCAAGTTTGAGAGTATTGCCTTGTCCTGACTCTAATGGGGTTTCAGAATCTGTTAGCTTAACTGCTTCACAGTCACCATATTTTTCAATAGGAGAAGTTCTCACACAAACTTCAGATTGTGACTCATCTATACCGGCCAGTGGTGTCCTTGCAACATCCTTTGGTTGGTGTTGATCCTCCCCTTTCTGCAAACTGACAGTTTTTGGTTCCTCAGGAAGAAACGCATCATCCTCCATACTGTCTTTGCTTTCCAACTTGGAAGAATGCTTCATATCCTCGGAGAAAGGATCAGAAACTTGGTGGTCTCTACTGAAGGCTGGCCTGTCCATTTTCTTCCCATCTTGACTATCTTCTGATCCTTCGTCAGTTTCATCTTCAGAAGAATCTACTTCTGTGATGGCCTCCTGCTTCTGTAGAGACTCCCTTCGCTCCACCCTGTCGTGCCGAATAGGTCCCAGTTTTCTGGAAGAAGGTTTCTGCAGGGTCCCTTTTTCTGCAAGTCCAACTTTGCCTCCAGTTGTTTCACTCATGGATTCCTGCCAACTTTGGAGGCCGGGATCTCTCTGGAGCATCTCCTTTTTGAATTCTGAATGGGAGATGTCCAAGCTATGCTTGCGCGAAGACGACATCTTTTTTTCTGAAGAGAGAGAGGAGGTAAGTTTTTCAGCTGACTGGACTCTCTTCAGCAGAGGGGATCTTGGCGGCTCAGCACTCTTGGGCCTTGAAATCTGTCGGACAAGAGGTGGGGAGGAGTGTAGCTTGACAGGAAATGATTGCATGATCCCTGAACTGCCAACTGAATGCCCTGGCAAAGGAGAAGGGGAGCGCTGAGGCGACGTAGACTGTGGGGTTGGCGAGGGAGTGTGAGCTAGTGGCGAGAGAGGAATGTTCCCTGCAGATTTACGTCGTGGAGATCGATATTGCCGTTGAAGCTTTGGTGCTAGTCCATGCAAAGAGCTGGGTCGGATATGTCCCGAACTAGCAGGGGAGTTGGGAACACTCGAACTAGGTGAACTGCTCTGAGAAGAGTTTCCACCAACTGTGAACATAAAAAGGGATATTTAAAAAAAGCATGGAAATACATTAAGAAACATTAGGAACTGCTATAATACGTGCATCACATTTGAAATAAGTTGGCTACCACAACCTGGCAAAGGTGTGGTTGAATTTAGGCAGTTGTGGTCCACTGCAACAGAAAATATCAGTCAGCTACACCCTGTCTCAATTGTGCTGCTTTCCCCCACTATTTTCTACACCATATTACAATTTTTGGTGTTTGGCCACAACACAATGAGAGAATTCAAGTTACAGCAATCAAACCCTTTCACCTCTTCCAAGAGGTTCATGTGTCACTTTGGCAACCCTGATAGTTTGTAAGACATGTCTCCTTGTGCCCTTCAGGCTGAGAAAATGCTACATTTTTACTACCAAGTTCGAAAGATTTGCTTAAGGTCTGCTACTCTCTACTCCCTGCTTCCCCTTTTACCTGAATGTGCAGACTCAGGAGTAGATCGGTAACTCTGTGTTGGTGAACGAGGGGAGAGGTTGTGAGTAGGTGAACCAGGAACACTCTCTCCAGATGACAGAGAACGGTTGAGAGAAGACAAACTCCTGCTGGTGTGAAGCAGAGAAGCCTGCTTGGTAATCTTCCTGAACAGAGAGCTCTTCTTCTTACTGAGAAAGTGAAAGTGAATACTATCATTATTTGTAAAAACAAATAGGATCAGCATCTTTGATATGCATCTTTTCCCAGCAAAAACTTGGATCCAGCAGAGACTTCTGTAGACGGGGGGGGGGGGGGGGGGAATTTTGCCGGTTTCCCTTTCTCCCGGCAACCCTACCCTGTGCTATTCCCATGCAGAGGACCCTACAGGCATCCAGAGTAGATTTTTAAAAGGTGCAGATGGAGGCAATTCTGAGACCACCCTGTTCATAAGCAGGAACTTCACTTACGGAACTCTGGGTGCAACCCATAGCTTACTAAAATCGTTTCTCACTGTGTAATTCTTGTGATATAAAACATTCACTGGCAGAAGATATTTCTGCAATTTTCCTTGGCAATTGCTATCAGAGCATAATTTCATTTCCTAAGAGAAAACATCACTAACCTTTCCTGTCCATCTTTTGTTTTGCTTTTCTTGTTCCTCCTTGCCATCTTTGATTTATAGCTGGCCTTCCGAGCTGGCCCCACTTTAATTGATGTGTTCTCAAAAGGTGTAGTAGATATGGACACTTTATTTCCACTCTGCCAGCAAGAAAACACACACACACACATTTTACTTATCTCTTTATCTCTCATGAGTATTTTGGTTGGGCTGGATGTTAATGCTGGGGGAAATGCCAGTCTACCACTGTGTGGCTTAAATTAGCCTCTGTAATCCAGTTTCTTCTCCAATATGTATTTATTCATTTTGTCTTTAGAAAATGCGGCTAGAAGGTCTTTTTGAGACACAGGTTTTTCAACTAATTAAGCAACATTTTTTCTAGTTGAAGGACAGCCACAAATAGCTTCAACACTGTGATTCCCATTATTCAACATAAATTTGTTAAGGTAACCAGAAGACAATCAAATAAATTACAACATGTCCAGCAACTTCATGCTACAAATTATTTCAAGCAGCATTTCCCAACTCCAGCACTTCTACTTGGTTTTATCTTTGGTATTCCTTCCTCTTCTAAAGAATGGATGGATTACCTGTGGACCGCCATATGTTGTTGGACTTCAATGCCTATCATCTTTCACTACTGACCATGGTGACTGGGAAGTTAAGAGTCCTACAACAACAGGAGGGTCACAGTCCCCCATCCCTGCTATAAAGAATTCACATCAAACAGAACCCATTTAAGAAATATTTATTCAAATTACTCCCCATTCAGGCAACAGGTTCAAAGTGCATTTGCTCTTTGCATTTCTCATGTAAGTTCCTTCTTTGTCAACTCAACTGCACTGCTGCTCCATAGCATAGGAAGGCTTGCAACTTCTGTGGTGTCACAGGCACTAATCTACTTGTGAAATTGTATTCCAGAAAGCACTCCAAAGTGCACCTGCTATGCTAGCTAGATAAACCTTTTCACCAGCAACAATATATTGCTGTCTGAATGTTAGGAAAACGAATCAGAAGCACTACCCTGAAGAGAAGCATTTGGACCTTCCAAATCAAAGAAATCATTTCACATTTACCATGTGGAAAAGCCTTAAGACAAATCAGAGCAAAATGCTTCAAAAAGTACTGTTTTCAATCTATGATGAGAGCAATATGAGAAAATAGTGTTTTGCAGCTTAAAAATTAGAAGAATAATTCAAATAGCATGTTCCTTACGGTGAAAAAGGATTCATGTTTTAGTAATGCTGCTATTAATGGTTTTGGTTCATATGCCTCTATTTTTCTAGTACAATACGCTAGGCTCTGTATTGCAGAAGCCTTAACAACGCAAGACTCCTTGAAACTTTTACCCTGCCTCTCGGAACCAATCTTCAGGACAGTGTACAACATAGTAATTAAAATACAAATAAAATAATTAAAACTAGTGAACAGCATACTAAGAGCAACATATAAAAGCAACGTAGACTAAAATCATCAGCAAGATAAAGCAAACGAAAGTCTGGGGAAATAAAGGGTATCTGTCAGACACCAAAATGACACAAAAGGATACTCCAGGAGAACCTCCTTGGGGTAAGCATCCCATTTTTATTAAGTATTTATGTTTATGCACATTGCACTTGTCGCACAGCATGTGTGTATCCTCCATCTTTACCTTCAAGACCAACTCCACCACTTCAGTATGAACCAGTCCATGTACAGGCTCTCCATTCACATGGGTTATCAAGTCCCCTTCTCTCAGACCAGCCTCACTTGCAGGACCACCTTCTTCTACATGCTGACAATATAGAGACAATACATCAATTTCAACAAATCATCTGTTCATGTTATTTGCCCTCAACTCTACATACAAACCAGTCTCAGAATTTCCATGCACTATATGCTATAAGGCGATGCTATGCTCACTACCAAGTTTTTCATTTGGAGCTTTGTGAAGATATAAATGAACTGCCTCATACCAAGTCAGACCGCTGGCTCATCTAGCCCACTCGTCTATCTAGCTTACATTCTCTGGGGTCTCAGGCAGAGGTGTTTCTCAGCTTATCTACCTAACTGGAGGTGTCAGGGACTGCACCTGGGGCCTTATAGCTGCATGGCATGTGGTGTGGTTCTGCTACTCATCTCTAAGTTACTAATAATTTCTCTCCCAATACAAATAGTTATGAATATTTATGAGTCAAGATGGGTAAACAATCAATTGCAACCATGAAAACAAACAACCCAAATGATGACGTGTTCAATTTGTGGCATGTGATCCTGTGCCTTATGACAGCTAAGTCTTCTACATAATGCAGTCCTTGTCAAGGTCAAGCAGAATAAGGATCAGAAGCAGATTTACAAAAGCAATTATTCTATTCCATATTATTATTGTATCACTGATAATTAGATTCAAACAATAATCACCATTTTGATGAGGAAACCTTAAGTGATGTCTATAGGGAAATTGGGGCACTCTTTCCCCTCTCATTTCTTTTTTTCTTTTTAACCTGTGAGCATCATGCAATTAAAACTGAGAAACATTCTTTGTGGGGAATGGCTCTGGCAAACAATCACATATAAACTTCAAAAAGAGAACACGTATACAAGACAGGCTGTCTGAGAATACGGGTGAAGGAGAAACAGCAAGCACACACAGCAAGCCCCTTGTATAATTCACAGCTGAACTGAATTCCAAATCCCTAGTCAATTCAGTGAGAAGACAGTGATGCTTTAAGACATGTAATCAACTTCAGGCAGATGTGTGAAAAATCCTAAGGGAAGGAGATGATCCGAAGCAGACCATCATTGTCAACACAGCTCAGAAGGAATTAAATGTAATTAACCCAGGGGTTACAACTCTGATAGAGAGCTTCCCACCCCCCACCCAATATATTTCTGTAGAAGAGAGACACCATTTCTGCATTGATTCTGGGAAGAACCAAGGAAAAACAGGGGGGTTTATTGGGCCCAGTTAATTAAAGGTTCTTTCCAAATTAGGCTATAAGCGAGTCATATCATGACTGAGACGAACGTACCCAGACCATGTGTTGCACTGTGTAGACATCACTGTTCCCCATGTAGACTCTAATAGCACGAAGTGTGAAGCCGTATTTCTTCCCAGCTCGGTGGATGATGATTGGTGGTTTGGGATTCATGACAGCAGGAGAAAAGTCCCGACTTGGAGATGAGTCTCTTGAAGATGGATTGGAGGAGAGAGAATGAGGTGACATTGGACTAGCCAATGGAGAACACGTATGGTGCTCTACATGAAAATAAAGAAGGACTGAAAATTAGAAAGCCTGGTTTTCATAAAAAAATACAATGTGCATTAAATTATGAAAGCGGAATCAAATATCTTGATTTGTAACACTTGTAGAATTATAGCACTTGCATTTGAAAAAGCCTAGTGACACTTGATTCCTCTTTTCTTGGCCACTGAAAATATGTTTTAAAAATCAACATCAGAGAAATGGAATACAGTGGTACCTCGGATTAAATACTTAATTTGTTCCAGAGGTCCGTTCTTAACCTGAAACTGTTCTTAACCTGAAGCACCACTTTAGCTAATGGGGCCTCCTGCTGCTGCTTCGCCACTGCTGCACAATTTCTGTTCTCATCCTGAAGCAAAGTTCTTAACCCGAGGTAATATTTCTGGGTTAGCGGAGTCTGTAACCTGAAGCGTATGTAACCCGAGGTACCACTGTATCAGGATTGTGCATTACTTGTCACCGCTAACCTAGCCAAGTTATTCTCTTATTCTGTAACTGACCTGTAAGCATGTCCTAAAAAATATTCTGATTTCAGATCTGAAGCTATGGGTTTTTCTTCTTCTATAAAATCACCTGTCTCAAAAGGAGTGCTTTGACAGGCTTAACATGATCAAGAAGTTGGAGCACCTTCCCCATGAAGAAAGCCTGAAGTGCTTTGGCTGTTTAGTTTGGAAAAATTACAGAGGGCATGACAGAAGTTTAGAAAAATATGAATGGTATGGAGAAATGTTTCATATAAACAGACAGACCCTAGGAACATGAAATGAAACTGATGGCCACTTGAATCAAGAGTCAGGACATTAAAAAGAAGCACTTTCGCACACTGCCCATAAATAAGGCATTTAATACCATAAGATGATGTGGGATTAAGCAACTTCATAAAGGATATTCATCCACAGCCACGGGCTGTGAACTGAATTGCCATATTCCCTATTCACTGTTTAACCACACTGTCTAGTATACCAGACAATGGGAGCAAACAGCAGATGGTCATGGTTAAGTAAATGGGAAATATTGGCCCACGTTGACTCACTTCTGGACATAAAATGCTGAACTTGACCATAGAAATGAACCAATACTGTCTATGGCAGGCAATGAGAAAAAGGGAAACCCCGGACAGCGAATTTTACCCATCTGAAACTCATTCTGTTGACTTAAGTAGTGAATTCACCCACAGCTTGTTCTTTCAATGAATGTTAGAGCTAATGACCTGCCGGGAGCAGTGCACAGCTCCTTAAGAATGAGCCGTCAGGAGAGGGTTATATGCAAATAGCTGCCTAGGGCCATATTGCTGCCACATTGAGGTTAGATTTCTATTTCTATGGTTCAAATGAACTTAGTAACTTGATCCACTGCAGCATTATTATTTTTTGCACCATCTCAGCTGTTCACGAAATTCTTGAAATGCAGTAATGTCGGTAGATGCCTGCACAGCTACAAGACACCTACATTTTTCTCATGCTTGCAATTTTAACATGCTGCTCCATAAACATCTACAAACAAAAGAAGCTGCATTTTAAGAAACTATACTAAAATAGCTTATGGCAGATGTAGTTAAAAAGCTGACAAATAAATTGCTGTCCTTGATATATAATTGTGTTATAAATGGCAAATCAGTGCATCTTCACCACCAGAACAACATGACTTTAAATGAATCTTGGCCCAACTTGAAATATATAAAGGTATTACTTCAAGTGCTTAAAAGTCCTCTGGTTTTAAGCAAGTCACCCAAATAATACTCTTTCCGTATCTTACCTGAAGGAATTAGGAGAGAGAGGGCTGTGGCCGATGCTGACTTAATCACTTTATTAACAGGACGTGTGGTCCGTTTTTCCCCAGACTCCCCAGAGAGTAGCCTATGTCGGGCTCGCCGCACTGCCAAGTCACTTGTGGCTTTAGGAGTAGTAAACTCTGGGCCCTCGTTGCTATTACTGCGAGTGCACTGATCAGAGAAGTCTGTAGTGCTTCCAGCTACAGTATCAATTAAAATAGATTAGAACCATAGGGAATTTCTAACAGTCTGTTCCCCTGCAGGCACGTATATGAAATCAAAGTCATGTTTACACACAGCCCGACAGTGAACTTTCCTCAGAAGCAAACCCAAGCCCTGAAGCCTTATTTATAGATGCATTTAACTAGGGGTGTTATAATCTCAACAAAATTACCATGTTTTCCTTCTGCTACAAAAACACATAATTAAGCCAAAGAAACTTCACCCCAAACACCCTGAATAAAGCTAACTCTGCTACTGTGTTGGAAGTAGCATATTTTTTTGAGATTTTTTGGGGGGAGGGGTGGTATTAAAGATCCAAACAACATGATGAAAAAAGAAGACCAGTTAGTCTACCAACAAAAGTTGGGAACAAAGACCACAACCTGTTTGTTTGCCACTTCTAAACAAGATGCTCTGTATTATAGAAGGCATTATGAGATAGCTTTTGATATTTTAACGTGGACCCGACAAAAAAGCAGTCCAGCTTTTTTATGGTTCCAAAGTGAAGCCAGCTGTTGGCCCTGTGGAACTGTGCCAACTTGAGTAACAAGCTTCTTGAGAAACAAACTCCTTACCTGCGACAGGTTAGCAAGACTGCAACTCCCTGCCACCCAGGTCTATCTATATCACCTCAGAGAGATCACTGGACATCTATGTGTGGGTTAACATCTGAATATGGTTTATTAATGTAAAATCCAGTGCATGTAGTGCCAAATTGCATTGTTGATCTCCAGACTGTGTGTGTGGTATCACCCACACTGTTCAGATCTATGTGACATGTATGCACATACTCCCTGTTCAATATGACACCTATGTATAGATGCCTAACAGCACAGAAGCATCCAGGAGGCAAAATCTTTCTACCCCATATTGTGTAGGGAGATGTTTAGAATGGCCTGCCCAGATAACAATAAGCTTAGTGCACCTAGCAGAGACAATGCTTCCATCTTGAAAGGCACATACCTGTCAGTGTTGAGCTGCTCATATTACTGACAGTTGAAGAGGGTGTTTTTAACCCATCCTCATCATCCAGTTGTAGTTCTCGCTCCACAGGTTGTTCTGGAATTGGAAGAGGGTGGCTTTCCCGTGGCTGTGTCCCATCCAGCTGTTTCTTTTTACCTTCTTCCTCAGCTGAAATGGCAAAGCGGGGCATGTCTAGAAGCCCAGAGCATCGTCGGCGGACAGTCAGAGGTGGGCTGGAGTCACTCTCTGTGTGAGAGGATTCAGACACTGAGAGATGTTTACGCAGTCTGGGGGGAAGAGAACAGAACAAACCCCAGACAATTTATTTTTCAGGAAGTTGGTGATTTCAAGATGCAGCTACTGTTAATGATATACAAGCATAATAAAGCAAAAGTCAAGAATGATCTAGTTGGAGCAAACTTTGACATGCTTATAAAAAAGGCAAGATAATTTGGTGCTATGATTTGTTAATCAAAGTGATGGTATTTCAGTCAAGACAGAACTGAAATTAGATGATTTGAAAAGACTGAAAAGCCACAAATTTCACAAATATGTTGAGCAATTTATCAAAACTTTTAATCTCATACAACCCACGCTCCCTATCAATATAGGTAGCTGTGGTTGCATTTCTTTCTATTTTTCAGTACACCAAAACCAAAGTATAAGTGGGTTTTATATTTAGGAAATAAAGCTTTCAGAAATCTAAAACCTTTTATACTGAAATTTTGTACACCAATCACAGCAGAATTGATATAGCACGATTTGAGGGTTGTACTCTATATTCCATTACCTCAGTAAGGCTAGGAGATGGTTTCACTTGCCTAAAAGTCACATTTTGAAGCAGGAACATACCAGCTAATTCCTCATACTCTTTGACACTATGCTACACAGCACTACCAATGAAAGATCCAAGTGAAGCAATTATTTGCATTGAGTACAAGTCATAAACTACTGTTTTTCCATTTAGTATCAAAAAGGGGAAGGCATGATTAATGGCCACAATAGCTGTATATATGATTTCCTCCCCACTCTTACTTTTTAAGAAATCATTCCTTTCAGCCAAATTAAGCATTTTGGTAGTTGAGTGAAGGCATTTTATTTTGATAGAACAGTTTTTTGGAGAACAGTTTAAAAACAATCTTTACTGAAACTGCATATTGTTTTCCACTATCACTGAGATTTAAGCAGAATATACAGAATTGCAGCTTGAAATATTAAGCTACCAAGTCCAATATTTAGACGTGTATTAGAAGGGAACATTGGTATTCAGCATAATCAAAAGTACCAATACGTTTCTTTAAATACATGACTGTAAAAACCTCTACACTGGTATTTATTTGGATGTTCAAGTGAGCATCCCTTTCAGACAAAAGGTAGCCAACATGGTGTCTGTCATTCAGATGCTATGGAGTACAATTTCCATTAGCCTGAGCCACCACAGTCAATTGTCAGAGAAAAGACGAGCTGTGGCTCACAACATCTGGGGAGCACTGTGTTGATTAAGACCCCTCACAAAATACTTTTTTGCTTAATAGTAAAATTCGTTGCATTATATTTGTTGTGATAAAAGTCTGGCAACGCTTCATGGAATATTAGCATATAATTAAGTTTATCTGCTCACACTCTGCTTCTTTGCCCCCACAAACATTATTTTAATCCAGAGGCAGGGAGAAAAAGTAAAGGACACCTAGCATTTGTTACGCTCACATTTCAGGAGACCCAATCACCCAGCTGCGGTCTCGACACTTCAGGCCAAGGCTTTCTAGTCTGTCATCTTTTTCCTCACTCAGGCTACGCTTGGTAGGTGGCGGCGTTTTCCTCTCTTCATGGATGGAAAGACGTTCCATACTGCTGTACACCTATAGGTACAATCAAATTGTATATCAGAATGACAACGGTCACTGATAGACTCTTTAAATCGCAGGATATTTCAGAATTCCAATTTTTAAACTGAAAAGATGGAATTGGCAATGTCCTTTAATTATCTGCTGAAGCCAACAAAAAGATGTAGGTGCCCACAAATTGCTGTTATTTCTGTAAAGTGCTTTTAAGTTCTATGCTTGCAACAGAGGTTTTGGAAAACAAAGCTTCACCAGTTTAATTAATGGTGAGGGTGTTAAGATTTCCAACCCCAGAGAAAATCTATTTCTAGAAATTCTGTAGTACAAGCTTAACCAAGAGAGATTTAAAAAAAAAAAAAAATCCTACACCCTACTGACTAATTTGCTTAGTCAATCATGCCTCAACAACTGCTTTACAATGACATTTTAAATCATTGAACAGTTAACAGGAGAGAGAGAGAGAGAAATCTGTGTTTATAAGACTGAACTCAACTGAGAACCTGATTTGCATATGAGACTGATGAAAACAACATTATTAAAAATTCACAACATCAACAGGATAGCTATTAATAAATTATCTGGATGAATTGTCAGACAACATTTTCAAACTATAATGAGCCTTTCATGCCACCCACAAGATGAATGCTGTATTATTTTTCAGAGCTCAAGACACAGGCGTGGCTACATCAGCTCAGTTTTGCACCGTGTCCCCCCAAATACTGCATCTGTACCTCATTTTGTGCCTCATCACTGAGTATTCTGGTTCAAAAGTCAAATGTCAAAATCCATTTGGATTTTTCTAGAGAGCTCCTTGAGCAGGACATAAGGCACAGGCATTCTGCTCATGCCTATTAGTATTGCTAATTATTAAGCAACCATCATGTTCTAGGATCTTTTCTGAAAATCCTGCTACGAATTTTCAATTTCCTCCTAACGTCTTTTATATTCTTCTACTGAAATAATTCCCAAAACAGGCCTGCTTATGTGTGTCATCTCTAACAAGTTCCTACCCCCACAAAGGTTGACAGAGACGGTATGTTGCTCTTTGGTTAATTCAATCCCATCAATCACAGCACAGAACTCTGTTGGGCCCAGAGTCCATTTACAAATGGGCATCTCTTGTACAGGTAAGTAATTACAGTGGTACCTTGGTTCTCAAACACCTTGGTATTCAAACAACTTGGAAGCTAGAACTGCAAACCCGGAAGTAAGTGTTCCAGTTTGCGAACTTTTTTCAGAAGCCGAATGTACTCCTTTTTGAGCGCCACGATTCCGTTTTGAGTGTTACTCTTTCTATCTGTTTTTGCTATTTATTTTGAGTTTTTGTTTTTACGGCTCTTTTGTTTTTGTTTTTGTGACTGTGTGGAACCCAGTTCAGCTACTGATTGATTGATTGATTGATTGATTGCGTGACTACAGTACATTGTTTATTGCTTTCATTTTATGGATCAATGGTTTCATTAGATAGTAAAATTCATGTTAAATTGCTGTTTTAGGGGTTGTTTTTAAAAGACTGGAACAGATTAATCCATTTTGCATTACTTTATATGGGAAAGTGCACCTTGGTTTAGAAACGCTTTGATTTTGGAACGGATTTCTGGAACAGATTAAGTTTGAGAACCAAGGTACCACTGTACCTCCTAAACAGCCTAGCTTCCATGTAAGTTATAGAGATCATACAGCTGTTCGTACTATTTTGACCACAACAGAGTTCAAATCCCATCTATTTATTAAAAATATATACCTTGCTAAACCTTGGTGAACATGAGGAAAACTGCCTAAGTTCCACATGATCATCGTCATTCGTGTCATCCTCTTCCTCAGAATCTAAATGCTGATATCGCTCGGTGCGAGCTGCAAACGAGATCACAAAATTGAGGTCATGTATTCAACAGGCAAGGAACAGTTGGCACTCTTGGGATTTACAAATAAATATCCTACTTGAGATCAGGGACTTTCCTGAGATTTACAAATTATACAAGTGGAATATAATTTGGCTTGATTCTTAGATAGTAGTCATTTTTTTCTTTCACCATCAAATTTTCATTTCTCCTGACCATAAGGTACACAAAGTTATCAAAACGAATTACAAAAGTACAGCTCTTTCAAACTTTTAAAACCAAAGATTCAAGCAGTTCTCCTGACAGTCCACCATGACTACAATAAAAAGGCGGAGTTTCAATTATTAACATCATGGTTGTAGAAATCCTGTTAGCCTGGCTGTGAACATTCAAATTACTTTTAATATAGTTTTGCTACAGCAAGAGCAACTGAAGCTACTTTTACTGTTATACCTCTGTCACACTTGCAGAATAAACAACAGATTGTCTGTTAGCTGCACTAATATTCACATCCTCAAGTAGCTGAGACAATAAATATACTCAACGCATCTTGACAACAGAACGGTGGGACCGAAAAGTGAGAACTTTTCTTAGCAGAAACCAATTCAATTGTAATTGGTAGTTTTCATAGCCATGATGGAACTTAATCATTGCATATAAGGAGCAATGGGCTAACAAGACAGAATGACAATTAGCCTAATTTTAAATTCTAATTTTGAAACTGACATCTCAAAACAACAAACCAAAATACTTAATTGAGCTGCTTGATGCATATGCTGTGCTGCAGAAGTAAATAAAATCCACCTTTTCAGGTACATATTGATTATAGTTGGCCTCAACACCAGCTGCATGCTGTATAGGAGACAGAAATGACAATTCCTATCTGGGAGGCTTAGCTTAAAAGAAAACCTGTATCTGGGTAAGGTAGACTTCTCAAGGCCTTTTGTCAGCTTTCTCAAATTCGAAGCTCTCTCTACAATAGTCTACAAATTGTCCTTTATATTACTATGAGTAGTTTAGTGCAAACCTTATAGATCAGTATGTGCAACAGATCATTCTTAGTGGCCTTGCCTATTTTATAGCATTCTCCCTGTTACTACTTCATTTCCTCATATAACACCAACTTACAATGCACAAAGTTTTACTTTCAAATCCAATCCAGCTAAAAGCTTATCATGAGTTTATCTGCACAATGCAGAAGAACCTTAATATACTCAGACTTCTGAACATTACATTGGGATCCCAGAATGACATTTTTTGCAAGGCGCAATGCAGTATGAGGCTGTATGAGTGTGTGATTTCTGAATCAGAAGGTTGAATGGGTTTTATCTGAAAGCTCAAAATATGCTCATAACTCCCTTTCATTAACAGGTTTGCAAGCTACTTACGTGCACATCTTAATACACAATATTAACAATAATACTGAAAATCATCTACAGTTAACAGTCAACTTTTTCCCCTTACTGTCAAAGTAGCTTGTGTCATCTTCCGATTCTAACTGTGGAATAAATTCTGCCTTTTGTCGGAGCAATCCATTCCAGTCCAAATCCTTGAAGAATCTGTGTTGCTTCACCTCAAAAGCACTCCCTGAAATTACAACATTGTTAGGAATTCTTAAACCATGTCATAGTAAATGAAGCCAGTAAGTCTACCCTTCGAAAAATGTTTAAACATCAGTCTACTGTTAGAACAAAGTAGAGCTCAACTGCAAGACCCAATTGCTATGATGGGAACAAGTCAGGGAATGGGGGGGAAATTGCACCATTCAGCTCTTGCTCCCCATTTGTAAGGACATATTTCTGCTGCAGAACCTTATACACTTTTAATGGCCATTCTGCCAAAGGCTGCGGAAACAGCAGATCACTGAGAAGGTTAACTGCATGGTCACCATACTCCCCCCTTGCAATTAGCAGGTTTGGGGGTTGTATTTCAGAGTTTCCCACAACCGTTTTGATAAAAATGAGTTTGTACCTGTTCCCAGCCTTTCCATAGGATTTTGTCGCAGAAGTTTACCGATGAGGTCCTGCGCATCTAGTGGTAAAGCATCATCTCCTTCTGGCCAAGCAATTTCATCTATATAAATTAGTTTGATAGGATTAGAATAGAAAAATGCAGTATTCTGCCCGGGGAATGAGACTTTTATTGCCTTCCCTGCCCCCTGCAAAGATGCAGCTCTCTGTGCTCTACAAAAGCTATTCCTAAAGGGTCAGTGGAACTTCCCAACACCTCCTGAGCCAAATAAGAAGACTTGGAGCCATTCACCAAATACAGGGAGACAACACTTTTTGCTTATAAAGGTAGGACACATACCATGGATAACTTGTCCAAATAATTCTTCCGGTGTGTCGCCAAAAAAAGGAACGCAGCCAACTAGAAACTCATACAAGATTACTCCCATGGCCCACCAATCCACAGGCTTTCCATAACCCTGCCGCAAGATCACTTCTGGAGCAATGTATTCTGGAGTCCCACACACCTGAACAAGAAGCAGGGGGAGGGGAGATAAATGAGCTATTGCATTCAAAATCACTGTTGTTCCACATAGCTCAGGGAATGAAGATTATCTTTCCTACTGGAAACATCCCAGAGAATGTAACTTCATATTAGAAAACTTAAAACCCCACACCAGAGCCAATTAGGAGTTACAAAGTTACTGCAATTATCCTGAGACGGTTCAGAAGATTTTAAAAACAAAACTTTTGTCCGTTTATAGTTGAAGCTTTCTTCATAAATAAAATGCATCCATGAAGACAACTCTTATTCCTGTTTTATTTCATTAAGAAGTCCAATAGTGCCACGGCTTTGAACAAATTATATAAGGAATTTTAACTTTCAAATGTTTGAAGATGTACACAAGGGTCATCAGCATGAATGTAGCTTTGCAGTCCAAATGGAACTGTATCTGTAACTGCCCTATACTTAGGGATCTTTAATAAATATGGATTTTATTATACCACCTGTGGATCAAAGAGATACGTGTCACAAAACCTGCAGGGCACATACTTGCTACTGGCTTCCTTAAAGAACAGCATGTGCAGTTATTTATAGATGTTTCAAAAAGAAAACTTCAAAGTACCTGCTTATCCAAGAATTCTCTGGCATCTTTCTCAATGTGTCCTTCATATAGGTTGGTTGTCAAGCTCATTAAGCCAATTTTAGAGAGGCCAAAGTCTGTCAGCTTGATGTGACCCATCGATGTTATGAGAAGACTGAAGCAAAAATAGGTAAGTGTTACTGAAAAGTAAAGCAAACTAAAGTTTTATACAATGTTATACTATTTATGATCTACCAAAACACTTGATTAAAGGTCCGTAATTTAGAGTCTTGACTGCCGCATACTATACAGGCAAACTTCCACAGGCAGAGAATTCTACAGATATACTCTTTTCCACAATGAAGGCACGCTCTTAAGTGAGGAAACACTGACCAGGGCCTCTCGTAATGATCTCAATGTGATGACTTTCAGGCTACACAGGACTGTAAAGATCAGCATGAGTATCTTTCGCTGGGCATGAAAGTGATCAGCAACATTTTAATGTCTTACTGATTCAGTTCTGAGCAACTTTGTACACCAACATTTAAAATTAAAGTTTGAGCCAAGATATCTGCTATAAAGTTGTGCCCTGTCTGCATTTTTAGCAGCTATTAAAGTATAGGCACTTCTCACTGCACAGGGACAATGGGACCCCGCAAATCGTTATATTTAAAATCTAACTCTCACTTCAAATTTAGGCAATCATGAATTGCCTAAATATATTTCAAATATATTTCACCAATAAAAGCACAGAATGACATCTGTAAAGAAAGAGCTCAGTAACAAGAACATTAAAATAAAAACTTGCCCTTGCAGGGGGGGGGGAAATGGCACACATCGTTCCTATAACTATTTTTAGCATGGACAGCTGCGACTACAGGTCCAAACATGAGAAGCTAAAAGCGTACTTGTCAGGCTTTAGGTCACGGTGGACGATGCCATAATTGTGGAGATATTCCAGTGCCAGAACAGTTTCTGCAAAATACATTCTTGCCATATCAACAGGTAAAGCTCCAATATTCTTCAAGAGAGTTGCACAATCACCTCCTAAGACACATGGTAAAAAAAAAAAAAAAAAAAGCATAAAAAGATGAGAAACATTTGTGTCAAGTCACTGTCTGTCAGCCAGATCTGATGAACGCAACGTTATAGCAAAATCTGATACACATCTATTCAGAAATAAGTTCTACTGAGTTCAATGAGGTTTATTCTCAGGTAGGTGGCTATGAGTACAAGACGGCAATATGCCAGTGCAACATTTTAATAATATCCTCCTTTATACTGGCTAAGATTTGCTCCAATACACTGCCTCTGGCATAATGGTCTGAAGCCTTGGTCTTGTGACCCTTTTGCCAGTATGAATGTGTACTACTGAGGAGCAGTTCCCGTGAGTACACAAAAGAAGAAAAGGGGTGAAAGAAAAACAGTAGTGTATTGCTGCTAGAGAGAAGGTAGCAGTGTATGTATTTACATTTAGGTGAGCACTCTCCACAGCAATGGGTATCCTATGTCAGGCTTAGCTTCTAAAGACTTTTCAAAATAGTAATACACAACAGTGAAAGCACAGGAGGAGGACTGATCTGTAGTGCTCATGGCACCACCAGCCACAATAGCTGTGCTTGTTGGGTAAAATATGACAGACCTTGCAGTGCTTAAAAACAAAACAAAAAACACTGGCTTTTGCAAGTCTCCAAGGACAAGGAGCAGCACAGAAACGGAGCAACAGATTTGCAGTAGCTTTCCTGTTCTCACTTTACACACAAAAAAGCAATGAGGATACTTCTGGTTCATCAAAAAGAGACATGAACCTCTGCTAAGAATGCTGGGGTCCAATCCACCAAGAGTTGTGCAAGTAAAAATTTTGACCTTCCCAAAAAAGAAAACTTATACAGACAACAGAAGACTGGCATTGTATGCTCCTAGGAACCCAGTCTATGAAGGGGTGAGAACCTCTCTCTGCACTAGCTAAAGTGTCTGGATAGTGCTCCACTTTGAGTGCACTTGTGGGTTTTAAAGGCATGAGTGGGAGCTGTCATGTGAGTACTCTCAAATTAAATGTGGTTAGTTGGGTAAAACCCCCTCCTGGATGTTGCACAACTTGGAATTTTAGAACACTACAAAAACTGCAAACCTAAGAAATAAGGAGACACCGATTGCAGATATTTGACTAATTTTAATTATTCCTCAAGTGACAGACTCTGCCAAGCGTCATTACACTTATTTCTGTATAGATATTACTATAGTTATTAAGGTAAAGGGACCCCTGACCATTAGGTCCAGTCGTGGCCGACTCTGGGGTTGCAGCGCGCATCTCGCTTTATTGGCTGAGGGAGCCAGCGTATAGCTTCCGGGTCATGTGGCCAGCATGACTAAGCCGCTTCTGGTGAACCAGAGCAGCACGCGGAAACACCATTTACCTTCCCGCCGGAGTGGTAGCTATTTATCTACTGCACTGCATGCTTTCAAACTGCTAGGTTGGCAGGAGCAGGGACGGAACAACAGGAGCTCATCCCGTCGCGGGGATTCGAACCACTGACCTTCTAATCAGCAAGTCCTAGGCTCTGTGGTTTAACCCACAGCACCACCCGTGTTCCTACTATAACTATAGTTATTAGCCAGCCTCAAATTCCATTGTTGTTTCCCTATGGAAGAGAAGATCGTGTAGGGTATATTCAATTCATTCCGCTGTGAACCTTCTCCAATTTCTTATTTCTTTCACATGATCCTTAAGTCAGATACTTGTACCTATGGTTTCAAGAGCAAACATGGCTAACTAGTCCATGATGAACAGGACCACCTCAAGAGAATGCCCATCTCCACTCAAGGTTAAAACCTTTGTGGCACATAGTGGATTTATTATTCCATCCTCTAAGATGGCACCTATGGGACACTTTTGAGAATACTGGAAAGCACCATGCAAGTCAGCACATATAAAATTCTCTACCACTTTCTGGTCAATATGTAAGATCATTGTTGTGACAAGATGAATTCTATGGTGATGAAACAATACCTTCCACATACTCCATAACCATGCATAGATGCCTCTTGGTTTCGAAAGAGCAGAACATGCTCACAACAAAGGGATTCTCTGCAAATGTTAGTATGTCTCTTTCCACAAAAGCTTGTTGAATTTGGTTCCTCAAAATGAGATTCTGCTTATTGATCTTCTTCATTGCAAAGCGCTGACGGGTAGTTCTGTGGCGCACCAAGAACACTGCACTGAGACAAGAAAGTTGCACTGCATTAGTGCTGCCACGAGCAGACTCCAGGAATTCTGAATCCTGCTTCTCTTATTCAGGATTCACTTATTGGATTAGATGATAAAGTTACGAAGAAACAGAAAATGAAGCACAAGGAACAACTAATTTTTCTTGCCCTGCTCCTTCTGCAATGATAAATATATTGATAAGATCTCAGTTCTGACTCAAATTCATAATGGGTGAGAGCAACAAGTCATAGTTTCTGTCTGAGCTCTGTGTAATGTTCATCTATAAGAAACAGGACTTCTATAATCAAATATCATTTTCACGCTTATCATTATATCATTATCTGCCTGTGCACTAATATTAACATTTTCCAATTCTTTTGAATAATCAGACCAATTTCCTTTTCTTTCAGAGAGACTGCTGTGTCACACTACATACAGAATATTTCACAAGTAACTGGGGAAAAATTATCAGCACAGCATAACAAGAGTAGCTGATCAACTCATCTCCAGCCCGTTATAAAATGTTTAGAATACAAATATATATGAAATATTTTAAAATCTTACCAAGTTAAAAAACAATTATTGAAAAGTTTCAAGCAAAACTGTTGAATATGTCCCCCCCTCCCAAATTTAGTGATCAAAATTAATTTCATACTTTCCCCCTATTTTATTCAGGGCCACAGGGAACAAAGAGTAGTGGAACTTCTCAATGTTTGAGCTGAAACAGGTGCAATATGGGATCTTCAAACATGTTTGTTTAACTTTAAAGCAGTTGTGGGGGGGGGCTGAATGTGCTTCTACTCTGGGGATAGCACAGAGAGATCACGAAAACAGCACAGAGGGGCAACATGGTTTCAATCAAATCTGACAAACTTACTTTCCCTCAGCAGCGGGTTTAAAGTACAAATATCAGGAGCTATAGCTACAGATCTCCTGAATCACTGTCATTTATGACTCACGGTTAGACTTTAAATGAATTTCTTTTAATGGCTAGACATAATCTTATATCCTTACCCATATGCACCATTGCTGATTAGCTTAATTGTTTCAAATTCCTCTTCAGATGGAGTTTTCTTGGCTTGCACAGCGGCTCCCCGACTCTGAAAACACCAGAAATAGTTTTTACTCTCCTTTTAATGTTAATCTTTTAAAGATACATCTATTTAAGTCTAAAGCCAATCACAACCAATTCTGCTTTGGAAGCATCTTTAAATGGTTTTATTGTGCTTCTAAAATCTCTATTCTTAAACTTTGTTCTACCTGTTTTATCTCAACAATTTCACATACACTTTTGTAGCTCTTTACTGATATTATCCAGAGAAAGACTGGAGCAATTCTTACTGTTTCTGACTGAAACACATCATGTATGTCCATGCATTGGGGGGGGGGGGGCGGTAGAAGAGTTTTAAATTTTAATCTCCTTTTTAAATATAGAGCATTCAGGTATTCTTCATGAACAGAAATGATTATATCCATGCACAATTTAGACTTTAATAATACCCCATTAACACAGAATGGCTTTATTACAGACCTGCTATTATATGATTTAAAGTGATCCTTTAACTCAGTACCTTTCCCTCAGTAGAATCATCTGTCTCTGGAGTGTCTGGACTATCAAAGCTGTTCAGCTGGGCCATTTCTGGGGGGAAACCAGAAATGCACACTCTTAGGATATAATAGTATGCAATATGGTGATCACATACCTAGTTTCTTCACCCACATGCAAGCTAAGACACACGGTTCTCCATACTCAAGAGTACATGGCCAAAATTTGAAGGCGTCAGGTGGAAGAAGGTGGTGGTTCATAATATTTTTTCATAGTAGGATTCTTTAATCAAAAGTTTCTCCAGAACATTTAAACAAACTAATTGCAAAGTGTGTGTTTATTTAGGGTTGAAGCGATAATTTCACAATTTTACAAAAGTGTCCATTTCATCTCAAAGATTCTGATGAGCAAACAGTACATCAGAAATGTCACCATTTACCTGGAAGCTGGAGAGCACTGAATGCTGAAGATGGAAAATACGTCAGTCAAAGATGTGCCACCCAGGGCCACGCCACACATTATGATGTTACTGTGTACACTGCATGCACCCGTAAAGGAAACCATCTTTGGAAATACTTTGTGGTCACCTGGTGCTAACTGTAGCTCTCACTCACTATGTAATTACTGTATATAAACAATTTTTTTTTAAAAGCAGTTTACCTCTCACACTTAATACACAACCACTTTATTTCTTAATGTGTGAATCAGCCCTCAGACTAAGCTTGCAATATTATACTCACAAACGCGGAAGTAAGTTCCATTGAACTCAGTGGAACTCACTTCTGAGCAGACATGCATAGGATTGCACTGGAGGTAACAAGGAGGCCTTCTGTTTCTTAACCTACTTGTGCTCTACATAGTCCTAAGAAAGCAAAGTGAAAGTCCTCACCCTCCAGGGGATCCCTGGTGAGTCCCAGCTGGCAAATAATATAACGAGGGATGTCACATTTAATTCCTTCTCCTTCCTTGGCATGGCCTTCAGCAGCTTCTAGCAGATGGTAGAACTCTTCAGGATCAAACTCCTAAAGCACAAGAATACAAGAGGAGAGTGGTTAATTTGGTTCCCAAAGCAAAAGACTATAACTCTGGGTGGTGAGATATTTTAAGAATGATAAGAATAAAGATGCCATTTACAAACACTTTAAACATGTGGGTCCTTCTACATTCAAGTTATGAACTGGATTCAGCAGCCAACAGCTCATCTTACACTGGTACAATATGCACAGCAATAAGACTGTATATTGCCTTGTGTAAAAAAGCAACCCCAGTCAACGATTATTGGGGATTACTGTGATTTTTTTACTTTGGAAAATTTAAGGCAACACAGAAAAGGGGCAGGAAGAAGAAGCGATTATACACATCAGAATTATAACATCACATCGAGTATTTCCTAGCATAATAAGCAGGGAGAGCAAATAATGTGAGCTTGACATTTTATCTTTTCATAATCACAGTAACATTCATTCATCACCCTATTCCCAATAATTAGAAAGGAAAGAGACAAAACAAGCCCTTTTATTCCCATTCTGTGGATGGGGACAGTTACATAAAAGTAGCTTGTCCAAGCCTTTGCAGGAAGTGTAGCAGGCTGAGGCCCATCTTTAGCAGGCCCATTCTCTATCCACTGAGAAATGTACCTACAACTGACCTCAAACTGCAGTGTTTAATCTGAAAGCATAAGCCAACAAGAAAGAAGGGTGGTGCACAAAACCCATAAAAGGACTGTTAGGACATAATATACAGTGCAATACTAGGAGTCTATATTGCACTAAAAATCTGTATAAATCCCATAACCCAAGATTCAGTGATGAGAAAAGATATCTGAGGATGAAAAAAAATGACAATACAGTATATCACAATAAAGTGAGTAGTTGACAAAAATCAAGGAAGGAATGAAGAGATTAATCCAGCAGATTTGTGCAAATTTAAAACCCCCATATAAAAAACCACAGCTTTTAGAAGTGCACAAGTAAATGAGCAATATGTTCAATAATTTTATTTTAGAAGTCAATCACATTGCTGGAAGTGTATCTTTTGTATGAAACAACCTGAAGTAATCGATTCTGGGCATTTAAGACTTCATCTATCTGTCTACGGTGCTCATAAGGTTAAGGCAAATAAAACCAGATGCTGTTTTGTTACAAGAAATCAATAGTAGTGAGAGTAAGACACCTACTACTAAATTTTATATTCATAATAGATAATGTGAAACTATCACTAGGATTACATGGTATAGTAAAGTGAGCCACAAAAATTATGGATATATAAAAGAGGTTGGATACTAGAGCAACAGCTAAATTAGAAACGTCCTGTACAGTGGTGCCTCGCAAGACGAAATTAATCCGTTCTGCGAGTTTCTTTGTCTTGCGGATTTTTTCGTCTTGCGAAGCATGGATGCACCCTGGTACTGTATTATAATGGGATAGCGGGCAAAGCACAAAGCGGGTCGCTCCCCAGCAGGAGGAGTTTCCCCAGCCTGGAGGATCTGTTGCCGGGAAGAGGCAAAGACACCCCCTCCCACCTCCGCACGAAAACAGCCCCCCTTCCTCTGTCGCCAAGCCTTGCTGCGTCCCACATCAAAGCCCCAGCCCGCTCCTCTCCCTCTCTCTCCACGAGGTGCCAAAGGAGGTTCGAGCCCAGGAACTGAGGGCGGACGCACGAAGCACCCGGCATGGACTCTCCCTTGCTCCCCCCGTTACCTTGCGCCACGCCGCCGGGCTCCCCACAGTCTCGGCAGCTGCTCCCGGCTTCTTCCCACCCCCGCAAAGGCGCCTTCGCGGCGGCCCAAGCGCAGTGGATGCCTCCTCCTCCTCCTCCTTTGTCCCGCCTCCTCCTGACTTCGCGCAGTTAGGGCAAAATGGAGCAGCCACGTGGGGAGGGAGAGAGAGAGAGAGAGAGGCAGAGGCGGCGGCGGCACAGAGACCCAACCAAATCCGCTGGATCCCAGCCCACCTGCCTCCTCTGTGCCCTCTCCAGAAGAGGATCCCTCTGGAAAAGGTAGGTCGCTCCCTCGCTTGCTCCCTGCCAGCCCAGTTCCCGCTTCAAAAGGAAACAAACTCGCAAGACGTTTCGTCTTGCGAAGCAAGCCCATAGGGAAATTCGTCTTACGAAGCACCTCAAAAACCGCAAAACCCTTTCGTCTTGCGAGTTTTTCGTCTTCCGAGGCATTCGTCTTGCGGGGCACCACTGTATTTATAATCTGGGATCTTGTCACATTATTTACATGACTGTCACAACAGCCTTTGGAATTTATTACTCAGATCTCTGAGATGTTACTGCATACACCTGCTTCCATTCTCTTTTCAAAAAAATGAAGGAAACTGGTACACATTGCAAATCTTATCACCTAATTTTAACTAGTCCAATTTAAGACCAGTCCAATTAAGAACCTTCCAGAAGCAACCTTGTTTAGACATGGGGGAGGTGTCAAATGGCAGAAGAACAATTATTTATTTGTTCATGGTATTTAAATATCACTTTTCAGATGGACTTCACACACAAGCACCATGATATGAACACATCATAGTGACCAACTTTTTGAAGAAATGCATTACATTTTGTTCCACATGTACTACTCTGAAAGTGCACTTTCCCCCAAATGTTTAATCAAGTAAACAATGCTTTATTTTTTCTACAGCAAATGAACACAGTTCATTATTAGTTAAATAGGATACTTAGATATAGCTGTGATCATTGGCATGGATATAATGTGACATACATTGGATTTTTTGTAATTGAAAACTAATAAAAAATATATCTATCTATCTATAGATATAGATAGATATATAGATGATATATAGATATATAGATATAGCTCTGGTCAAATAATGCAGTCAGGATCCAAAGATTTGTAAACTGGCAGACAGGTGGGCTATAAATGAAATAAATAAATTCCATGCACCAAGATGACTTTTGGCAAATACACAGCAGTCCTCCGTACTATAGTCTGAAATTTGAAATGGTTGTCTACCATTCAATGCCCCCACTTGGGAGTCAGCAAGCATTGTTACCATTACTCATATGTATCAAACAGAAACATCAATAAACAAATAAAATTTCAGATGAGAGAAAAGGCCCAACAAGTACAATGGCATCATAGCAAAACAAACATAATGTTCTTTCTTATTATGTGCTGAATATGGAAGGCAATGATCACTGCTACAACATTAATCAGACAGAGGACCTTAAGGCAGTACAAACTGCATTAACTGATGATTCCCCAGAAACTACTTGGAGACACACTCACCACAGATGAATACTTGCCCTACTGCCCATAACTCCCCCTCTGTTGCATGTAAGTGCCCTGTTGATTGCCACCTCACCTGGGACTCTGCAGGCCCACAGCTGATTTTACCTGCTTCAGTTCAAGCACCCCATTTTAACAGGACTTCACATATTGTTAACTGCGGGAGCTTATCAACTCAGCTAAACTACAGCCATTACTTCCATTTAGTATTACAGCTATTGCTATATATATGTAAGTATGGTAGGGGCTGGCATGCAGCGGGAAACGTGTCTAGCAAACATCTGGAGTCTGCTTCCTTGAAGAATTCAGACCTAGACATGCACCTGGCAAGGGAGTCTTTTAAGTATGAAATATACTGCATTTTAAAGACTGTAATTGGACTATATGGTCTATAAGAGCACTGCCTGCTCTAGTTCTAAAATGTAAAATTCTAAGGTGCTTAATTAATTAATGTTGCTTAATTAATTAATGTTGTACAAGGATTTTTTTTAGGAAAAATTTCCTAATAATTAAACTAGTTGGCACAGTTAGTATCCGTTTTGAGACTTAGCAAGTTTTCCTATATCACCATGCTTCTATGGACATGATCCACAACCTATAGAGACCCTTTATGTGCATTCATAAATTTGCAATACATTCCAAAACTTGCAGTTTCTCATCCTAAACAGCTTCTCCAATGCCACAGCCTAACACATGCTTGGAATTACCCATGTTATCCAAAGTGACTTGCCATGATGCTGTTCCAGGAGAGAACAATCAACTCTCCTGCTGGACATGAAGAGTCATTGCTCGGTCCTCTAGCCTGCATCTATTATCATTATCTGTGCATAATGACTACTTAAAAACTGGTAAGGTCTATTCTGCAGAGAAACACTTAAAACAACGTAATAGCCAGTGTACTTCTATAGAACTATGTACATCTCACAGAATCACCAAGTCTTTCCTAATGTATGCTCTTTCAAAGCCTATCTTGTTGTATGCGTTATCAGTTGGTAAAATCTGTTAAGATTCCACTGGAATTACATTTCATACTCATCAAACAATATATTGCTACACCTCCTAAAAACGCTTTTTACTTACCAGACATTCTAGCAATCGTGCTGGCCGTGCAATGATTATCATCAACTTCTTCACCAACTGGGTAACAAATGCCACTTCTGAGCTCTCTGATCGCTCGTGAGCCTGTGGAAAGGATGTCACATCATGGTTTAAACAAAGAATTGGTCCTTCATAAATCAAGTAGAGTAGCTATCATCAGCTATTTAGATATAATTCACTGAAGGCATGATAGAAGAAAGGCAGCCTTTTCCTTTTTTCAAGTTCTGTGTTGCCAAAGTTTTGACACTAAAATATTCTCTGCCAATTCACAAACAATATTGCAGAAGGTTTATTCACAGTAAACTCAATGGAAACTTTTTAAAGGGTTTTTCTTTCTTTCAAAAAAAGAGTGTTAATTAATTATACATTGATTTTTTTTTCTATGCCAAAATAGGTTTTTATTTCAAGATTTACTTGACATTGACTTTTCTTTGTTATTTTTTTCACTTCCACTCTCAAAGATATTCTATTTTATTTCTTCTTCCATGAAGACATTAAACAAACTGCAGTGCACACAAAAATAGGCCCAAAAGAAAATAGTAAGCCGAACAAGGTGTTTATAGAGCTGCATGCAGAATGCCATTAATATTCTATTATTAATGTCATAGTACAAATAGTATCTATACATTATAAAGCCACATGGACTGGTTCAGTCGAATGTTTTTATTTGCTGATTGATGACATAATATTCAAACACTGGGACAGTCAGGATTTTGTTGGCCCACTAAATCTTCTATACACATTTTACAAGAAAAGAAAAGAATATTTTTTTCCCATCACCCTAGCTCAATACAATAATAGCTATACAAAGAACATGTAAGACATAGTTCACTCTTCAAGCTCATAGTATTCCAGAGAAATTAAACACAACTACAGGTATGTTCACTGGAATGATAAATAATACTCAGAAACAGGTTTCAAAGACCATGTGGGGGACCCAAAAAAAAGTAACCTGAGCTTTTTAGCAGCTTGCAGGCACAAGCATTTAATCAAGAAATGTGCAGGTAACTACCAGCAACAAAGAAATTGCTTGCTAACATTCACTGAAAAGAAGTGAAAATTCATACACTGGCAAGTAGTAAGAAAGCATTGGCATCACTAAGGAATGTGGAAAAATAAGATTGGCACAAACTGCAAACAGAGACCACTGTATGCATTTAAGAAGAGACATACACACCCTGTTGTTTATGGGGAAATTACCAACTACTTATTTTGGCTCACATATTAGAATGACTGTTTGGTATATAATTCTGTTTACAAATTTGGATCTAATTCTGCTTACAATATCTGTTTAGAGTATGCATGCACAGTACATAAGCCCTTCACTCAACATGTCACAGGAAAGATTTCAAATCTCTTAAACTAACGCAATATATAGATACATATTGCAATGCCAAGTATTTCAGAATTTGTAATTCACATTCCATTAAAGGAAACTGTACAATTCCTTTAATTGATTTAGTTTGGATTTTGCAAAAAAAAAAAAAAAAAAAAAAAAAAAAAGGTTTTCAAAACCATTCCTCCTAATATATAAACTCATTGAAACATAATATGAGGTAGTAGGATTATTCAGAAAGGAAACCAATGTTTTAATTACTGAAAACAATTTTCATAGACCAACAAGGACAAGCTTTATTTAAAACAGATTTTAAGAAGTTTGCCATGCGATCATGTCCATTTACTTTAATATAAACGTTCAGTAACTTTAAAAACTGCTATATCTAGAATTAGATTGAAAGTTTTACTACAACTTGTAATTTGCTCTGAGTATTGAAAAGTTAAGCTATGTAGAAATTAAAAACACAACAGTTAGAAACAAGATGACATAAACACAAAAATGAACACAACTTGTAGCAGCCACTCAGCCATGATATCTGCACAGTGCTGCAGCTCCAGCGTCCTTAGTAAAATCGTTGTTTCTTGTTTCCGTATTTCATACAACAGCCTCGACATCTCTCCAAATGTCTTGTTTAGAAGACATCCCACTTTTATTGCATCTTCAGTGAATAGGTTATATGCCAAACAACTGCCTATCGTTTGCCTCCCTTCCCTTGGTATGATGCATGCCATCTAATTAGCAGCTCCCAATGACAACATGCTTGTCTGAAGGTTGCGGGTGTCATTTCAGGTCCCCCCGCCTCCTTGAGGGAAGGGGGGGGTAACCACAAGGGCTATGGGCTGAAGCTTGTGTCATTTGTTTATAGAAACGAAGTCATTTCCAGTGACATATGTACTGGAGGTAGCAATGGGCAATTTACAAAGTGATTCCCTTATCTGAAAGACTCATCCGTCACTAACTGTAGCCACTGGGGCATGAAATTAAAATCACTGTCCTCCCCTGGGGTTAAGCAGGACCAACAGCAGTGATATTCAAGTCACAACTCTGTAATTGAGCTAATATGCTGATATACCGTATTTTTCGCACCATAGGACGCACCGGACAATAGGAAGCACTTTGTTTTAGAGGGGGGAGAACAAGAAAAAAAATTCTCCCCCTCTCTGCCCAGCGCCCCTTCAGCGAAGTGGCAGGAGGCGCTGTGCAGAGAGGGGGAGAACTTTCCCCCTCTTGTTTTCCCGCTCTAAAACAAGGTGCCGTTTAAGGTGCATTCAGGCGGCTACCTGCTCTTTGGGGCTGGCGGGGGAAAGGCGCAGCGGAGAGGCTCCTGCCATAGCCGTGCGTCACCTCTCCAGCCGGGAGAGGGTCGCGGAGCTATGGCTTCTTTAGCCACGCGCGCGCTCTGCCGGCTGGAGAGGTGACGCGCGGCTATGGCAGGAGCCTCAATAGCCGCGCATCACCTCTCCAGCCGGGAGAGGGTCGCGGGGTGCTTCTTTAGCCCCGCGCGCGCTCTCCAGGCTAGAGAGGTGACGCGGGGCTGTAGAGGCTCCTGCCATAGCCGCGCGTCACCTCTCCAGCCGGGAGAGCGCACGCGGGGCTAAAGCAGCCCCCCGCGACCCTCTCCCGGCTGGAGAGGTGACGCGCGGCTATAGAGGCTCCTGCCATAGCCGCGCGTCACCTCTCCAGCCAGGAGAGGGTCGCGGGGCTATGGCGTCTTCGCTCCATAGGACACACACACATTTTCCCCTTCATTTTTGAAGGGAAAAAAGTGCATCCTATAGAGCGAAAAATACGGTAGATCAAGCCAGCCATACAAGAACCAATGCACTTAAACCCTATTAAGAACAGCAACTTTAATCGGGATTTCAGGTTAAGTGGGCAGCACAAGCAACTACTGATATAAACTTACTAACACCTCTGCGGCTTTGCTGTATCTACAAGTTTTTCAATTGTTTCTTCTTTCTTTGTTTTCAAAGGCAAATGTGTATGCATTTCATGCTTTCTAGTAATTCAGTGGGAAGGTTATTACTTTTCTTAATTCTCAAATTTTATTATCTTTCAGTTAACAAAGCTAATTTCAATGCATATATAGTAAGTATTTGTTTCCAAAATTCTGACTCATGTATTTTCATAAAATGTAATCAAATTCTAGTTGCATTTCCCCAAACTTTCAAATAAATCCTATATAACAACACAGTTTTAGAAGAAAAGGTTAACTGTTCAGTCTAAATCAAGCAGGGCTTGAGAACTCATGACCCCCCCTGCCCAGATGTTGTCAGACTCTACCTCCCATTAATTCCAGCCAGCATGGTCAGAGATGATAGGAGTTGTAGTCCAACAACATCTGGAGGGCTAGTTTTCTCACCCCTTAGGATGGATCCTAAGTGCTGCTAGTATGAGCAAAAAATGGTTTTCGCTCATGGGAGAAGAGACCCCTGATTTCTGCTGATTCTCTCCTCTAGCTGCAGCCCTCCTCCCTCTCAAAATCCCCCCAAGTTACTTCCAACTGTCTCCCCACCTTGAAGGCAGGGAAACAATATTTTGCAAGCTTTTGACTACCTGCCGTTCTCAGTTTCCAAACTGAAAAGATTTCCATTTGTAGTAAATGGTGTTTGGGAGATTTTACAAATGCTAGATGCAGTCCCACCACAATCAAGTGCTTTCATCTATGACTGATTTCAGCATATGTTTAGGACTTTCAGTGAGACCTAGGAATTAAGAGTGCCTAACTTAACTGGACTGTATTCGTTCTTCTTCAACCAAGAATATAGTACACCTACATGGCTGATTTTTTCTACAATTGACTGGTTTAAAATGAACCTTGAGTTTGTGAGAAACAGAGACTTTGTTATGAGAAATCTGGGGTGTATCAAGTCATAACAGAAGGTAGACTATGCAGGAGGGTATTTACATAATAAACTTGGAGGCCAGTATTTTTAGAGCAAAGGAATAAGAGGCGGGGAAATAGGAGTATCTCGCTTCTCTTCATAACAGGAATCCTACAGACTCCTTTCAGGTACATTTATTTATCCTGCTCCTTTCAGGTACATTAACATTTATCCCAAATATATTTCTTCCCACTACCTAATCTTCATGCCTTCTTTTGTAGAGGTGGTGAACTGAAACCAATTTTTTTTGGGGGGGTGGGAATTAACAAGTACCAGCTCCTCCTGACAACTCAAATCTCATTGGCTCCCCCTGTAGAAGGACAGTTCAGAAACAAAGGGAGGTTAATAAATATAGATCTGGATAAATGTGGTAAACTCTACTCATTTATTTATGGCACAACACCTCATTACATAATATTCACTGGGTGTCTTGTGATAGTTAAAATATAAACAATTTAAATACAAAATAAAACAAAAACATAACATCAAAAGCTACTTAAATCTAACAGATAAACTGAGTTTCACACATTAGGTATAAATAATCCCCTCACTATTTGAATGAAGCAAATGTTTTCATCTCCATTTAGATGGGCTGTGGCTTGAATTAACTGGGGTGGGGTGTTGCTCTGAAGCACCTGTATGGTGCATTCTGTTTGCCCCTGTCCTTTGTGGATGTAGCCTGCACTATGTGGAGGGTTGCCATGTGAATTATTTCAGGTTACAGCAAGGCAGGCTGAAGCTGATGCCCTGTGAATTAAATACTTACATCTTGCAGGAGCTTCTCAAGGTTTTCCTGCAACTCATAAAAGTACCGAGAAGTAATAAGTCCTTCACGTGATTTATCCAAGCAGTCTCTGGCCAATTCAATAACTTGATGGTGAATGAAACTTAGGACCCCATCTGCTAGCTGTAGCACGTTCTCTGGTGCGCTGGATGCAATAAACTCGGCCAGCCGTTCCTCCATCTGGGCTGTGGCCTAAACAATGTAGAAGAATAGTTACAGGCATTTTGCTATGAAAATATCTGCATTTGAACTGAAGTAAACATATCAAATCTAACTCTTGGGTTTTGTTTGAATGTTTAGGAATTTTGGCTACAGAGCCTGAACAAGAGTTTTCCTCCATCACCACCATTCCTATTTTGAATGCTTCAGTGTCATGAAGTTGAAGCAATTTCTAGGTGAAAGGTGTACTAATTTAGAATGCACACAAATAAATTTCAAGTAAACTAGAATACCCTAGGTGTAAAACAGGTTGAAATACACAGGCTAAACTACATATTAGGTGGGGCAGATGAAATAAAATATTTCACAATGTGTAGTTTGGCCCTTTAGATGTTCTTACTTCAATATAACTATGCCTTGATTTCGATCAGAGCAGCAGCTGTGGAAGTAGGAAGTGGGGTGTGGTTTTTTCATAAAGAGGAAGAGGGAAGTTTAGCCTTCCCCCTCATCTCTATCTCCCCAAAGTTGCTATTTGTCCTGCAGTAGAAAAACTATGAGTGGTATCCAACTAGGTTTTACACAGAGTAGACCCACTGAAAGTAATGGATAACTTGGTCATGTTCATTAATGTCAACAAATCCACTCCCAAGTGGTTGAATACCACTTTAAGTTCAATTAATGAATGTCCTACGAATGTGTGGTTGGCTCCACACATCCTTCCTGGGAAGGATGATGTCCATAAAGCCACAAAATGGTAAGATCCTCCTGCAATTTGTTTATCTTACACATTAACCTGGGATGTGGGTGGTGCTGTGGGTTAAACCACTGTGCCGCTTGGGCTTGCCGATCGAAAGGTCAGTGGTTTGAATCCCCACGACGGGGTGAGCTCCAGTTGCTGTGTCCCAGCTCCTGCCAACCTAGCAGTTTGAAAGCATGCACTGCAGTAGATAAATAGGTACCACTCCGGTGGGAAGGTAAACGGCATTTCCATGCGCTGCTCTGGTTGTGCCAGAAGCGGCTTAGTCATGCTGGCCACATGACCCAGAAAAACTGTCTGAGGAAGCGGACAAACGCTGGCTCCCTCAGCCTGTAAAGCAAGATGAGCGCCGCAACCCCAGAGTTGTTCGCGACTGGACTTAATTGTCAGGGGTCCCTTTACCTTTACCTTACACATTAACCTAGATATGTATGTTTTTCCATACACAGAAAATAGTCTACAAAACAACTGGCAGAATGTGTTTTGTGGAGTAAAATAATTTAACTACATTTAAAACAGCAAAACAATGCTCCAGCCTACAAAAAATTATGCAACAATGCACTTGACAGTCTCTACTGTGCCGTATGTGTTGTTTCTTTCCAGTCCAACCATGGCACCAAAGATATGGCCCTTTCAGATGCAGACCATGATAGGAGCTTATATTTACCATTAAAACAAAACAAATGTTTTGCATCACAAGTCATTAAAACTTTAAAAGTTTCCCTACATATATGAGGGCAAGATGACAGTGTTTTGCTAGATTTTTTACATAACATCTACAGTTTCAGTATAAGTGCAATATAAGTTTGATTTCATGGGGGTCTGTTTTTGGGGGTCTGTTTTTTAATTTTCATTTTAAATAAACAGTGCCTCAATAAATGGAATGAAAAATAAATTTATGAAAATGGTTCTTACCTTTGGAAATCTTTCTTTGTATACATGGTTCATCATTACTATTTCACTATCAAAGGACACTGGAGAACGGCCAGGACTAGGGAGAAAGTTAAGAATGTTAAAGAATGTGGTAGGTAGTGTGATTGTGCCATATGTGCAAACTACAGTCATCACTACACTGATGTAATTACACATGAATGTGTGCACAAGCACATAAAAGGTTAAGGTATATCCTTTACCAAAGTTTCTCTCTTGCTACCTCGGACAAATATAAACAACAGCAATGCTGCTATTGCTGAAGAAAGAATATGCCCACCCCTTAGTTATGTATAGGTTGGAATATTATTAGGATTTTCTTTTGCAATCTGAGTCATCTGTGTGAGGCCAACTATGCACAAACAAATAGTGTGTACTTTTGTGCATATTTACACTGAAAATTCACGAACAGTAAAGACTCAATTATTTAACCAACTGGGGGAAAGGAACATTGGTTTCTGAGCTGTTAGAAAACGCAGTTGTTAAAATATGTACTATGAAGTTAATTTGAGTTACTTTGAGTTCATTGTATAAAAGGAAGATTAAAGTTTTTAAACTGAAAGTGAATTTACATGCTAGCAACATACTGGGTTAGACCACTGGTCCGCTTGGCTCAGTACTGGCAGCACTGACTGGCACTTCTCCCATGCTAGACTAAAGAAACCAGACATTGGCTTGTCATGCTGCCCAAACCCAGGCTTGGTTTCCTTTCTTTGACTATGGGCTGTAAGGTATGAACAAAGCTTCGTTATCATTCATGGTTTGTTCAGATGGGGAAGAACAAACCATGAGCTCAGGTCCTGATTTTCAGGACAGATTTCACGTAACCTGTTTCCTCCTTAAATGAGGGTGGGGGAAGATTACTATTGAGGCATTTTACCCAATGTGATTTGAATTTTCCAGTAGTTTTGCATTGTCTCCAAAAAATAGTGGCGACAGGAGTCTGCTGCGAGGCCAAATGTGTTCCGAAACCACTGAGCATGATGGATAGATAAGATAGAGAGTTATTTATTTAATATACCACCTTTTTCTTCCAAAGAGCTAAAGGTGGTATAAATAGTTCTCTTCCTCCCCGTTTCATCCTCACAACAACCCTGTGCGGTAGGGTAGGCTAAGAGATGCTGACTGGTCCAAGGTCACCCAGTGAGCTTTATGGCTGAGTGGGGATTGGAACCGTAGTCTCCCAAGTCATAGTCCAACACTCTAACCATTACGCCACACTGGTTCTCAGATTAGAGATTAAAATACGTCATACTGGCATGTAAACCAGGTGTTACAGCAAGAAAATTCTGTTGATCATCATACCATGGCTTGAAAGAATATATTTTAAATTCTAACAGGGTACACAAACAGCATGATTTCCTTTCCTTTCATCACCACAGAACAGAAGCCAGAATGTAATGCTATGACTCATTCTATCGTTAAGTAGCCTTTAAGGGAAAATGAGGTAATGCAGATAGAAATTACACTGAATTCCTTGATTAACTATAGCAAATTAGAGCCACGTTTTCCTTTTTTGGTTTTATATTTATAATATGTTGTCTTTTCCAGTCCTGCATAAATGTAAATAATAATTTAGTAAACTATAATGTTGACAAATGCTTCATGTATAAAGCATAAAGACAAAGTATTAGCATAATTTACAAGATTTCAGCTAATGGTTACATCAATCATGGGGAAGCCAATTTTTAAAATAAAAAGTACACAAACTAAACTTCCACCAACTCCTCAGTTTATTCTCTGAGAGCAAGGTTGTGGGTTTGAGCTCCATGTTGGGCAAAAAGTCTCCTGCATTGCAGGGGGTTGGACCAGATGACCTTTGTGGTCCCTTCCAACTCCACAACCCTATGATTTTTATGACTACCTTGGATTAGAAGCTTAATTTATACAATAATGATCACTATCAGCTGTCTTTAGAAAAAGTTATAGGAACAAAAATAGCTTACATTTTAAAAAATACCAATAGATTAAATTTACAAAGATTAATGTTTGACATGTTTTAGTACTGGTTTATCAATCAAATATAGCACTCTACCTACAGATTGGACAATAGTCATAGGAACAGTGGAAGTGTTAAAGATGTAAATAAATAGATGGACAACAGAGTCTCTTCTCCAAACCTTAGAACAACTAAACATACTAGTAGCTATCCAGGCTAGCAATAAAACTGGCATTAGAAATAAAACTTGTCAAATTAAATGACTACTTGATTGTGGAAAGAGTGTGATGAAGCATACTGCATGATTGGCTTTAGCCTGGGAAACTACAAAGAAGTGTCTCATCTGTAAGAAGTGTCTGATCCCAGGGAGTGAGTAGTTTAGTGGCTTGGGGGACAGAAATTAAGATGCCAGGGAGGAGCTGAGTAGGTTGTCGAAGAAGCGTCCCACCTCTGTGGCACTGGACAGCCTTAGCCTCACACCACCTACTATGGAACCACTTCTCCCTCTTAGTGATGAGCTTTCCCCCTCTGGAGTGGCAACTGAGAGTAAGTCTGATGCTGAGGGTGTCTGGACTCCATTTCCATGGACACAGACACCAGTGCAGACGCAAGCCAACTCATTCAAAGGAATGTCCATTCTTGGGACTCCAGCTGTTTGATGCACTAATTGCTGTGGCTGCCCTGTTCTTCATTAGGAAGGTGCAGAGGGCATGTTACTTATTGGATCAACATATTGGCTTGTGTTTATTACCTTATGTACCGATCTCATTTGAGCATTAAAGCCTTTAGCATAACCACAGCTGCCAGTTAGAGCTTTTCCATCTGGCAGTGAGGGCCAAGATCATTGCAAGCAGGTTAACACAGGACAAGCAGCACTACTCATCGGATTAGAAGAGTGGGAAAACAAGACATTTTCTTTACCCAGTACTGGGACATAAGGGAACTTTCAAGTGAAGGGCACTGCATCCTAAAAATCATTAGTTCGTACCAGCAAAAAGATGCAAAATGGCAACTGAGAGGTTTCATGATTCTAATGTGGCTGTGCTGGGAAACCATGTTGTGCTTGGTTTACACAAGGAGTTCCTTTTGCTGTTTTGTTGCTGCTGCAGTGGAGTGGTTATTCTTGCAAGTGTGAAGCAGAAAACTAGGCAGGTGAACCAGATTGCTGATGCCAGAAGTAGAGTGTGAGGCTCACCTGAGGCTGCGAGATCGGGGGCGCATTGCTGGAGAATGCCGCCCTTCCTCATCAGTGATGCTCTCTGTGCTGAAGTGCTTTGTCAAGAAATGGAGTTCATCTGGTGTTGGCTGATAAGGCAGTTGGTGCAGCTTCTCCTGAGATGAACATGATGACTAAGAACAAAGTATATACAAGGGAACACTTAATGTGAGGCACAAGACTTAACATAGATGAATACACGAGTTCTTTCGTTTCAAGAGGTAGAAGAAAATGCTTATGAATCTTCAAGCTGTCATTGGTGAATTCCTTTAGTGAATAACTATTCCTGCAAGAATTAACCATTTTTCTTCACGTGCTTCATCAAACCACTTGCTGGCAACCCCTGCACTGAACAACTGAATGTAACAAGATTTATGTTTGTTCACCACCCTGAAATCATAATGGGATGAAGGGAGGCATAAAAGTATAAATATTAAATTAACTGAAGTTTTCTATAAAAAGATGAGGCTATCCATAAAAAGTGGGGGGTTACTAATTTGCAGTGCTCTTCTTTTGTGTGAGCATGCAATTTTTTATGAATAATATTTTCAAAACGTGCTCTTAGTAGGTTATTACTGTCTCACTTAAGACAAATTACATAAAAACAAGGTTTAGTGATACAGGGTGGAAATGTGGGGTAGTGGGTGTGGCTGCATCTATGCTGTAACTGTCACAGGATTAATCGCTTTTAAGTAAAGGTGCAAGATGGCAGTACTGGCAATTAAAACATCTGTTAACAACTTTCAGCCTGAGGTACTAAGTGCCTCAGAAAACCCTGCATTACTGGAGGACGTAAAGACTTCAGAACAACATTTTCAACTAATGGTATCTCTTTACCAAACTCTTAAGGGACAAGTCTAAACCAAATCTGGACGGACTCAGGACAGAGTACAGTGGCAAATTTAAGCATCCACTTCACATTTGGCAATGGAAAAAATATTAACCCCTGTCAGACTGATTTCCATATACATGTGATTCTGTTGGACACAGCAAATAATAATAATAATAATAAAATAAAAATAATAAAATAAAATAATAATAATAATAATAATAATAATAATAATGGCAGCTCACTGAACTCCACAGTATCTTTTTCGGAAAAACTTAACTAGCACTGGCAAGTGCTGGCACTGTAATGCCTTGCATGCAACACTCTGTCACATGGTTAGGTTCAGTCCTAAAGTCATGGTCTTTCAGAGGTCATCAGCTGCATAAATATGGTTTAGGACACCTCTTTGAGATTTGCAGATGTTTAATCTTCCACTGAATTATGTACCAGTCCTTTGAAACCTGATAGAGGGAAATTTATTTGAAATACTTTTGAAGTCCCACTACAGAAGAGTTACAAAAACAGTGATTGTCAAATTGACAAGTTATAATGCATGTAGCAAAATAACAGGTAGAAATCACAATTAACTATTGGAAACAAGAAGAATTAGAAGTACTTTACTAATTAACTAACCATTGTGAAAATTTACTTACTGAAACTGTTGAACTGGGAGTGTTTGTTCCATATCCAGAAGAGGGGAGGGAGGCCAGGGACCAACGACGCCCATCTGTCCTAGAAAGAGATGCAAGCAACATTACTAAAACTTTGCACTGGTGTTTATAAGCAACAGATCTCTTCTGCTTTAATAGCCCATATGCCATAGGTGATTAACAATGTGTTTGTTTATCAGACACAACCTCTTCATTTCTCCGTGAAATTGTTTCAAGCTGGCATGAAGCTGTGACAGAAATGATTATGTAGTGGAGAATCCAGCTCACAAATGATCAGTTGTTGACCTATGGTATAAATGTCACTACCCACACCCAAACAAACCCATGAAAAATTGTTTAGAGCTCTTCTAATTACCTGAACCCATTTTTTACATACTCAGTGTCATGTTATCATGGCATCCATGATAACATTCTGGATGCCATAAAAATGGTTTCGGATTCTCAAAATTCACAACATTTCATTGACTTACAAAATCTGTGGTGAAAAAATATGGCCAGTTCATCTACTGTTCTGACTCATATTAATATTTTTGTAGACTCAGTATTTATTGAAAATAAAATCCCCATTTCCCATAGGCAGATGTTCTATAAGCAAACTGCTTTATAATCTGATTTAAATAAAGGTATGTTTTCACAATCTGTATATAACTAAGGTGATTTTTTTTAAAAAGACAAATGGCTTTCTAAGGCAACATTACATAGTTATTCCACAGGATATCCAGGACATTCATCATACTTTTCAGATAATCCACAAATTTAACAGATGTAATATGGAGGGTTTTTCTTTTTCTATTTTGCAATTTGATACTATAAACACCTACTTTGTGCCCTTGAATATCTGGCCTGGGCAATCTAACTCCACTCAGGTCTTCATGCCATACTGATCCTTGCCCATTGACATTGTAGACAATAGTGACTGTGGTACTTGCATGAGCTGAACATTATGCAGGACCCCACAATCTGCAATGTGAGCACAGGGCTCTTCCCACTGGTACTGGGAAACAGTAGTTTTGTTGGTACGTATCCCGCTCTTCTATTTAGCACTACAGGGTCATGCAAAACCATGAGAGTCCTATACAGATATACAATGTTGAATAAAGCTCTTTACACTTACCCTCAACACCATTTTAATAGGCAAGCCATAGGTTTGGTTTGGTGCCTTAGCTCCAAGCTGATTATTGCTTTTTAATTTAATAATATATATATATATTATTTATACCCCACCCATCTGGCTGGGTTTAAAAATGAATAAACATGGAAAGTTAAAACAGATATCGACGTACATATGCATTCAGTTCTTGAGGAAAAGAGTAAGAGTCCAATGTCACAAAATATGAGCACAAAATAGTGTTAAATTTAAATGAGTGAGTGAAACACAGTTTTGTGATATTTAATGTGAAAGCTGTGACCGCTATCTTAGCTAGAAATAACAGGTCACATTTTTTTTCCTATAACACGCTGAGAGGGTTTAGACCAACAGTGCCCTGAACAGATCTATTACAAAGCTTTTGAATTACCTTTATTCTGCTTGATGTTTCAAAATAAAATAAAATCAGGTCTAATTTGAGAAAAGTGCAAGCATCTCATTTTACCTACCAGATTCAGGAAAACAACTGACATTTCTACCCCCAATAGCTCTTTTACAATTAAAGAATTAAACAGCACAAGCATTTAATAAACAATGTCTTCATGCTTCATGCACAGGATCACAATGTTTTAAGCTGCAGTTATTGAATCCATGCTATAATTACAACCCCATTAAGGCAATTGTTTAAACAGAATGACATTCAAATGTCACTGGTATCTACATGTATATATGTCTATATATCTATCTCTATGTATCTAGATAGATAGATATGTCTAGGAGGACACTGTAAGATGCTGTTTAAAACAATAGCAGCATTTTATTTTGGAGGAAGGCTTCTTCATATGCCAAATACACTGCACACTGATTTACCAGAACAACCGATCAGGGCTTTAAAAATTATTTAGAAAAAGTTGAGACAGCAACTGCATGCCCATTCTCTCTGAATGGTGAACTGAAAAATAATTCAACTCATATGAAACAGTTGGTTACTCTTAGAATATATATTTTTCAAAGAAATCCTGAGACCCTTTCTAAAACAAGTAGAAATAAAGAGAGCTACCATAAGCTATAGGTCTAGCAACCTCAGGACGGATTCTCCTGTGGCTGTCATATTGAAGGTGCTTATAGTTGCTTCTGTTTTACAACTGCTTCATACAGCAGGCTGTTCCCATAGGGGTCAGCTTACCACATAGACTGGTCTCCACGCTACCCCCCACCTCTGAAAAAAGCATTCCTGGAAGTAATGTGAAGACACCTATGCAGTACAGCTAATATATTTAACAAAAGGAAATGTATGATTTAGCTCCTTGAGAGGGAGCAGCTGCCACTCAGAAGTTTCAAGAAGCCTTCATATGGCAAATGCATCTTTAAAAGTGCCTATTAACAGCTATTAAAGATTTATAACCTTTTTTCTGTCCCCAAAGTCCTCTCTAGCTTAGCACTGCTACGAGGCACAATGTTCCAGTTTAGGCACAAGAAGAAAACACCCCTGTATCTTGCATAGACACTACACAAATGCAATACACATTATATTCTGGACTGACATTTAGATTATATCCTACTGAAATTTTCAGAGAACAAAAAGAGCTAGAAATAACTTTGCCATGCAGAAAGATGGATTTTGAAGTTCAAGTGAAACTGAGGGATTGTCAGATTAGTTATTTCATCATGTTCAGTTCTTTGAGGGAGAACAACATGTTGGATGTAAATAATTGGGCATGTTTTCTGCAGCTCCAGTCCAGAATGCTGATCTGGAAAATAAGAACATTATTGGATGCAGCTTAAAAACCTGCACACCACTAAAACAAATTGCTAAAGACATGGGATTCTTTAAATCCTGGTCACTACCTATCTTTTAAAAATAAGTTTAAAGCTATTTTATACTATCTTGCAGCAGAACTAGACCAACTTCACTAAGACTGCAGTTCTACACAGAGTTACCTGGAAGTAAATTCTGCTCAACAGAACTTACTTCTGAGTAGATATATCTAGGATGACGCTTTGAGATAATGTTTAAAAAACACTTGCTGCTCATTTTAATTGACAAAGTTAGCACCAGAATGCCTAAATGGGGTTATAGCAGCATATAAGCTCACTAGGACAGTAGCATGCAGAAGCATTCCATTTACATTCCACATAATATATATCTGGTGTACCATTACCTGTCTGCCCTGTGTCCATGGCTATATAAAAAAATAGTACCAGTAAAAAAAACAGGGGGGAAATTGTAAACATAATCTGCTTCTGAAAAAGTAATAAATTGTTGTTTTCATGCTTGTAAATCATCCTGGGAATTTTTATAGATGGAGTGGCATATTTGTTTATATTTGTGCATAAAAATAAAACTGCATATGTGAATGTGGCAAAATTCTGTAGTTTGAAAATGATAATCCTTTCATTTATATTGCCATAATTCTAATATCACTGAAGCACTCTATTTTGAGAATGGTTCATCTTTGTTTATCGGGTTTTTAAAGCACTCAGATTTTTTATAGTAACAAAATAAACATTCACAAAATAAAACAGCTTGAGAATTATTACAAAACACAGCAAGCCAGAGTGGCAGTATCAAACAAAATATCTAAGCGCATTACCCTATATGAAAGGAATTCTAACCAACATATTTGCTTAGTGAAGCAGCACACTGGTTGTCAAAGCATTCTTTTTCTTTGGTGATCACTCATAGCCTGGCTAAGATTGTCTTCCATGAACACGGTCTTAACAGTGAGTCCGTAAGTGACTGTGGAGGCCAATTCTGGATCCACACGTCCTTCCACAGTGGGGACATAGGTTTCCGGGTGGGAGCTGATCACGGTGAGGGTTTCCCAAACGTGCCTTCCTCTTAGCATGTTTCTCCCTTTTGTCCTGAGTTCAAGCATCTTCAAAGTCCACAACGCCTTTGGTAAAGGCTGTTCTCCAATTGGAGCACTCGCAGGTCAGTGCTTCCCAGTTGTTGGTGCTTATATTACCTTTTTGTAGATTTGCCTTCACAGAGTCTTTAAACCTCTTTTGTTGACCACCAGCATTACACTTTCCATTTTTAACTTCAGAATAGTGTAGTTGCTTCAGAAGACAATAATCAGGCCTCTGAACAACATGACCAGTCCAATGAAATTGATGCTGAAGAATCATTGCTTCGACAACGGTGATATTTGCTTCTTCCAGTACACTGGTATAAGTTCACCTGGCTTCCCAAGTGAAATGTAAAAATTTTCAGAGACACCATTGATGGAATCTTTCAAGGAGTTGGAGATGGCGTTTATAAGTGGTCCATATTACACAAGCATACAGTAAGACTGGTAGTAGAATAGATTTGTAAACACGCATTTTGGTTCTCCTGCGAATGTCATGATCCTCAAATACTCTGCGCTTCAATTGGGAGAAAGCTGCACTCGCAGAGCTCTGGCGATGCTGGATTTTGGCATCAATGTCAGCCCTTGTGGAAAGATAACTGCCCAGGTAGGAGAAGTGATCAACACTTTCCAACATTACACCACTGAGTTGGATTTGTGGCACTGCAGAGGGGTTGTTTTGTGCTTGTTGGTGCAGCACTTTAGTTTTTTGGATGTTGAGTGATAGGCCAAGCTTTTCGTAAGCTTCTGCTAAGATATTTAGGATACTGAAGCTCTATGACGGAAGTTATGGTAACCTTACTCTTTCCTTTCAGCCTACTCAGATTAAAGAGCTTTCCATCTGTTTGATACATGACTTCTACCCCGGTGGGGAGTTTCCCTTTGACAATGTGTAGGATCATGGCAATGAAAATAATTAATAGAGTTGGGGCAATAACACAACCCTGTTTAACACCTGACCCCACTGTGAATGATTCACTTTGAGAGCCATTGTTATCTGTAATAGTTGTTGTCATATTATCATGGAGGAGCTGAAGGATGTTCACAAATTTATCAGGGCAGCCTATTTTCAGGAGGACAGTCCACAGGACATTATGATTTACAGCTTCAAAGGCCTTAGTCAGGTCAATAAATGCCATATAAAGGGGTTGGTTTTGCTCTCCGCATTTTTCTTGAAGCTGTTGAGCAGCAAAGATCATGTCCCCTGACCCAAGCAATTATTAAAATATTCAGGAGGGAAGAAAAATGCCACCTAAAGAGGATAAAAGCACGGTCTCCAGTCTGGCAAAGTTTCCCCTGCCTCCCAATTTCACTGAAGTGGCTTTGCCTCACACTCTTTTGGATCATGGAAGTTGGGGGAAGGGTCTCATGTGCCATGATCCAGTGTAGGTTGCCTCATGTAGCATAGCTATTTTGTGAATGACATAGGACTGGCCTTTATGGTAGCTGGCCCTCCTCCCACTATCTGTCTCCTGTGAGCACAGCAAGAGAGAAGGTGAATAACTAATCATAGATTCTGTGAGATAATGCACTACTGTATTAGCAACAGCTGAAACAGTAAGACCACTTGAGACTGAGGAAGACCCAAGCTTTAGGAACAGTTGTAAAGACACTGCAACATGGCTTAAGTGCCCGGAACTGTGTGTGTTTGCTGTAGGCTGGAGAGAGTTGGGAAAGCAATTGATGAAGCAAGGCACAGACTCACCATTTGCATAATGTATTGCAGTATGAGCAAAGGGTAGCATTGGGTGTTATTCAGTTATCCTTGAAAAAATACACTGATGCACTGAGTAATGGATGGGAGTTGGCATTGTTTGCTTCCCCCTTTTTCCTTGTACCCAGGGTTTTCTTTGGGGGGGGGGGGAGAGCTGCTTCAAACATCCAAGCATATTATGGATAGCCTGGTGTTATTTTGGGCAGCCAGATATTTAAAAAGTCATTTCCGAAATAGATGACCAAAAGATAAACACTTTCTTTCTAAATAGCCAGCTCACTCGGTCTTCCCTCTAATGAGAAGGAAGGCCTTGGTATCAGGAAGCTTGTAGACAGAATAGAAAGATAAAGGCAAGCAAAAGAAACCAGGTGTTCCAGTGCAATGAACCATTGGGAAAGGATGACAAATACCCCACAGCCCAAAAGTTAATACCAAACAACTATAAAAAATCTTGCTAACCAAATCTATGACCTGAAAAAACAAACAGGCAAGCAAACAGTACCATCCAATAATGCAAAAGCTATTATGGGAGTACCTGAGCCACATACAGAAGCTGCACCTTACCCACAAAAATGGGCTGTCAAGAGGTAGGTTTTGATTCTCTGACTGTTTTGCCAATCAGCATTTGTCTGTAACTTACAAGGGCTGACTGGGCAGGGTTCCACGCTGGTAGCCTTTAAAGCACTTTATTTCAAACAAGCATTCCCCATATGGTCTGTGAACAGAATTGGCAAAGGCCATTTTCATCTGTCCCAATCTGGAAACAGCATGAGTGGAAACGTGATCATAACTTTCACTTCCCCTTCTCTCCCACTCTAACACTGCAGAACACAAGGCATACCAACTCCACAACTCTTTGCATCTCCTGCCACATATGTTCAAATATTGCCACAGGAATCCACTTTCTCAAATATAAGCACAATAATAAATATTTGCCTAGGCCAGGCAGTCTTCATGTGTGTACTTTTTTTCTTTCATTTTTTCCCCTTTAGCTTGCTTTTTTGCAATCTCTCACATTCTGAATGAGAAGCCAACAAAAATATTAAAAAAAAAATATTCTTGAGAATTGAGTTAAGTGAGTCAGTCAGGAACACAACACCAAATTACTTTAAGCAACAAGCAAAAAATAATTGCCTCATGAGGCTTTTACATGCAAATCAGAACTAAAATGTGCATGCATACATACCTACGGGCAGGAACGAAGGAAAAGTGAGAGGGTGCATTTGGGGAGAAATTTCTGGGACTGTCCAACGGACTTCCACCTGTTCAGAAAATTACAAAATGTTGACATTTGCTGTGCATTCAAAACTATTTCTGTTATTGTAGTTTGATGAGTGCCTCAATGCTGTACAAGTCACTGAGATTTTTTATGTTCAGATGACGGTAACCAATTTTTACTATCTATTTTTACTCTACATCAGTTTAAAGGTGCTGATCTTTAATTGTTTCTATAGGAGCAAATGTAAAGTTATCTGAATATGGGAACTGATGAATTAGCATTAAAATAACCAGGATACCTGATTAGAGTAACATATGATTACCTACTTTTGCAGTGATCTAATACATTCAAGATGTGGCAGCATTCAGTAGAAGATTGACATTTTAAGCAATAGATGTAGCCTGACCCGACAAATGAGATTAGTAAAATGTTTATAAACTGGTGGTGTTAACAAATGCAGCACAGCACATAATCTGCTAGATAGCACACTCTGACTTCTCAATAACAGTTTGATAGGGGTTTCTGTGGCACATCCCCCCCTCCCATTCTGGAATTTTAATTAGATCCCAGGTGAGATATTTCCCAGCTCAAAATGAAAAACAATTAGCAGCCCTATTCTACTTGTCAAAGTGAAAACACTGAAAACAGAAGGGAGAAGGGGAATGTAGGAATTGTAGCTCAGTTCATCCGATGTAGTATTATTTCTTGTAATATTCTATGGGTTGGACCCATACTTGCTCATTCCATTTATGGAAGGAACCAGGATCCTGTAGAGGCTTCCCCACTGGAGGAAGGGATTAATTTTTGCAGATTTTCTATGCAGTCCCCACAATCACCTCCCCAACTCTCCTGAGCAGCTTTCCAGGGACACAGGGAGCAACAGGAGGAGGAAGGAGGAATTGGCAAAAATAACCTCCCCACCCTCTTTCTCAAGCATGAACAGAACTGTGCTCATTACAAGTTTGAATCCAACCGTATGTTTTAAAGAACTCATAAATCGGAGGGGGGGATGGGGGGCAGGCAGGACTATGAGTGGCAGCAGTCAGAGGGTTAGGCAATGAAGGTGGAGGGACGTCACACAGGTGTAGAAATGAGTGAAAATACACTATCTGCACTTCCCTACATCAATGTACCTCTACAGTTGCAGCAAGCAATATGCCAGCATAAGCTTGCAGTCTATGAAACATGACAAAAACAGTTCAAATAGTAGGGCTTGCATAACATTAAGAATATACTAATAGAAATACGCACAAATTTGCTGAGATAAAATAAACTAATCTCCATTGTAGGAGTTTTTGTCATGTGACATACATTAGTCTTTGTGTTAACTAAAAATCTAAATAGCAGCATACGTTGTGAGTGTGCATTTTATTTGTATAAATGATTTTTGCAATTGGTTGGATTTTGACAGTGTTGCTCCCACTGTCTGTCAACCTTAAGATCTGCAGGAGAGGCCCTGCTTGTAGTTCCGTCAACAGCTTGGTCTTCTCTGTTATGGCCCCCTTGTGTATCCCACTGGATACAGTTGCCCCCCATTTTAAATAGTTATTCAACATTAAGATGTAACTTTTCCTTCATACCCAGAGAGGTGACTAATTTATAGAATCCATTCCTATTTCATGACTACTTTGTTATTACGTATAAATTTCTAGGTTTCTATGGTTTACGTAATATATTGTATTTAACTGAAATGTTGTGAACCACCCTGGAACGTTCAGGCTGAACAGTAGGCTATAAAAAAATAAAAAATAAAGCAGGGTATATCTCTCCACGATGGATGTTTAAATTGTGATTAGGTGAAAGCCTCTGATTGAATGTGACAATTTTAATGCTTTATAGTGAGCAATTGCGTACTGGGCTCCAATACTCAAATCTCTTCAAATTCTATGGCAATGTGTGACAAATGAATTTTTAAAAACAACAACAGCAACAACAAAAACCTTGGCAGCAGTGCCAATCATCCTAAGAGCTTTAAGCAACTCTCCATGAAGCATTTGATTAGGACCATCAATCTCTAAAATCCTATTAGTCTCAATCCAGATATCACGTTCTCTAGAAAATTCATGTTGTGAATTTCAAATTAACAGACAGAACATTTAATCAAGCTGGATACATTATGGAAAAGTTAAAAAATAATTATTTGAACATGTAAAATTAAAGTCAAACTAATCCACTACAACTCATTAGGACAACAGGAGAATTTGGTAATCTCTCTGTGTGTGTGCACGTAATGCAATAGTGCCAGATATTTATAAGCAATTATTATTATCAAGGCAGATGCCATAGAAACTGCTCACAAGACCCCCATAAAGATCTGAACAAGTCCTCACTGTCTATACTACAAAAAAAGTTGGTGTTGGCAAGCCTGTTCTCATTGATGGTGTCATGTGTTTGTGATTCTGCATGTATAAGAAGAAGCAATCCAAGAATACCCTCCTGTCACTAAGGAGTGAAAATGCAATAAATATTTAAATTACATTTCACAACGGTAGACCATAATGAGACAGTAAGAAATGCACAACTCTTAGCAAAATACTCTCTCTCCTCCCCCCAGCCGCCGTTTACGTTAGTACCATCTTGCCCCTGGGACAGATGTCTATGGAGAAGAAAGGGGCACCACTGCTGCAACACCATTTTACTGTGCAGTTACCAAAAGTAGAGTGCTCTGTTTGGTCATTAAAGCTGACAGGCAACAAGGTGGTGGTCTTGCTGCTCAAATGCTTACACAGATTTAATGATCAGGTGGCAAGGGATCTAGAATCAAAGGGTTCTCAAATATCTCTTAAGACCTCGCAAGTTGCTGCTTCTTATTTCTTCCATATATTGGTGCTGCCCTCTATTATTCTTAAACACACACACAAACACACACACACAAATATCAAGCAGCTCCAGTAATTGTTTGCATCACTACTTTGAAAGATGATGTACAATGAAAACATCCATATAACAGTGTATCCATTTGAAAACTGAACTATTACTCATTTCACCTATAAACCTTTGAGGTTATTTCCAGTGAAATTATTTTTGAAAAATGTCCATTGAAACTTCTTGGGAATGTGTAAATTCTTTTTACATTAGAAATGTAAATTTTAGGACCCGCCCTATTTTTACGATTGTATGCTGTTCTGATTTGTTTTTAAAGTTGTGTTTTAAATGGTTGTAACCTGTCCTGGGACCTCAGTGTGAAGAGTGGGTTATAAATTTATTGTTGCAACTGGGACATCTTTTCATGCATAGTGGGAGTGTGGAATAATAAAACAAATTTTGGTCTTGGGTATCTGATACAATTTAATCATTAACTTAAAATACCTTGCCTATCCAATCCAGTGGGAGTAGTCATTCAATCAAGTGAATGTCCTCTAGTTAACTCTGACAAACTTGTAGTGACAAAGATAATTGAATCACTTCTGTGATCTAGTTTGACTCTGTACTAGGTATTCTTTAATCTGTGTTTGTAACTGGATTCTGTTATGAAATCAACAGAATTATTAGAACATCATAATAATTTCTTTTACAATTCTCAGCTACAGGATTCTGTCTTTAGAAGAGAGTGCTTCTTAGAATTCTGAAATGCTTGTTCTAAGGTCAACAGGCAACTGTTTAAACTCTCCTCTGAGAACTTTAGGAAGTTCTTGGATACCAGTAAGATAAGCAGCTCTTAAATCAGAGGACCAGATGGCTCATTCTAGTTGAACTGCTACTATTCCTTCGGTTTTGCTGTCCAAAGAGGATATGGGGGATACACTTTGAACAGAATGAACTGTAGCGTTTCACTAAAAACATGAAAGCCAACAATTCCCACTTTTTCAGTATTCTATTCATACATCTTGGCATTTCTTGGCAGGATAATTATAGCATCTGGAGTTACCCAGGAGGACTGGATCAATGCCAATGTTTAGGGCTGTCTGGGTCAGTATCTCCAGAAAGAGAGATATCAGCTCTATTAGCTTTTATGAAGCAGAGAATACTGAAGTTTAATTGGAGATACCCTGAAATATTAGCAGCATTTAAATGTACTTCCAAAGCACCATTTGGTACTCTCAAGAAAGAGCCGCAAAGCAGACACCCTCCCCCAAGTGATTTTTTAAACATTGTTAGAAACCCACGATATATAAGCTAGGTGACAAATGGCTCCTTAAACTAGGGTTACAGTCGCCAAAACAGAATGCCTAGTTGCCATTTTGGGGCCAGACGGCTCAAAAGTCTTATGTGTTGCTGGTGTGTGACAATGTTTTTGCCTTGGTGCCTAAAGATATGTAACAAAGGCGCCAGGCGAGCTTCCCTGGAGAGAGCATACCACAAGCTGGGAGACACTGAAGAAAAGGTCCACTCTTGTGTTGCCACCCTCCGGAGCTCTCATTGAAGAAGCAAATGAAGAAGGGCCTCAGATGATGATGATTGCAGGGTCCGAGTGAGTTCATATGGGGAGAGGCGGTCCTTGATGTACTATGGTCCAGAACCATTTAAGGCAGGCATGGCCAAACTTGGCCCTCCAGATGTTTTGGGACTACAACTCCCATCATCCCTGATCACTGGTCCTGTTAGCTAGGTATGACGGGAGCTGTAGTCCCAAAACATCTGGAGAGCCAAGTTTGGCTATGCCTGATTTAAGGCTTTATGAGTCAAACCAGCACTTTGATTTGGGCCTGTAAACTAACTGGCAGCCAGTGCAATTTGGCCAGGAATGGAGTTTTATGTTCAAACTTTCTTGCATGGGTAACCAGTCTGGCCACTGAATACTACACCAGCTGACATTTCCAAACCATCTTCATTGCAGTAATCTAACCTTAATATTACCAGAGCATAGATGACAGACATTAGGCTTGTTGGGGGATTGATCATTCGTTTTGCAGAAAACTTAATAGTTTCTGTTAATTGGAAGTAGAGAATGTTCTGGAAACTGACCCGAGAAGCCTAACTACTTACACTGGTGCAAGACAAGGATCAGGAGTTAATTGGTTTCCTTTGCACAGCCAGGAACCTGTAGCCTTAAAAGGCTGGTCTTTAGTTTCTCTTTCTAGCTAGAGAGCTAGAGAGCCAGAGAAAGATTCAGTGAGAGTGTGTGTGTTAGTTTCTCTCACTGCCTGCAACTGATGAAACTACTACTACAACTGCTGCTGGTATGGATTAATGATGTATTCTGCTGTATGCTGTATGAGATGTCTGGATGCTGGGATCAGTAGCCTAAGCAGACTATTCTGTATATATTGCAACAGTTACGCTTAATGCCGGCAATAAAGAGCGAATTGCCTGGACTGCTCCTGTGTCTTGAGGGCAATTCCCACATGCAAGAGCCACGTGTAAACTAACTCTGCTGGAAGTGTGCTAAGCATTTGATTTATGCCAAGAGGTGAAGGCCACAAAACCTGACAAGGCTATCCCAGTCCAAATAGGGGCACAGCTGAGCCACCAGCCCAAGATGATGGATGGCACTCCACACCACTGAGGTCAACTAAGCCCCACATGATAGCTATGGATCCTGAAGTACCCCCAAGTTACCCACTCCTTCAAGAGCAGGCAGCCTCCTCTCCATCTGGTCTAGTGAATCACCCACTAAAAGTGCCTCAGTCTTATCTGGATTGAGTTTCAGTTTATTGGCTCTCATTCAGTCCATTACTGTGGCAAGAAAATGGTCCAGCACATCCACTGCCACAGCTGTATATGTAAAGGAGAAGTAGAGTTGTGCCTCATCAGCATATTGCTGACAATGTACTCCAAAGCCCCACTCAGCGGTTTCATGTAGATGTTAACAGCCTGGGGGATAAAATTGAACCTTGAGGAACCCTACACTGAAGGCTCCATGGGATCGAAGCATCACCCTCTGGAAAGAGTCATCCAAATAGGACCGGAATCACCACAAAGCAGTGCCACCCATCCCTAACTCAGACAGCTGCTCCAGAAGGATACCATGGTTGATAGTATCGAAAACCGCTGTAAGGTCAAAGAGAATTAACAAGGGCAGATTTCTCCTGTGTCTCTCCTGAGATCATCATGCAGACTGACAAAAGCAGATTCCGTGCCATAACCAGGCCTAAACCCAAATTGAAATGGATCTAGAAAATCAGTTTCCTTTGAGAGCACTAGCATCTAGTCTGCAATCCACCGGCTCAGGAACCTGACCCAAAGGGGAGATTGAGAACTGACTGGTTCCAGTAACAACCTCAAATCACTTTCTATGGACCTTGGGATTTTGAAAACAAAAACAGCTGTTGCAGCATGTATTGTATCAACTAAAGCAATAAAACGGTGCCTTTAGAAACGGGGTCAATGCAAAGGTCGATGGCATGTTCAATATGCTTTTAGAGCAAACTCATTTAAATAGACCATTTCCTATTATTAAAGAACAACAGGTGAGAGTTCATTGGACTGATCTGATCTAGGGATAATATGTTTTAGAGGGATTTTGTAGGAAATAGCTCTGGAAATATTTTCAATAAAATATAAATATTTTTTAAATGAATGATTGCAGGGTGGGGGATAAAATAACAAGGAGAGATGTGGTGTGGTGGTTACTGAAATGTGCCCGGAAATGCTATTCAGGGGAGTTTGCTGGTTACTCTTCCAATGTGGTTTGCTGCATCTTGATCTTCGTTTCCCAACTGTAACTGAGCTCACAACATGTTTCCCTATCATAGTGAAGTGCTCGTATGGATCCCTGCCCAAGACAAAGGGCTCTAATAAAACACTTTTTAGATGAATCAAAAGAAAAATAAATGAGAGAATTTGGCGAATTTCTCTGGAGAATGAATAACATGAAGCAGAAACCATCTGTCTTAGAGGTAAGAGAGAAGTTAACAAAGCATAAATGCAACATTAAAAAGTCTATACAATAAGTAAACTTCAGACTGTTTTTAAAATGCTTTGAAACTAAGAACGGCAGTCCTTCAAACAGAGGTGATTAATTGCATTATGACATGATGCCCAAGCTACAAA